>NC_060154.1:14062030-14074945 GCF_021292245.1 Micropterus dolomieu | reverse complement strand
GTTCAAAATCTTATTTAGGCGTTGTACCAGAACAGGTTTACATGGTTTAATTTTCAAAAAACACCATATTTTTCTCATACTGCACATTGCTGCAGCTCTTCTTTTCACCCTATGTGTTGTACGCTCCGCTCTTGACCTACAGAGTGATGCATCTTACTTGTACAAAATCTTTGTTGGGAGTTGTACATGCGCAGTTCCCAGGTAAGGACTACTAGCCAATCAGAAGCAGAGAAGGGCGGGTCGTAAGAAACAAGGTAGTGTGATCCAAATCAAAGCCGCTTCAGACTGCGACCGTAACCTAGCAGATGGTATAAGTTACTCACATGTCCACAACCACACAACATCATTGTTCCACATCTTACCATCAGGACTAAACGCTTGAACTGTTGCTGGTGTTCTGACGATCTATGCTGCCTTCCCGAAAAATGCCACCATAGTGCAAATTGATAGACTCGACTCTACTCGGACCTGCTCCGTTTTCCGTTGCAGACAGTACCCAGAGATAGAACGTAGCTTGTCGTCATAGCGACGCCACACACAATTGCCGCAACGTAATGTTCAATACGACACTCACACCAGCGATCCCAGCTTTTAAAATATATACAGTCTACGGTTAAAACGTTTCTCATTCCTCAGAATGTAAAGACAGATAAGCGGTATGAAAACCTTCCACCTTTCCTCTGCCGTTGTTGCCGCAGTGGTCTGTGTGACGGCAGGAGCAGAGGGCTCTGTGAGTGGGCGGCTGGCAGGCCTCACGCTCCTCCTCCTCCTCCAGGCTTCCCCCGCAGCCACTTGCGGAGCTCCTCAACTCCAACGATATTCAAGCATTTTTGTTCCGCCATCACTTCTCGTAAAACTGTCAATATTCTAAATCTACACAGCTGATTTCTCACCTCAAAACTTCTCAGAAGTGTATTTAGTGATGAAATTCCATATGAAAACTGTAAAATATAAAACTTTCTGTTGCTGGCACACGCAATGATGATGCAGTGAATAGTGACGATTCTCTCTGACCAGTCAGCAGTCTGTCGTGTTTTCACGTTACATGTTAGTATCCCTCAGCTCGCTTGGAACCTCGACAGAAGTGAGGTGATATGAAAAAAAGTACCTGGAAGCAGGTACAGGTGCAACATTTCTACAATGGAAAACCAAACAAAGCCGAGTAGAGCCAAAGGGCCTCCGCTCAGACTAGCTTGGTTTGAGGGCGTGCCTGACCCTGCTAGCCGCTTGGCAAGCTTTGAGGTGTTTTCATTGTGATGTCACAAGTAAAGGAAGTGAAGGGCTGGACTACAAACGAGCTGTTTTCAAGTGGTTCAGAGCAGTGCTTTCAGTGGTAGATGGGAACTCCCTTTGGGCTGGACTTAGGGCTTTTTCACTTTGAAAACCTGTTACATGCACAAAAAAGATATATAACACAATAAAAGAGAGGGAAAAAGCCTAAAAGCCCAATACCACCTTTTTAATAAAATGTTACTGCAGTCATTTGTAGTTGGGCAGGACAATTATTTAATTTCCAATTCATATGGCTAATGAAGGCAAAATAATCAACACACAAAAGCATGGGGTAAGATGATTTCATGAGATGATCTCATCAGACAGACTGCTTTACATCTATTACAGTAATCACACAGCCTCATAGAGCCTGATTGCCTATTCAGGGATCAATTTGACATTAGTAAGTCATATAATCACCTGACATGTTTAACAAACCTTCATGAAGTAATCCTCAATTCAGGTATAACAGATGCAGATGATAATAATGAATAACTTAATAGCACACAGGTATCACATAGCATTTCTGTTTTTCATGAATGATGAATCTCAGCTGAGCAGATGTTTACCAAGACCTGACAAGACTGATGCATGTTAATAAGTCATCACACTGACCTTTTACACACAGACAAACCCTATGCGTATACTTGATCTAAGTACACCACTTACTCTTCGTGTGAAATCTTTAGTTAGATTTCCTTAACAATGATGTTAAGACATTAAATTGTAATAACAGCTGAAAAAAACGAAAACAATCAACAGATTTCAATGCTGAGTTTCTGCATGTATGCTTGCAGCTGTATTTAGGACCACTACAATTAAATAAAACTCTGCTCTGGCAAACTGCGGACATTTTAATTTCCCTACTAAAGTCACTCATACTGCAACACTAAGAGATTCACATGCTGAGCTGGATTGTCACATTTCTTGTTTTGGGCACACTGTGGTGTCAGTGTAGGTTTAGTTATAGCCACGACAGCTTGTCATTTCAGTGAAATTCATTTTTTCTGACGTTGTTCCACATCAGCTGGCTGAGATGCCTGGAGGTTAGAGGTTGTAAAGACAATTTCAACAACAACGGATGTGTCTGCCAAGTGTTTGCTAGAAATCTAGACTTCAATTTCCAGAAATGTATAACATGCCAGTTAGTATAAATCTCCTTATGTTAACAATGGACAAGACATGCTTTGACCCCTGCTAAGTAGACCTGTTTTTATCTTTTTATGTAGGCACTAAATAAGGATAAAATATCAAGGATGAGGATTATATATTCACATTGTGAACTTTAACAATTATTCTGTTATATACTTACCACAATGGTAGACCACATAGAGGCTCATAAAGTGGTCTTTAATCACACGTCATTTAAATTCTTCAAGGGCGGTAACTATTCTGACTGTATTCACAACCTTATTACAATTAGTTCACGAATAGAAAAAAATAATCAACCAACTACATGTACTGTGGTTGGTTGATTGAAGGGGTTCATTTGTACAATGTCTCCGGTTAATCTGTCATGCACTTGTATAACTTATTTCCGTCTAAGTGCCTCTTAATAATACATTATTGGTGGTATGCCAGTTCTCTGCCAGCAACGCCACTGCTGTCTGAAGGGGCTTCAGATGGATCACCAACTATAAATCCACTCCTGGACCCCCTGCAGTTTGCCTACAGAGCCAACAGGTCAGTAGAAGATGCCGTAAACGATGCTGTAAACATGGTTCTTCACTTCATCCTCCAGTACCTGGACTCCTCTGGAACCTATGACAGAATCCTGTTTTTGGATTTCAGCTCTGCTTTCAACACCATCATCCAAACTCTGCTGAGCATGCTTGACTCCACCTGCAGGTGGATCACAGATCACCTGCCCGACAGGAGGCAGCATGTGAAGCTGTGAAAGCATATCTCTGACTCTCAGACCATTTGCACCAGTCCCCCTTAAGGCTGCATTCTTTCCCTTCTGCTTTTCTCCCTGTACACCAAAAGCTGCACCTCCAGCCATCAGTCACCAAGCTACTGAAGTTTGTGGATGACACCACCCTCACTGGAATGAATCTGCCTATAGGAATTAATCGTCTGGTGAAATGGTACAGCCAGAAATACCTGGAGCTCAATGCTCTTAAGACAATGGAGATGTTTGTGGATGTCAGAAAGAGATTGTGGAGTCCTTCCGCTTCCTGGACACCATCATCTCCCAGGACCTCAAGTGGGAGCTAAACATCAGTTCCCTCACCAACAAAGTCCAGCAGAGGATGTACTTCCTGCTGCGGCCTGCAGCTGAAGATGTTCAGCCTGCTGATGGTGCACTTCTACACTGCCATCATTAAGTCCATCCATCTCCTCCGTCATCACCTGGTACACTGCTGTCACTGCCAGGGACAAATGCAGACTGCAGTGCATTATTTGCTCCATAGAGAAGGTGCAATGTTACATCCCCCCAGGACTTACATACCTCCAGGTCTCTGTGGCGAGCAGAAAAGACTGTGGAGACCCCTTCCACCCCTGACACAAACAGTTTCAGACACTCTCCTCCAGTGGTCCATCAGGACCAAATCCTCACACCACATGAACAGTTTATTCCCATTTGCGCTGGACTCATCAATAAGGCCCAGGACCCCCATGGACACCCAAACCTACCCACTTCAATAGTACATCCTGTAAATATTTGCACAAACTAGTCATTATTCTTTTATAACTTGAATATCTGTCAATTTTATATTTATATAGGTTTATGGCTATTGTTACACACCTATTCACCACAGCAAATTCCTTTTTGGGGTAAACACTACCTAGCAATAAAGCTGTTTCTGATTTTGATGCTTTCTATAAAATAAAAATATTATGACTAATATTGTTATACTTTAGGTCTGCTTTTAATACTGCCACACATCCTTCTCAGACTGTCCTCCCCAGAAATGAGCTATTCTGTTGTCTGTGTAAGCAGCTTATTATGACCCATATTTACGTGTATTGTTAGGTGATGACCTCTTGTGGTCAAAGTAATTATGACTGTAACAAAGGAGGAAGACATGTGGAGACTGCTGTTCTTGTACCAAGTGAAACCAAAAGTCAACGATAACTTATTTTAACTTACCTTGACTTTTGTCCTTTTCTGCATGTGTCAGGATTTGTCTAGTGTGTGAACAGGTGTGGACCCAAGGGCAGAACACCGAAGCAGAGCAGGTTCAGTTCAGTGGTTTAATAACAAAAGGTGAACACCACAAACAGTGGCTGAATAAAGTCCAAAGAACCAGGAGAGACAATAATCCAAAACAGGCAAGGTTGACCGAGGCAGGGAAATACACAGACGGCAGAGCACTACCAGCACTACCTATGTAACAATAATCCAACAAGACTGAACAGAACACAGGCATTTAAATACTTTGGCAGACGAGCAGGGCGGGAACATAAAACAGATTGGTCACATCAAGGAAAAACAGAGCAGGAAGCAAGGCAAGACGCAGACACAAGGAGAGAACGGACAGGGATACATAGACAAACTGTAACTTGATGCAAGACGAACACCTAAACACACCAAGACTAGAATGCAGAAACAGAGGACACAGACAAAACAGACTGACAAGTGGACTAAAAAAAGAACAAATGACAAAGGACAAGGATGAATGAAACAGAACAAAGAATACATCTAAACAGGAAACAATGAACTAGAGAACAAAATGAAGAACTAATACACAAAACAGGGGATGGTGAAAACAGAACTAGACCAAACATAAAATCACAAGAATAAAAAAGGCAAAACAGTAGAACCCAAGACATGGAACCAAAACAAGAGCAAACATCCTTACAGCACATCCAAACCCTAACAGCAAATCCAATACTCATGAAATGTCTAATGGCAATTTAATTACACGTGAAAAGCTTAAAATTCATAGACATGATACGCAAATGTCCGGCCCCTTAAGAAAGCAAAATTCTTATGAAATGGTTGATTTGATTTCTGGGAATGATTCCAGCTGGGGGAAATTTGACTTGACACATATTGTATCAGTCCAAATGAGTGAATGAATACTGCAGGCTCTAATATGGTGATTGAAAAGAAAATAATGGGAAATTACATGGACACACAGTGGCACAGCAGGACGAATGTGGGATACGTTTGACAGGCATGATGAGGGTAGTTTAGTTGGCTGAAAAAGACTGGATGATGTGAACATGGAAACTAAAACACCTGATAAAATCATTGCTCAGAAATAAATCTACATTAAAAAACACTATAAGACATCTGAGTAGTAACTCCTATTCTCCTATTTTTAGCTCTTTAATTAGTGGCACTGAGTAATAGCTATGGATGTTGGTAAAAAGTACAAGGACGTGACACAAAGAAAATATACAGCATGCAGCTGGTAGATTTTATAAGTTGAACATTTGTATTCAAAGTCTTCAGCCTCTGTCATTCACGAGACCATTGTGAACTTCTGACAACAGTCCACCCCTACACCTTCAACATGGAATGCCATCAGCGTGGCCTATTTGGCTAACAAATCACAAAGTAGACAATGTCTGGAAAAGATGGCTGAGTTGGGAGTTGAGAAAGATGAGATTTGCCCTGCAGGATCAGCGCATCAGTTTGGTTTAGGCTGATGTCACTCAGGATGAGCCAATTGCCTGCAAACGCATAAGGACACAGGATCAGTTGCTACTTTCAGACATGACCCATTAGTATACACATGCAGCCACCTTTCACACCTCAGGCCATTTCCATTCAGGTCAAGCCGACTCAACACACAACAAAAAACAATCACACACTCATAAACACGTCTGCACAAGCCATTATGACTCTGCAGAGGGACGTTGTGGCTCTATTAAAGGGACCCTGGGGAGTTTTCTTGTAAACAAACAAAATGTATGTGTACACGCATTGTGTTTATCCTTGAGGTCTAACAAAGTGCAATTGCTTCCTCATAAAACACTTGAAAAATCCAGCATTGTACACATCTTTGTTCACTAGCTTCTTCTTCCCTGCCTTTGTTGCCGCATTGCAGCATGTCTTGGCGCGTTAACGCCACCTGCTGATGACACTACTGATGGGACTGTGTATCGCATTGGCAACATGCATGTGCATCCTCTTTTAGTAGATAAAGAAAATAGGCATTAACTCATAGAAAAGCATTTTCATAGCCTGCTAGAGGGCTAAAACTCCACAGGGTACTTTTAATATCCAGACTGTTCGAGGATGTACACAGGAACAATGTACATGGATACAATTTGTCCTGTCTTTTGCATGTGCTAGAAACACACAACTGTAATTTGACCTCACTGCAAAAGACATGCTAAAGGCCATATCATAAATATGAGCAAGATGGCAGATGGACGCCACAAACACTATGCATTTTAATGTTTCTATTTTTCCCTCAGAGGGCCTGTTGAGTCCAAGGGAGGTGAATTACAGAAGCACATCACTGCGGTTTTCCTTTCTATAAAAATAACTATATTTTGCAATCAATAGATTAATTGCATTAATAGATTTTTTTTTGCCACTTTGGGGCAGCACCTTATGCCGTAAACATAAATATTATCACTAACTTCTTCAGCTGTTTGTTGCGAGGATTGTCTGTAGTTGGGTGACAGCCTTTTTCCTGAAAACAGCTCCCTGAAAATAAGGTTGCTAAAAGCCATGAGATTGAACCAAACCGAACCGTAATATCAAAACAATGACCTCGTGCTTAATTGCACTGTAGAGCTAAAGGAGGCTGTAGAGCTGAGTAATACTCTCTGTCGGTTCATCACTATCAGCGACCCTGGTCACATTACACATGGTAATTTGAGCCATTGTTAGAACTAGAATAAATTGTGCATAGTGCAGCTTTAATCCTAAAGACTTTTTTTTACATGCCTAACCTAAAATTTTGTTAGGCAATAAAAGTTTGTTATATGTAAAAAAACATCTGGATCAACTGAATGCAATGCAGTGGATACATTGGGAGCAACTTGGTATTCCATCCTCCTTTTCTGCCAAGGAACTCAAAAAGGACTGCAGTCTATGCATAAATATAACAAGAGGCTACCAACATGTCAACACCTTCTTGTCCATGTCAAGTTACTTAACACAGAGCTCTGATTCATTCCACACAATGCGGCATGTCTGTTTGTTAATTAGCTAATACATCTATATACATTTTTTCCTATTCCACAGCTCTTTATATTACTCATATTAATTTATCTATGTGATGGTTATTGAAAGGACTGCAATGAAAGTGAACACAGGATTTTATAGCAAGCTTCTTTTTTCTTTTTTTTTACATATTTTCGACACAGTGGGAGTTTTCTTTCATAAGATTATTACATGTGGAACCCGTATGTTCAGTATGTTTGCAAGACTGAAAATATTTTATTTATTTAATTTCCTGCATGCCAATATGACATTATGGCATTTAGAGTTTATGATGTCAACTTTAAGAACAGAGTTGTTTAACTATATTTGGACTAAATTAATCTGATTGATTAATTTTTGAGCCACTATAAACATACAGTACACTGTCTAAACGACCAAAAGACACAGCCTGGACTAATTTCCACTGTATCACAGTGGGGTTAAAAATAATTGCATGACTAATAATCTGAAATTTAGCATCCAGGATGCGGTTGTGGCAAGGCAGTGACTTCTGCTCCCTAACAATTTATTGAATTATCTGTTGTCTTTGTTTCTATGGGATCCCACAGAGCAACAACTGAACCTCCTGATCTCACGCTGACCTTGATTCAAACAGCCCTTTTACCACATTTATAATGCTATTTGGCTCCTTTATTGCTCTCTGCAGCACATAAATCAAATCCAGTTTAGAAACAAGAAGAGGCCTCCTCTGAATCTTTCTTTAGGGCAAAGAGTTAAACATTTAAAGATAGGGTATATGATTCTGGATAATCCAATACCATGACAAATACCCTGAGATAGAGCAAACAACAGCATGTGTAATTTAATGTTAGCTAAGTTGTAGGTTAGCATACTGTTGCAAAGCTACCATGCAGAGTGGACAAAGCTAGCACACCAGCTCCAGACGCTGTCACTCAGAACATCTCCTGCTACTATTACATCACAAGAACAACATGTCTTGGCAAACAAAGTAAGTTGAATGTCCGTGGGCAAGTAATTTAATGCTACCTGACACACAAATCATGGCTCGACCGCCTGGAATTTTGTTGTGTGGCTCAGTCCAAACCACTTTGTTTCCCATTTACAGAGTCAGGGCATATTGTCTTCGCATACAGAACTACAGCCAGGGGCTGTGAGGAGATATTTGCTGAATTTGACGTGTATTGAATTAGAATAGCATACCCCATCTTTAAGTGATCCTATTGAGATTACATAATAAAAACCCACTCATCTTTGCTCCTTTGGCAAATGAACCTAAAGTGTTCATGTTGATCCAGTGAATCTTGACCTGAACATCAATTAAAAAGCTACCTAAATGTAAATGTGGTGGCTCCGTGGTGGATATATGAGTCTTCAAAAAGATTGTTTCTTAAAAAATTTGCTTAGATTGTGTTTCTTCAGATTGTATTGATTATTCTTCAGACATGCATTCGCAAGATGAAGAAAGCAATAGTTTAAGAACTAGAATGCATTCAAATCTAAATTTAAACCTTTTAGCAGCTCACTAGCCTTATTACACAAATAAAAGTAGCTGATTTAGCTTTCTCATTTATCCTTAAAAGTCAGGGTTGATGTTGATGACATTGCAGTTGGCCAATGCTGATTGGGTCGTTTTACTTATTTACATAAATGTACAGTAGATACAGTAAATGAAGTTTATCATGTGAATTCTGGAAACTACATACAAAGTGTTTTCACATAAAGTGAAGGGAGCATAGTCATTTATTTTTCTTTAAAACTTCAAGATCTTTAAGATCTGAGGTAAGTGAACCCCACAATTGACATTTAGGTCTTTTTTCCTAATTTAAATAGATTTGTTATCCTGGAGTCCACTGGGACTCCGCTAAGATCCACTTAAAGATTTTGATGATTGAAAAGAAAAAAGGAATTCAGCATCATCAGCAATGACCATATGAAAAAGATTTCAAAAAAGAGTTCTAATGCTTGATGTTAGGAAAATCTATACCAAAGAACGACAGAGTCACTGGAGTCACGATCAATGGTCTTTTATTTGCAAGGAGTCAATACATACATGCACGGCAATGAATACAGAATTGACTGATGAGAAAGGTTCGACAGTCTGCTTTTAAACAGTTGGTTACACCCATTGTTTTCCATGTCATTATAAGGTAGCTGAATCTTTATCTATGTCACATGTAACTCGGATACACACAGGAACTGTTATCTAGCTTTCACCCATAGGTGTTTCTTGTCCATCTCTATGCACCAGTTCCTGTTTTATAAGTTCACTGAGCGTGTATAAGTTCACCGAAGATGTTAAACGCTTCAGACAAGCTTGCAGCAGTTTAAAATACATAAGCATAGTAAATTGATAAAACAACCTATGTTTAAGACTGAAAGTGACAGTTTACAGATTATGTCGAGGTGACACTTCTACTCTGCATATACAGAGATTACTAGATATTTTTATTATAAATAAAGAAGATGACACTAGTTTGATGTCTTGTCATTATGCAGCTATTATTTTGAATTGGTAAGGCTACAGCCTACTCCTTATTTCTGTCATAAATACAGAAACGGGAGAGGGAGGTCACATTAAACTAGAAATAAAATATGTAAAAAGTATTGGTATCAGTATCAGCAATACCAGCCTGGGTATTACTTGGTATTGGATCGGATAGGAATTAAGTGGTATCGCACATCACTATTGATTTGATCTGTCTGTTCCCCCCAGTGATCGCTCTGCCTGCCTGCATGTCTGTGTGCTTCATGTCCCTCATGTCTCTCACCTGTATTGCTCCCGCCCTGCTCGTTAAACCTGTGTGTGTGTGTGTGTGTGTGTGTGTGTGTGTGTATGCTTGCTTGTTTCCCTCAGTCCTTGTCTGGTCATTGTTTTAGCTTGTTTGTTGTTCTGTCTCATGTCGTGTGAGTTTTTCTCTGTGTTCTGCCCTGCCTGTTCTGGATCTGTGCCCTGTTTGGATTTCTGTTGGATTACCTCATTTTATATAACAGATAAATCGCAGCATATACAGTACATTTAAAATATACATGATAAATCATGTTGAGGAGCTTAGAAAAGATGATTGAGCACACCACATCCCGACCTTGGCTTTTAAAAGATGTGCATTTATTATTTAACATGATATACAGTATAACCTTGGTTTCTAACAGTAATCCTTCATGTCTTTACATGTATGTTGTATAAAAATGAGGGGTGTGAATGTGACTTGTTAGAATAGGTCACAGAGCGTGCTCAGCCTTCATGATTCCTGCAGAATGTATAATGTAGGCTATATGAAAATAAATGAAAAACAAAATACACATATGGCTTGCTCTGGGCCCTGTTTCAGAAAACTCTGGGTTTTCGGTTTCAGAGAGCAAGATCAGATAAACTCTAGGTCAGTAACCCCGGCAATTTATGCTGTGAACCTAACCTGCTCGGGAGCAAGTTAGGTTTACAGCATGCCCCCCACAAGATGCCCCCCTTCTAAATGGACGACTTCTACAAACTTCTACAGAAAATTGCAGTACTGGAAACCAAGATCCACAGGTTAGAAGTGAATGTGGAAGTGAATGGACTATGTGGGAATGACACCACTTTACCGTGGACCCAAAACAGTGGACAAGACCATGCTAACACACGGCTAATTAGCACCAACAAGACTACCAAGAAGCAGGAGGCCTGTGTACTGGGTAATAAATCTGAAAGTGAGAGACCTCCCTGGAACGCTCTTGGTGCAACGCCTAAGAGTAAATCATTTCCTGGGGAAATGGGAGCACGAGTAACAGGCAGAACCCAGGACCCTGAGATTTGTGATGCGACTGGCTGGCCTGCATTATCATCCAGGCAGAGCGCCTCTTCAACCCCTGTTCTTGGTAGGACACAGCCGTGGACAGCTGCGAAAGGGAGAGTTAGCAACAAACCTCCCCAACAACTGAGTTTTCACCCCTATTGCAGGACCCTGGATCTCCGTCTGATGACCTGGATAACCTCCCATCCTCACACAGAAGGGTAAGGACTGAGAGTAAATCAGAAAGTAAAAGGCTGCAGGGAAAGCTAACGACTGGGAGTCAAACTCTGATTGTGGGTGACTCTGCTGTAAACGATGTAAGAAGCATGTCCAGTAAGTACACCAAAATACTCTGCTTTCCAAGGGATACGGTGTCTGACTTGGCAGAAAGAATCCTGCATATTGTGGCTGAACATCCTACTGTGAAAAACATCATACTGCACATCGGGGCCAATGATGTTGTGAAGCAACAGTCTGAAGTCTTGAAAGAGGATTTTAATAATCTGTTGAACACAGTCAGCTCTTTGAATGCTGAGGTGTTTATCAGTGGCCCTATACCACCAATCCGAAGAGGAGCTGAGAGATTCAGCAGATTGATGGCATTGAACACATGGCTCTCAACAGCGTGTACTGTCCATTCAGTGCATTTCATCGAAAATTTTTACTTTCTGTGGGACCGCAGACATCTTTTTAAGGCAGATGGACTTTGCCTTCACAAGTCAGCATTAAAATTGTTCAGCTCCAACCTGTTTTACTTTCTGCGTCACTCATCTGTTCCCTCTGCCAAGGACAAGAGACAAGAGGAATCTAAACAAGAAGAAGACATAACACAACATGCCAGAAACCTTGAAGGAGAGCCACCTCAGCCCCCGCTGGAAGAGAGCTCTGATCACAGGAGACAACTGATCCAAGAGGAAGAGCCCCCACCTCCCTCACTGAAAACCAACAGTGAAGATTCACCATCTTTACCCCCCCAATCCCCATCCAGGTCACCCTTATCTCCAGACACCCTTTCTCCCCTCTCCCCCCTGTTAGACTTCACTGATCACATGGAAGACCTGGTTAGAGCTGGGACAAAATTTACTCCCTGCACCTTCCCTCGCTCCACTCCCATTTTCTCTACCATAAACCCCCCTCACCGTCCACCTCCACCACTGGTTCTAAGTCCTCCAGGTTTGACACATGTGTCATAAATACAGCACACAACCCGCCTTCCCGCTCCGCAATAGCGAAAAAGCCCAGTAAGATCTGTCTGATATGTGGTGGGTCCAGGCTACAAGGAAAATAGCACTCATGACTCTTCCCAGGACAAGCCGGGGCCCAATGTGCTGGTAGTCTTCTCCATCCTTGTCTTGATAGGTAACAGAAAAAGCATGGTGAATGTGTTAAGAAACAGGAAGCACTCAACATATCCTGCAAATTTAATATTAATTCCTCGTCAGCCGCAGCCTGTCGAAAAAAGTGGGCCAGATAATGTTTTTAACACACTAAATTTAGCTTTGTTAAACGTTAGGTCTTTGGCAGGAAAAACATTTTTAATCAATGATTTTATAATCACTCACAATCTTAATTTCATGTTTTTAACTAAAACTTGGTGGGACCAAGATAACAGTGCAGCTGTCCTTATCGAGTCTACCCCTCCCAACTTCAGTTTTATGAGTGAAGCTAGAGTGCATAAGAGAGGAGGTGGAGTTGCCATTTTTTTTAATGACTCGCTCCAATGAAAAAAGATGTCTTATGGGAATTTTGCTTCTTTTGAATGTGTGGCTCTTCAGCTGA
>NC_060154.1:14061420-14062010 GCF_021292245.1 Micropterus dolomieu | reverse complement strand
GATAACAGTGCAGCTGTCCTTATCGAGTCTACCCCTCCCAACTTCAGTTTTATGAGTGAAGCTAGAGTGCATAAGAGAGGAGGTGGAGTTGCCATTTTTTTTAATGACTCGCTCCAATGAAAAAAGATGTCTTATGGGAATTTTGCTTCTTTTGAATGTGTGGCTCTTCAGCTGAATTCCTCTTCTCGAGCTATTTTTCTAAATATTTACAGGCCCCCTAAATAATGTGCAAACTTTTTTGATGAAAACAAATCTCCAGGTTCATTATGACATCTATAAAGAGAGACTTCGCATTTGTAATTTAGAACTGAGAAATGCAAGGTAGTCCTTCTTCTCTGACATCATCACCAAAAACACTAATAATGCACGTGCCCTGTTTGCTACTGTTGACAGGCTAACCAACCCTCCTGTCTGTAGCCTCTGACCTTCTATCCACCAGGACCTGCAATGAATTTGCCTCCTTCTTCACAGACAAAATTCAAACAATTAGAAAAGCAATCAGTGCCTCCATGTCAGTAACAGGATATGTCTTGTCCCTGTGTCCACTTAAAAACAATTCATATAGCATGAGACAATTTGATTCTATTAAC
>NC_060154.1:14036563-14061400 GCF_021292245.1 Micropterus dolomieu | reverse complement strand
GATAACAGTGCAGCTGTCCTTATCGAGTCTACCCCTCCCAACTTCAGTTTTATGAGTGAAGCTAGAGTGCATAAGAGAGGAGGTGGAGTTGCCATTTTTTTTAATGACTCGCTCCAATGAAAAAAGATGTCTTATGGGAATTTTGCTTCTTTTGAATGTGTGGCTCTTCAGCTGATTTCCTCTTCTCGAGCTATTTTTCTAAATATTTACAGGCCCCCTAAATAATGTGCAAACTTTTTTGATGACTTTGGTGAACTGCTGTCTATAATCTGTATTGACTTTGACTGTGTAGTTATTGTTGGTGATTTTAACATCCATGTTGACAACCCCCAGGACAGAGGGACTAAAGAACTGTGCTGTGTTCATAATTATGGACTGACCCAACATGTGACAGAGCCCACACACAATAAGGGGCACACTTTGGACTCATCTCCAAGGGTCTGGACATTTCCAAGGTTGTGGTGACTAATGTTGCTCTCTCTGATCATTCCTGTGTTTTCTTTGAAAGTGCTATCTGCGTGCACACAAATGTACAAACAGAGGTAATCACAAAACGGCATATCACTGAAAACACTCGTGAAAAAGTTATTCAGGCTTTCTCTTCGACACCCGCCCTCTCATGGGTCTCAGTGAATGAGCTTGTAGATAATTTCAGTTCTAAAATTACAAATGTTATTGATGCCATTGCACCAGCCAAGGTGAAGGTGGTCTCTGTTAAGAGAAGATCTCCATGGAGAAATGCCATGCTGGTTAGAACTCAAAAAAGAGAGTGTCGAAAAGATGAATGCAGGTGGCGGAAAACAAATCTCCAGGTTCATTATGACATCTATAAAGAGAGACTTCGCATTTGTAATTTAGAACTGAGAAATGCAAGGTAGTCCTTCTTCTCTGACATCATCACCAAAAACACTAATAATGCACGTGCCCTGTTTGCTACTGTTGACAGGCTAACCAACCCTCCTGTCTGTAGCCTCTGACCTTCTATCCACCAGGACCTGCAATGAATTTGCCTCCTTCTTCACAGACAAAATTCAAACAATTAGAAAAGCAATCAGTGCCTCCATGTCAGTAACAGGATATGTCTTGTCCCTGTGTCCACTTAAAAACAATTCATATAGCATGAGACAATTTGATTCTATTAACCATAAAAACCTGGAGGACATATTACAACATCTGAAATCCTCCTCATGCTGCCTTGATATTCTGCCAACAGGTTTTTTCAAAAATGTGTCTAAATGCATGGCCTCAGATCTACTAGAAATTGTCAACATGTCTCTCCTCTCAGGTTTATTCCCACAGGCCCGGAAAACTGCAGTCATTAAGCCATTCTTAAAAAAGAGCAATCTAGACAGGTCACTAATGAGCAATTATAGGCCCATATCAAATCTTCCATTTTTAAGTAAAATCATTGAACAGGCTGTTTTTCAACAGCTTAGTGCTTTCTTGGCACTAAATAACTGTTTTGATGTCTTCCAGTCAGGTTTTCGACCTCACCACAGCACTGAGATGGCTCTTGTTAAGGTCTTCTATGACATCCATTTAAACACTGACAGTGGCAGAATTTCAGTCTTAGTATTATTGGATCTCAGTGCTGCATTCGACACGGTCGACCACAACATATTACTAGACAGACTTGAAAACTGGGTTGGACTTTCTGGCACAGTACTAATATGGTTCCTACTTAAAGGACATGGACTACTTTGTGTCTATAGGTAATCACACATCTGAGCTGACAAAAATGACATGTGGAGTTCCCCAAGGCTCCATTCTGGGGCCTCTTTTGTTTAACATTTACATGCTTCCACTGCCTCAGATTATGTTAACATAATTATGCAGATGACACACAGATTTACATAACCATTTCACCAAGGGACTATGATCCCATACGGGTGCTGAGTAACTGTATTGAGCAGGTCAACAATTGGATGTGCCAGAATTTTCTTCAATTGAACAAAGATAAAACTGAAGTTATTGTTTTTGGAGCCAGGGAGGAACGATTGAAAGTCAGTGCTCAGCTTCAATCTGTAATGTTAAGAAACACAAATCAAGCCATAAATCTTGGTGTAGTCATGGACTCAGACCTGAATCTGAGGAGCCACATTAAGACAATTACAAAGTCAGCCTACTATCACCTGAAGAATATATCACGGATTAAAGGACTTATGTCTCAAGACCTGGAAAAACTTATCCATGCATTTATCTTCAGTCGACTCGACTACTATAACAGTGTCCTTACAGAGCTCCCTAAGAAATCCATCAGACAGCTGCAGCTGATTCAGAACACTGCTGCTCAAGTCCTCACTAAGACCAAAAAGGTGGATCACATCACTCCAGTTCTGAGGTCTTTACATTGGCTTCCTGTATGTCATAGAATTGATTTCAAAGACTTTTCTTTTTACCATTGCTTTTAATTAAATATTTAAGATTTTTCTTTTTACCACTGCCTTTAACTAGTAGATTGATAACTTACACTGCACTGTAACTTTTACTGTCCTGTTTTCTTTTTCTTTGTTTTTAGCTTTTTACCATGAGAGTGAGATTGAACAGAGTGTAGGAAGTGGTCTTAAATCTGACGCCTGAGTGATTTGCAGGAACCTCTCTCCACCTGTAAACCCGCAGGTGGGTCCAGAGTATAGACTAGCTAGAGAGAGTAGATTAAGTGTACTTCTTTGTTTATTCTCTTTTCAAAATAATTGTAACTCAATTATTTGCTCAACCCATCAACATGTTTTTATTTTCCATTTAACTCTTTTAACCCTGATTGTACACTGCACTGTAACTTTTTTTTTTATGTGTATTTTTTAAATTTTCCTATGTTGCTTTTAAACTTTTTTGTATTTCCCTGTTGCTTTTGTGTTTTATGTGAAGCACTTTGAATTGCCTTGTTGTTGAAATGTGCTATACAAATAAACTTGCCTTGCCTTGCCTTACTTCAACTAACGCTGAGTTTCTCGCCGACTCCTCCCCTCCTGTGGAGCCTGAGGTGGCCGTGTGACATTTCCTCATTCGGATTGTCGATATCATAGCACATATTGGAACACAGTTACGTCTTTAGAAACATCGGAATTACGGTTAAATAGGCTATTAGTTTGTTTTTTTTACCCCAACATGATCTTGAACATGACCTCTTTTATGATCAATCTGTCATCGAGGTATGGACAGAGAGTTATCTTTGGACATCGTAAATTTATCCTCAGCACAGAAGAAAATCTATAAGCTACACTGTCCTTTATAACACAGTGACCCAGTGGACATTAAGGCAGCTGTCAGGCTGGCAACAGTTGCACAAAAACACTTATCGTGCGCTACAGTGCTGCAGTATGCTGTTTAAACTAATCTGTATAAAACTGATCAATGAACAGTAACCTTTCATATTGTAGTCACACTGATTGAACATTCCTCTCGTAGTTATCAACATTCCTATTGTAGTTATCAACTGGATATGATGCCTATTTCTGAGTGATCATGACAGTGGTGCAGCTGAAACAAATAAATGTAGTTTAAAATTTAGTTTTTCATTATCTGCTGATTGTCTGAATGTGTTTTGACAGCATTTCATAAAATATGAAATGAGCACGATTTTATTAATGTAACAAAGACGTCTAAAACTTCACAGTCAATTTCAACCTAGACACATTTTAAATTGCAAAAAATTATTAATAGGCATAGGCCTACTGAGTCAGTCAGTCACTTTACAATCACAGGTCCATGAGCAGCCTAAACTGTGTCTAATCTGTTCAATTAATATTTTCATCTTCCGTCATTGCCACTGGCGTTTAGTCCCGTCAGGTTACAGCTGAATAAACAGGCCTGTAGCTATTTAAAATGAATAACAGGCTGTAGGAGAATTCCAGCACTTTGTCATTCATTAAGGAAATTCCAGTCTGGTAAATGATGAATGCGCAGCGCTGTATAAAAGTAATAATGTTAAAGTACTGATCCTCCACTCCTGCATTTTAGAGCCAATCATGGTCCGCGTTGACACGCATTCATATTTCTAGCTCCACCCGATTAAAATGGAGGCACTGTCTTTATTTACCCGTTGCCATGGTGAATTGTAGTATTCGAGCTCCATTGATGATGGCTTTTTTTCATCCCCACGCACACGCTTCAATCAGGCTCAACATACTCAGAGTTGACTCAACTTGTGCTGCGTTACATTTACCTCGGAAGTCGGAGGTCAGAGCTGGGAATGACGTCACACCCGAGTTGACGGCGTTCAAGTTAACAAGTCGGAAAATCTCGCTCGGCCAGCTGTTTGTTTACAACTAGCCAGGTTAGCTATTGATACGCCGGTTGATTAAAAATACGCATTGTGCGGTTTTTACTCACACTAAACACTGTAGCAACACGTCCACAGACAGCAGCTGGACAGCACTTTGTGTACGAACATTTATATGAGTCACAAGTACACAGAAGTGCTAATAATCAGTATAAACTACAGCTTTCACGAACTGTTGATACCCTGACAGCCATCTTGGATCACAAAGTCGGGGTAGTGTAGTTGTCCCGACTTTCCGAGTCGGAAATCCGACTTCAGGGGGCGTTCCAGTTGAAAGTTCCAACTGGGAATGTCAAATGTCTAATGGAACGCACCTTTATTCTGATCAGCCTTTCTGAAACCGAAAACTCGGAGTTTGACAGCTCAGAGTTCGTCAACCCAGAGTTCAGGTTTATACTCAGAGTTTGTTGAACCTGCTTTCTGAAACTGGGCCCTGGTGTGCATCAAAGGCTACAGATGCATGCAAAGGAAATATTGATATGAGTTGTATTTTTTCCCGGTGGGTTTCTGGTTTTTGCCATTATTTCCTTAGTCCTGTGCTTTCGTTTGGTTGTGTTTTCCTGATCTGTGTACTTCTGTGTTTTATCATTATGGTCTGTGTCCTAGTCCTTAGTCTTAAATCTCCATGTGTTAGTGTAGTCTTGTCTCCTGTTTGGTCCTGTCTCTGTCCGTGCCCTGATTTTGCTGTCTTTCCATGTTTTGTGTTTTACTTTGGTAGATCTGTCCTTGTGTGTTCCTGTGAACTTTACTTCCTGTTTTAGTTTGGTAATCCTCTGTACCAGTTGTCTAGCTTTGTCTCTACCTGATGTATTTCAGCTGTGCTTCCCTCCCTGCTCGTTTACCAGTGTATTTTTTTGTCCTCAGTTGTCTTCAGTCCTTGTCACATCCTTGCGTCATATGTTGAGTGTTCTCCTGTGCTCTGTTCTCTGTGTTTTTGGATAGTACTTTGTACCTTGTTTTTGGATTTTGACTGTGGATTATGTTTCTGCTGGAATTACTTTTGTTTGGACTCTCTCCTCAAGCTCCCATGGAAGCCTGTAAGTCTCGTGTTGTCTGCATTTGGGTCCACACCTCAGTCTGCACTTAGCTTACCCACGACAAATTCCTAATTCTGTCTGAACAAGCCATGTTGTTCCACCGGTTGCTTCTCATACTTCTACACATCCTCACTGACGAACATCATGATCTAAATTAGTATTCTACCATCATGTGCTGTGCAGCTACACAATTACAGTGTCATCTACAGGTGCTGGTCATATAATTAGAATATCATCAAAAAGTTGATTTATTTCAGTAATTCCATTCAAAAAGTGAAACTTCTATAATGTATACATTCATTCCACACAGACTGATATATTTCAAGTGTTCATTCCTTTTAATTTTGATGATTATAACTGACAACTAATGAAAACCCCTAAATCAGTATCTCAGAAAATTTAAATATTGTGAAAAGGTTCAATGTTGAAGACACCTGGTGCCACACTCTAATCAGCTAATTAACTCAAAACACCTGCAAAGGCCTTTAAATGGTCTCTCAGTCTAGTTCTGTAGGCTACACAATCATGGGGATAACTGCTGACTTGACAGCTGTCCAAAAGACAACCATTGACACCTTGCACAAGGAGGGCAAGACACAAAAGGTCATTGCTAAAAACGCTGGCTGTTCACAGAGCTCTGTGTCCAAGCACATTAATAGAGAGGCGAAGGGAAGGAAAAGATGTGGTAGAAAAAAGTGTACAAGCAATAGGGATAACCGCACCCTGGAGAGGATTGTGAAACAAAACCCATTCTAAAATGTGGTGGAGATTCACAAAGAGTGATTACTTTACGCTTTAATTACTTTTTTTAATGAAATGTATGGGGTTGATTGTTATGTTGTAAGTATGATGCTTTGGCAATATTGTTGTTACATATTCATGCCAATAAAGCTAATTTAAATTGAACTGAGTGAACTGCAGCTGGAGTCAGTGCTTCAAGAACCACCACGCACAGACATATGCAAGACATGGGTTTCAGCTGTCGCTTTCCATGTCAAGCCACTCTTGAACAAGACACAGCATTAGAAGCGTCTCGCCTATGCTAAAGACAAAAAGGACTGAACTGCTGCTGAGTGGTCCAAAGTTATGTTCTCTGATGAAAGTAAATTTTGCATTTCCTTTGGAAATCAAGGTCCCAGAGTCTGGAGGAAGAGAGGAGAGGCACAGAATCCACGTTGCTTGAAGTCCAGTGTAAAGTTTCCACAGTCAATGATGGTTTGGGGTGCCATGTCATTTGCTGGTGTTGGTCCCCTGTGTTTTCTGAGGTCCAAGGTCAACGCAGCAGTCTACCAGGAAGTTTTGGAGCACTTCATGCTTCCTGCTGCTGACCAACTTTATGGAGATGCAGATTTCATTTTCCAGGACTTGGCACCTGCACACAGTGCCAAAGCTACCACTACCTGGTTTAAGGACCATGGTATCCCTGTTCCTAATTGGCCAGCAAACTCGCCTGACCTTAACCCTATAGAAAATCTATGGGGTATTGTAAAGAGGAAGATGTGATACGTAAGACCCAACAATGCAGAAGAGCTGAAGGCCACTATCAGAGCAACCTGGGCTATCATAACACCTGAGCTGTGCCACAGCCTGATCGACTCCATGCCACGCCGCATTGCTGCAGTAATTCAGGCAAAAGGAGCCCCAACTAAGTATTGCTAGTTGTTAGTGCTATACATGCTCATACTTTTCATGTTCATACTTTTCAGTTGGCCAACATTTCTAAAAATCCTTTTTTGTATTGGTCTTAAGTAATCTAATTTTTGGAGATACTGAATTTGGGATTTTCACTGTCAGTTTTAATCATCGCAATTGAATGAAATAAATATTTGAAATATCAGTCTGTGTGTAATGAATGAATATAATATTCAAGTTTCACTTTTTGAATGGTATTACTGAAATAAATCAACTTGTTGATGATATTCTAATTATATGACCAGCACCTGTATATGGCAAATGTTATACCTGATTAAAAATTAAAGAAGAATATCTGTGGAGAGTGAAAGAAACCCTTCACAGCATTTCTTTTGCATTTTTTGTAAAACATGTAAGGCTATTGTATGTTTGTGCTGTTGCCACGCACAGATTGCATGCTTTGAATGCAGATGTGGGTGCAAATTGTGTTTGTTTTTTTAAATCCAACAAGCTCACTAAGCTATAGTAAGCTATGTTGCCTTCTTGTGATGAGTTACATGTAAATTAAGGACATGGAATATAATAACATTGGTTATTGGTGTCTATTGCCATAACAATGACATTAAGAGCTAGAACAACTATTTTATTTGTACAATAAATGAACCTTAAATTCTTTCCAGGAATCTTTCAAGGTGCCCATCGTGATGTTTCCATCACTTACATATACTTAAAATGTTAACATTTTCAGAAAAGATTTAGGGTGATCATCTTGACATCATTTATCTGTAGATATTAAGGATCCACCTGAAGCCTTCAAGGCCTCACTGGTAGATTTTCAATTCAAGAATCTTTCCAATTATATGTCGTTTCTTCCCACAACCTTATATTCTTCCTCTCGAGTGGAGCACACTAAAAGGGGCTTATTTTTCAATTTTCTTGCAATTTTATTAAATTGCCTGGAGTCTCAAAGGCTTTGTGGTAGCAAGGCTGTGTATTTCTAGAATTTTGGCCAGTATGCACCTTTTGTTCTATCTGAAGGCTCTCCATTTAGTAGCCAGCCAGAAATAGCTCATTCGAGGCAGCATTTTATAAAGAGTTTGAAAGGGGAATATAATTGCCAGATCAGTGCACAGAAATTAAAGACACACTCAGGTGGGTAAAGAGGAAGGAGGCAGGATAAACTGAAGATAACAGCTATGATAGGCTGGCTCCATCTGCGGATGTCAGTCTTAGACTGCCAATGCATTCATGGCCACTAAACCTCAGGCACAGGCAGTCTGCGCCATGTGGTATCTGTGATAAGAAAATGAAGATCACTGAAATGTGCATGACATTAATGTACTCCTAGACAGATGCACACATCTGCCCAAGTTGAAAAACATCCCCATTCAGATCACAAGATGTACACACAAACACGATAAAACAATATATTTATTCATTGTGCTGAAGGATCACAAATATAATCCATCTTGTAATATGCTGTTTACTGAAAGCAAACATGCAAACATATACAGGCAGAAGGGCTGACATTATCCTCCTCATAGACTCTAATGGAAAGTTCCTGGATGAAATGACCTTATTCCCAAGGCACAGAACGGAGAAGATCTGGTGCCCCAATACCAGGAGAGCCCTGGAGCTGTTAACAGTGCCTGAACTAGGCTCACCTAGCCACATCATCATTCATACAGGCACCAACGACTTAAGGTCCTGACAGGACAGACTGGCAGACTCCCGGGGGAGTTACATTGAGCAAGCCTCCACCAATTTCCCTACCAGCAAGACAGTCATATCTACGCTGCTGCTCAGGAGAGATTTCCACCCCCACACCATTAACAGAGTGAATATCAGCCTCTCCAGGGACTGTGCCCTCAAACCCAACATACACCTACACAGAAATGCAGTCCCCACCCTTGCTAGGACCCTGAAGGATGTTCCTCCTGGAAGGAGCCTCACTACCACTCCAAGGGGTAACCACACAACACATACCCCACGTAGACCTTCAAGACCATCCAGACCTGTCAGAGAGGACAGCCAGGTCACCAAATCCACCGCGTCATCAACATCACAACCCACAGCCAACACAACACTGGCCTCTGATACCCAGCCAGAGAGCCCCCCCAGGCTAGAGGTCCTATACCCCCCCATCCCAACGGCAGAACCAAGACTACAGAAACAGCAGCCTATTGGACTGAACTATGCTGCAGCTGTGAGAAGAGCCCCACCCCCCTCTGGTGAACTCAAAGACATATTAGACATGCTTAACCTGCTCTGCTTTCGCTTCATATAGCTACATGGTGGAAGAGCAGAGACCTCTTAAAGACATAATAATCCATAGTTTGGCATGTTGGATATCATTTTAAATGAATAGTAATATAAGGACAATTCTTAACATTGGGGAGGCTGTGGCTCATGAGGTAGAGCGGGTTGGCTGTTAATCGGAAGGTCGGCGGTTCGATCCCTGGCTCCCCCTGGTTGCGTGTCGAAGTGTCCTTGGGCAAGATACTGAACCCCGATTTGCCCCTGGCGGCTATTCCGCCAGTGTATGAATGTGTGTGACTGGTGAATGCAGATGTAGTGTAAAAGCGCTTTGAGTGGTCGAAAAGACTAGAAAGGCGCTATACAAGTACGGAGCATTTACATAACAGTATTTCACACATGAAACACTCTAAAATGTAAGTTTAATATTTTATTCATTTACCTACAATACTACTTTCCTCTTTTTACACTTTTTTTCTTTTTGTTTGTTACTAGTAGTATTTTTTAATATCTAGTTTATTATTATTATTTGTTTTTTAAGTAATCTGTTCAATAATTTTGTCAAATTTTTGAACAGATTACTTTATTCTTGAGGAGGAAGTTAACCATTATAAAACCATGGGAAATGTATTTCTTTGTGGGGACTTGAACGCTCGAACAGGGGAAAGAGCTGACACTATGAACACCCAGGGAGACAAACACTTACCTGGAAGCTTCTGCTTCCCCCTCCCTGAATGTCCTACTAAAAAGAGCTTTGACAAGCTTACTAATACAAGCGGTATGCAGCTTTTACAGCTCTGCCGTACACTGGGTCTGTACATAGTCAATGGCAGGCTATGAGGGGACTCTCTGGGTCACTACACTTACAGCTCAGCTACAGATCTAGATCCAATGTCTCTCAGAGCTTTCACAGCCCCCTCACACCCCTCTCAGACCACAGCAAAATCACTATCTGAAAAGGGCTCAGTCTGGAGCCCCTAGTGCCTTAACTTTTTAACAGCACATATACAGATGGACCCCTGACAGCAAGGGGGCGTACCAAAAGGCACTTGAAGATCACAACATACGTGATTTAACTCATTTATTTCTAACTGAAACATTTCCCGAGAATAATTCTGGTGTAAATTCTACTGTGGACAAAATCAATTCAATATTTCATCATTTGGCTTTATTGTCTAATTTGAAAGCCTCCAAACCAAAATCTCAACAAATTAACAGTAACGAATGGTTTGACACTGTTGTGAACTCAACCAGACTCACTCCAAAGAAAGGAAAGAAGGTCAGATGGTGTCAAAAGAGGGAGGGAAGTTTTCCTCACCGAGAGTTGACCTTTTCACATGCAAAAACCAGAGACATCGCCTGGTGTTTGGTAGGGTCCGGCAGAGACTCAATCAGACAATGCATCGCTTAAGGATTGTGTATTCAAAGAGCCTTAGTGAACCTCCCTAGCCGTAAAGGTGTCACTAGAGACATTCAACAGGACAGCAAAAGGGGCTATCTGACCCCTTTCTCCCTCCCGCAGGTCACCTCCGGCCTCAACCTGACTCCTTTCTTTCCACAGAACGGCTGAGCCATAAACCACCATTTCCTTCTCTCTTAGCCATGTGCCAATGTGATAAGCAAGAGAGGAGACCATAACAACCTGTTTCCTCGCACCAACAAAGGTTCCATTATAACTGTTTGTTCTGTTTAAATAATAACCTTGCTAAGTGAGCAGTGGCGTTTGCCTCTGAGTTTAGTAAGTAATGGCCCCGTTGTTATCCTTTTAGTGATGTTTGAAAACTAGCAGACCCATAAGAAAGTAATCTTGAAGAGTTCCCTAACCTCTTTCTGTTTTGTCTTAATACGTCCGTGTTATTCCCTAGTAATCACTGTCTGTTTAGTATTAACTAATGCTTTAGTTAAATGTTTCATATACAATTTCCTACTAAAACATCCATTGATACGCCTGTGTGTGTGTATCACCAGCCTCTCAGTTAAAGTGATAAATCTCACAGTGGAATGTCTACCTGTCTAGGGGACAGGAAAGGTATAACACACGTGTTTAAAACTCGGCTTACACTGACAGTGATCGCTAAGTATCTATCACCATGTAATTGTATAACCGAAATTTTGCTGCCACGCTTACATCTAAATTGTGTATGTATGTAGTTAAGCTTTGTTACGTTTTATATAACCATTATAACCTTTTTCCCTAGTATTTAGCCTTGTTTTACTTGTCTTTATCCGAATGTTTAGAACTGAGTATTTTTCAAATGTCGATATTGTGGAGAGAGAGATTAAAGGAAAATACGCGCAATGTCTATTTCTTTATCCCAAAAGAAAGTTAACACCTTTGGGGTGACTTCCCCTGAGATACCCACTCCCAAATTGACGTCACCACGTCCTAACGGAGGCAGATAAAATGCCTTGCTTTCTTTTGTCTCACTCTCTTTCTAAAAAAAAAAAAAAAACTCTCTTGAAACTAAATGTATACGCTCTCATTAACTTCCTTTACTTTTGAAATTCCGATCTTTTTTCCATTTCGTACTTACTTTTAATTTTCTTCAGAGGAGCTGAGAAAGCTACGATCTTGAATCCCCAATTTTCTTAGCGGGAGATTTGATTTTTGTTTGGAGCTGCCTGGGTGAAACTTTCCCCAGACCTGTTTAATCTCAGCAACATTATATAGCCTATATTCCCAGGGCCTCGCGAACCTACGGCGAATGTGTGAGTTTATTTGATTTTGTTGTTGCAACCTCATCCGATCGTTTTGAACAGCTTTGGACCAGAAACTCAGAAGCCGTTCATTTATGGCCTTGAATGAATGAAACCACGGCTCTAACGACAGAACCCGGAGTGGGTTCCGCTGAGCTATAGCGACACCAAACGAACTGAGATCAGAGTGAAAGCCTGGGCTGACGGCCCGTTGCTGCAAGCGCTTCCCACAAAGGACTCCGGAACAAATCCACCGGTTTCGAACTCAACTCGAAAACGCCACTGGGGTCGGGCCAGAACCAACTCCACAAGCCAACCGGCAGTCGAGCCTTGCTACAGGAACTGCAGCAACGGTAGGGCAAAACAAACCACACTCTGTGACTCGTTGGTGTTCTCTAGTTGGCTCCATCTACAGTTAATAAATCCCTAGATTAGTCAAACTAAATATGCAACATAATTTCGGTCATTCGTTCCCTCATACTCGTAGAATTCTCTCCCTCTACAATATAAACTGAAATTCAATCGAGCCTAACATACCCTGTTCATTACCTCCTGGTTGTCATGTTGACTGTTGTCCCTGTAATATTACCACATTTACCCCACTGTTGTACTCTCTTTTGTTAGTAAATAAATTCACCTTGAGCACAGTGATGTTGTGTGTGTTATTAAGAATCTAGAGTCCCTATACATAGAACTCACCCTCAGATTTGAGATTGACTGATTGACTAGAGTTTACGATTTCAGAATAACTGAACCATTAACAACTAATGAATTACCAGAAATTTGTGTAATTGAGACCTAAAGCCTTGGGCGGACAAGCAAATCTTTAGGTGGTGCTCCTAGTTTCGAGGCATGAATTAATATTCCTGGAAATATTAATTTTCATAACTGTGTTAAAATTATACGTAGCTTAGACCTGCTACAACACTGAATGCAAAAACCCAAGGAAAACTTTAACGAAATTATCAAATGAATAGCATAGGGAGCCAGATAACCACATATGCTGTCAATAAGAGGCCACTCTGAAACAATACAAGTATACCCTAAAAACAAAGAAAGAACAACACAGCAAGCACCAGCTCTGTGAAACTGATGAATCATTAGAGTCCCATCTGGGAGAAATGGAACAACCTAAACAAAACCCAGCACGATGAATTGGTGATCCAAGATGGAAATACTTGGATTAATCACTTTAGTGAATTATACAGTAATATTACAAAAACTTATGATCAGTACAAGATATTCATGAAATGGAACAGAACAAGAATTAACAGAAGTCATCCAGTCCCTGAAAGGAAAAAGGCTTGTAGTATTGATGGAATCCTCAACGAATTTGTATTGAAATACTCGGACCATAAAATCAGATTGGCTATACTAAAACTATTCAATACTATTCTATCAACTGGAACTTTTCCAGACATCTGGAACAAAGGTTTAATAACCCCAATTCATAAATCCGGAGATAAAAATGATCCAAATAACTACAGAGGAATATGTGTATCCAGTAACCTGGGAAAAATATTCTGCAACATCATTAATAAACAATTTGTCAACTTTCTTGATGAACACAATAGTCTGCATGAATGCCAAATTATTTTGTTACCAAATTGCGCACAGCGGACCATATATTTACCCTCCAGACTCTAATTGATCAAGAATTAAACATTAAGAAAACAAAAGTGTATGCCTGTTTTGTTGACTTCCAAAAAGCCTTTGATTCCATCTGGCACGGTTGAGAATTATTTTAGAACATTACAGCCTAAATTGTTATCATTAATTGCTAGATCGAAGGTGGTCTGCATTGGCATCATTTAAAGTATTATTTTAGAGTGTAAAGTTAAGATTACAGTGTCAAAACTCTATAGCTATTGTCATCATTTAGAGTGTTATTTTATAGTGTAAAGTTAAGATCACAATGCTGAAACTCTATAGCTCTGAGAGTGTGTGGTCCTCTCTGTGTCTAGCTGCGAGGAGGCAGTAACAGTAGCACATGCGTGTGTAAGCAGGCATGTGTGCTCTGGGAGCAGAGTGAGCACAGCAAGGCATCATCAAAAGCACCAGCAAAGGAAAATGTAGAAGCAGAATTAGTGAAAATTGTGTTACAAAACATATATCAATACAGTAAGAATGTCCTGTCCGTAGCACACAGCACAAGAGACACCAGCTTATTCCACAAAGTCAGGTTTTTGGTTAAAATAGCATGATCAGGGGAGGGCATGCCTAGGACACAGAGAGGGGGAGCATTGCAGACAAAAAGTTAGACATCAGTCAAGAAACAGTCATCAGTGATTATCCTTAATAATCACTGTTAATCATTTTAATCAGTTTTATTATCTTTAATCAGTTACTTTAATCAATAGGTAATCATTCTTAAATCATCATTTTTAATCATTAATCAGTCTTAATAATTTTTTTTTTACCTAGATGTGCTTCGGTTTTTACTTATAAGTAGTGAACTGTAGTCATGAACACAGAAACAAGCTCACTGTGGTTAGATTCTTGAGTGGGAGGAATGACTGCAGGAAGGTGGTTTGCCTTGTCCAGCTGTCATCTACTGTAGATTATGACCATAGGAGAGGCTGCAGGTGTGCAAGATCTGCCGACACTGTGACAGTGCATGCTTCATTCTGCTGTTATCTACAGTTGTGATTACATGAGGAACTGCTGATGTGTTAATCTGCTAATATTAAGACTACATGCTTAATTACTGATCAAGGGGTTTGATTGTGAACTTCCAACCTCTGGTTATTATAGCCAGTGTGAGCTTTGAGTGAACTTGCTGAAGGAATTCATGCTTTGCAAAAACATGACAGAGGATGACCAAAAAAACGTCAGATGCTTAGTAAAAACACGACAGACAGATAATAAGCAGAAAGCAGCCAGCATAACATCAAGAATGCTGTAAGAAACCAAGCATTAATGAAAAATGTAACTTTACTTATGTTATTCTTATATTAATTGTTTAAAAAATACAATTGTGTGTCAAATTAAGCATGCGTAACCTTTAAAAAATACAGTGAGACTGAAGTTGAAATGTAAATGATGAACTTCTTATCCAGTAGTATAAAGATAATAATAAATTATTTATTAATTATTATTAATAAATAAATGACAGCTGGGGAACTGTGTTAATTGGTAAAAACAACACAATAACAGAGGAAAAGAAGTTCATCATGAGGAAAGGAGGGGGCAAACCAGCCCAGAAGAGATATATATAAGACTGTCTGCAGACCATAGGATTGACTTCATCCTCCGACCTGCTGGGATGTTGTACGGGTTTATGTGTCCTGTTTTGGAATAAACTCTTTTTGCACCGACTCTTGACCGTCTCCAGATAAGTTTTTGATTGCAAATTTATTGACTATAATAGAAAGCTAATGGAGTATTTTTTGACAAAGTTTATTAAGGGCACGCACGCTTACAGTTTTATTTATTTTATTTAAATTTTTAATATATTTAAATTTTTCTAACACACACACACAAACTCACATACGCTTTAATTACCTTACGCTTTAATGACTTGTTTAATGAAATGTATGGGGTTGATTGTTCTTATGTAGTTTGTATGATGCTTTGGCAACATTGTTGTTATACATTCATGCCAATAAAGCTAATTTGAATTGAATTGCTCTAAGTGGTTAAAAATCTTTCAGTAACCTTATGTCATTTCTTCAAACTGATTAGAATGACCTGTGTTGTGGATGTTAAAGCCAAAGCAAAAAGTTGCGTTGATTTTTGCTTTAACCATAAAAACAATCCCTAATCTTAACAAATTATTAGTTGCCTATATTTAAACCTGCACCAATAAATATTTTTTTATCAACAATATAAAATTATTAAAATGGCATAGTGTGGCATTTCTTATCTACACAGCAACATTTGTTTTTATCAGGACTAGGTGCAGTCCAGGACTATGAGCAAATGTCAGAATACTGACTGTAACTCGCAGTCTGCTTGTTAAATGATCCACGCCAAATGGAGGAACATGCAGGCATAAAAAACATCTCATGCCATTGCTGATAAGTTGGAAGTGAGATGTAACATATAGCGAAGGCGTATATGAATCCACAGTCTCAGGGGAAGTTAAAAGTTTGGATTAGAAATTAGAATAATAAATGAATTCAGATCTCTTTGAAAGTTTAAAAAAACTTACAAGAGTTCAGGGGAAAAAAGTTGGCTGCTATATTACATATACATATGCAGTGATGATTGCTGGGTACTATGTAAATGACTGTCTCTGACTGTTTCTATTTGATCATGTGACAAGACGACAGGACTAGCACAATCTGGCCAGTAGACTAGACCACACGTGCAAACTGGAAGTCGATGCTATTCACACATAAAAAGTAGTTATAAGAAGAGACAGGAGAGAAAAGAACAGGAGGAGAGGGTCGCAAAGCTCCCACATTACATTGTTTTGGATTACGGAGGACACTGTCAAAGATCTCTCTCAATGCAGGCTCGTCGGATGCCATTCAAACAGGTGAGTAACTTTACAAGTACTTTTTCAGCTTGGATTTGATGTGGCTGCCATGCCGTTGTTTTACAGGCTGTTATCATTTCGTGGTCAGGTGGGTCGCCACTGAGTAGGCCTACCTGTTTAATTGTGTGGATGTGCGTGACTGTGTGCGCCTGGCCTGTTTCCAGAACATGGTGTTGTTTTATAAGTTGGCCACTTGTCTTTCTTATTCACCACCATAATGTCTTGCCTCTCTGTCGAAGAGGAAAGTGGTTGTTGTGATTCGGAAAGTTATTGTACTGAAGTTGCCCGAAAAAGTCTGCGTCTTTTCAGCACTGTGGACACCTCCTGTACTCAGCTGTTTCTAGTGACGTTTCAGGATTTTGACAATGAAAGCACCGGCCATGCTCCTTATAACTTTCTCTTTGACTTATGTACTTTGCAAATACAAAAGTCTAGGTGACACAATCTGATTCTAAAATCCATCACACGATGGTACTCAACTTTAGACTGCTGCGTCCAGGCGCACACAACACAGCTGCTGCAGCAGCGTGTGTGTGTTGGAGAGAGACGCACACAAAGAGAACTGTTGAATTTAATATGTTAATATGGAAATAATAAATCAATTTAAGGAGCTTTAAATGAGGTATTTACTGCATCTAATCGTATCAATTGTTAAAACATGGCAAAATGAGGAAAAAGGTACATACATTTGCCAATATAGTGTTCCTTTTAGACACAAACGCAGTGTGTGTTTGCATTACGTGTACTTCCTCATGGCGGTGTAGCCCAAGGGCCCATCATAATGGTGCGTTCCAGCTGACATGGGAAGTCGGAATTTCCGAGTTCAAAGGTCAAAATTTCAACTGGAACGCCCCCTTAAGTCGGAATGCCAACTTGGGAAGTCGGGAGAACCGCACTACCCCGACTTTGTGATCCAAGATGGCTGTCGGGGTATCAACAGTTAGTGAAAGCTGTAGTTTATACTGTTTATTGCCACTTCTGTGTACTGTGTGACTCATATAAATGTTTGTACACTAAGTGCTGTCCATCGGCTGTCTGTGGACATGTTGCTACAGTATTTAGTGTGAGTAAATACCGCACAATGCGTTTTTTTAATCAACCGGAGTATCAATAGCTAACCTGGCTAGTTGTAAACAAACAGCTGGCCGAGCGAGGTTTTCCGACTTGTTAACTGAAACGCCGTCAACTCGCGTGTGATGTCATTCCCAGCTCCGACCTCCGAGGTAAATGGAACGCAGCATAACAGCCTGCACTGGGGCCCGTTGTTACTACCTTAAGTGCAACTTCTGCGTCAAATCACAGAGCTTACGGTCCGTGTCGACTCAACGTATCATTACATTTTTGAGGAGGTGCATGTCGATTTGAGGCAGAAGTATAAATTGCACTTAAGCTCTGTGATTGGTCGGCTGGGTAGCGTCGCAATGCCTCGGAGCCGACCGGAAGTACCCCGCGCTTTTAAGTAACATTTACTAGTGGCCAAAACAGCGGCTGTAACACAGTGAATCAATATATTTGACCGTCGCAACCACAGCGAAATGACTCGTTTTGCTATCAGAATGTGATCCACTCGGTCGGTAACATTTGAAAAGGCTACACCAGCCGCACGTTTACAATTTTACCCCCATTTACGTTAGCAGAGGGCTAAACCGGAAGTTAGCCTGCTCGGCCCGGCGAAAGTCAACACAGTGGACGCTGTAGCGCTACTGCCGACTAGAGTTTGGAGGTGTAATTGCAGAATGACGGACACACCTACGCAAGTATAAATGCATGACTACGTGCGTAGCCTACGGTGTAAGTACGCTGCTGTTTGGCAGTAAGACTTTTACATTGGAATTTGCAAAAGAATGTTACTTTTTATTTTTGATTTTTGCTTGACAACAATCTTACCATAAGCTACAATAAAAAAGACATGTGCAAAGAAAAAAATATTTTATTTTAATTCTGTGCCGATTTGCTACCTACTGCCCGAAATTCGCTTGTTCTTTTGCATCCAGCTCTCTTACCGTCGAAATTAGTAACCGGAAGTTATATTTTTCATGATTTGACACTAGTACTAGACCCTATGTGCTAGAAATACACATTTTGCATGCTGTGAAAAGATCTGATTAATTACATTACAATATGGATTCTCCCTAAAATACGAACTATAATCTCGCTTTGTGTAACTGTCAAAACCTACAATCTTCAACATTTTACACTAATAAGTTGTATTTTGAAAAATCCTACCGGAAGCAGCTTTTCTTTTTTTTTTACAGACTTCATGAGTTAGTAGGACGTCTTCGGTGCTCACACCATGTAACTGTTAACGTTACCTGTTATTCCGTTTTACACATACAGTCTATGGTTTTACACAGCCTGAGGTGGGTCTACTGACATGTGAATAGTGTTGTCTGTTATTATTAGACATCGTGGCTGTTATTTCATGTAGCTAATGATAGCTAGCGTAACGTTAGCGATATCTCATACAATTGAACACAAGAACGTCACTCAACTAAAGTCACCAAGCTAACTTTACAGTCATGAGATCAACTCATAAAATAGGGGAAATGCTCTGCATAGATTTTATTGTTTATAACTTTTAACACTCACACTGTCACATGATTTATCAAAACCGCTGTGCTCAGCGTTGTGTGTGTGTAACGTTAGTAAAGTATGTCTGCAGATTATGGCGACATTATGTTTCTGTCGCGTGTTATCACCGTCATTAATAAAGGCAGAAGAATGAAAGATTAGTTTGACTCCAGCGTGTACACGTTGCAAGAAAGTACCGTATAGTATAGCATTTAAACAATTGTCAGTGCATGTGAAAAACATTTTTGAAGGAACTGAAACTTATAGGAAGTTGGGCTGCCGCCAACTTTAATTTTCCAGATTCAGTCATTAATCTTTCTGTATATGAGATACCAGAAAATAAGGGCAAATGCCCATCACAGGTTCCCCGAATTCGATTAATTTGTTGTTGCTCTAAGACACTTTTTGGCAGTTTCATTAGAAAGTGGGTTAGTTTGGATGCTTTTGTTTGGTATGTCTCTGCAACATCTTTTTTTGCTGATAGCATGTTATTTTCATTCAGCAATCATGTCAGTGAAGCATTCCAAGCCCAACTTGAGCCAGTCTCAGGTGGTTGAGTTGGTGAAGAGGCTCTTCAGGCTGACGCCATCAGAAATTCGCTCGCTGCCAAGCTACGATGACCAGAACTTCTGTGTGACAGCAGTGGAGGGTGGCAAGTATGTCCTGAAGATAATGAACTCAGAGGACAGTAAGAACCCCACCCTGTTTGAGGTGCAGACCTATGCCATGTCCTTTCTGCACCAAAATGGACTTCCTGCCCAAACAGCCCTGCCCACCACCTCTGGACAGCTCATGAGCCTGGAAGAAATAGGTATGAGACCAGTCACACATTTACCTAAGGAATAACAATAAGATGTAGAGGTTATACGCTATTTCCAGAAAATTGCATCTATATAGCCTAGAGCAGTGGTCGGCAATTGGCGGCCCGTGGGCCAGAACTGTCCCGCCAACAATAATATCTGGCCCGCAGCCAGATTGCTTTGATAGCAGAAAAAAAAAATATATAAATTGATAGATCTATTTCAGCACTAGTCTATCATGACAGCTACAATTACTCACATAATCACTTCCTTTAAGTGATTGTGGCTCCAAAATAAAAGTGCGAGAACATTTTTTGCAACAATTCTCACCTAATTTTTCTTAGTAATCTAGCTTTACATAACTCAGAACCTCACCCTACAGCCCAGCTACCTGTTTTCTCTGCCAGCAGCCCTAACCGGCACGAGATCAGTGTTGTGCCGAGTTCTGCATGCACCTCGCGTGAGTTAACACTCACAATTACTGAGAAAGGAAGTGGATGCAAATCTCAGCAGGTAGCCTAAAACATCTATTCTGCCAAATAATGTATCTACCTCTTAAAGTCCGTTCCAGACACTTTGCACGTAGATAAAATGCAGTTTTCAGCACATATTGTTGCTGAATTTCAAAGAAATGCCACTTCTACTAAGGGTAATAAAATACTGATGACTCTAAATGTTCAATAAATGATCATCACCAAGAAGAAGAACCCCACAATGAATAGTATATCGTTTTTTAAATACTGCTTGGAGGTGCATGCAATTCTCGGCGGGCATGCAAAACGCTCAAAGCTGGCTAATTAGCTAGTTAACGAGCTAATCTAACATGCTATGTATGCAGAAACCAATACCTGCTTATTATTGCTATCACATAAATAATTTTACTCACCTAAAACACAGGAGCATGGGCTTCATGAACTGTCTGTTAGTACAATTAACCGCACACAAAGCAATATTATTCGTCTGGTATTTGCATGATAAAAGGAACAAACACGGCTGAGAAGTCAATTTCAGTGGCTGGAAATAGCTGGTAACAGCTAGCAGACAGACAGCAAGGCAGCGAGGGGATTGTGGCTGTGGCCGTGCAGTCAATCCAAACCCATGATTTGGGGGGGGGGGTCAAACCCCACAATAGAAACACTTATCTCAACCATTTTGACTCACAGAATTTTTGGACTTGCAAAACAATTTCACATGCCAAGCTAAGTAGCTTAATTTAATCAAAGAGGACAGATTAGCAATCAAAACTTTACCTTCATATGTGTGCACTTGATTAAGGCACGCCATAATAAACAGGTCAGGCTAAGAGTGAGGTAAATGGCTCTAATACTAACTCTGTCTTTTCCTTTGGCAGATTGTGGCTACGGCTGTCAGAAGTATCTGGTGCGGCTGTTGACTTATTTGCCTGGAACCACTATTTCAAAGGCACCATTAACACCACAGTTACTGTTTGAAACTGGCAAGACAGCAGCCCGAATGGACAAAATCCTACAAGAGGTATAATGGGCCCCCCCCCGGGGAAACTTGTAGATCATTTACTTTGTTTTGAGTCATGCATTTACTATGATTATTTCATAGTAGTCACCCATTTCTGCATTATTTTTTATTTGAATTCAGATATATATATATACACATACACACTTCATCTACCGGGATTTAATCTCATCCGCGCGGATCGCGAAAGGGAACACGGGGAGGCGGACTCTGTTTCTATATAAACAAAGGTTGGTGCACAGATGTCACAGTGTTGAAGAAATCATGCAGCCCTCACCTAGAGACATTATTTATAAACTGTAAACCGTTTTATTCACCGAGGGAGTTTTCCTCGTTTGTTCTGGTCGCTGTTTACATTCCACCTCAGGCCTGTGTTATTGAGGCGTTACTACACGTGGCAGACCAGATAACTAACGTGGAGAAAAAACATCCAGATTCTCTCACTGGACCACTGCTACACAACATTAAAGGACGCCTATCGCTCTGTTCCCCATGCAGCCTTGGGACTCTCAGATCACTCTGGTTCATCTTCTCCCGACACACAGGCAAAAAACTGAAATCTGCTAAACCTGTTGTAAAGACTGAAAAGATGGACCGACGAGTCAAAGCTGGAGTTACAGGCCTGCTTTGACTGCACTGACTGGAGTGTTTTTGAGGCTGCAGCCACTGACCTGGACAAGCTAACTGACACTGTGACATCTTGCATCAGTTTTTGTGAGGACATGTGTGTGCCGACTAAAACCTTTCGCACATACAACAACCAAAAACCTTGGTTCACAGGTCTGTGGATGATGCTATCAACTTGGGTCTGCATCACATCCTGCAACACTTCGACTCTCCTGGGACATATGCAAGGATCCTGTTCATGGACTTCAGCTCGGCGTTAAACACCATCATCCCGGACATCCTCAACACCAAACTCACCCAGCTCACTGTGCCAGCCTCCACCTGTCAGTGGATCACAGACTTCCTGACTGACCGGAGTCAGCAGGTGAGGCTGCATCACATCCAGCACCCGGACTTTCATCACTGGCGCCCCCCAGGGGGGTGTGTGCTCTCCCCACTGCTCTTCTCCCTCTACACCAACGACTGCACCTCAGGAGACCCATCTGTCAAACTCCTGAAGTTCGCTGACGACACAACGGCCTCATCCGGGACGGTGACGAGTCGGCCTACAGACGGGAAGGTGATCAGCTGGCTCTCTGGTGCAGTCAGAACAACCTGGAGCTTAACACGATCAAAACTGTGGAGATGACCGTGGACTTCAGGAGGAGCCCCCCCCCACTCTGTCCCCCATCACCGTACTCAACAGCCCTGTGTCTGCTGTGGAATCCTTCAGGTTTCTGGGTTCCATTATATCCCAGGACCTGAAGTGGGAGCTCAGGAAGCTCAACCTGCCTATCTAGTTCTACACAGCCATCATCCAGTCTGTTATCTGCACCTCCATCACTGTCTGGTTTGGATCTGCCACCAAAAAGGACAAGAGCAGACTACAACGTACAGTCAGGACGGCAGAAAAAATAATCGGTGCCAAGCTGCCCCCCATTCAGGACTACATTTCCAGAGTCAGGAAACGGGCAGGAAACATCACTGCAGATCCATCTCACCCCGGACACAACCTGTTCCTCCCCTCTGGTAGGCGCTACAGAGCACTGTACGCCAAAACCAACAGACTCAGAAGCAGTTTCTTCCCACAAGCCATCACTCTGATGAACAGCTGATTTCTGACTTACAGTGTCAGGAACAATTCCTGTGCAATAACCCAGTAACTCTGTCTCTAATCAGCCACCGGTTTACTGGTTACCACTTATTATTTATTTATTTTCCATTCTCTATTTCAGTGCTGTTCATACTATGTCATTGTATATACTGTATACCAATACACCTACCTCGGGTCATAAGGTCATAGGTCTTATTTATTTTTTCCAGCATCCTTTGCACTATGCTCCATCACACTGTGTACATGGATGCATGTATGTGTATGTGTACCTGTATATCATATCCACCTTCAACATGTACATAATGAGAATAATAGTTTTCTCTTGCATCCTTTGCACTCTGAACACTGCACTATTTGTCAATATATCTATATTGTTTTGTTCATAGTGTGTATATTGGTGTTGCCTATACTGTAGTTTGTTTTATTATTGTTATGGTATTTTTGTATGAGTAAGCACATCATGAGCAATGTACAATCCTGAGTCAAATTCCTCGTATGTGTACACATACTTGGCAATAAAGCTGATTCTGATATGTATTTATGTGTATCTAATAAAGCCTAGTATAGCACTAGCCCTTCATTGCTCATTAAACGTAAAGCTATACCTGTGGAACTGTTAAGCAATCTTCCTTTTACTTATGTCTTCTTTATGCATTTCTTCTGCCTTCCTCATATGTGTAATATTATTGTTTTGTTTTTCTTTCAGATGGAGCACCCTCATCTAAGCGTGCTGCAGAGAGAGAAGTTCATATGGAGTCTGTCAAATGTTCCCCTCTTGGAAGCATACATCAATTTATTTGATGGAGATCCTCTTCATGAGGTCGTGAAGTCTGTCATTCATCAGTACAAGACCTCTGTGATCCCCAAGCGCTCCGATTTCCGCAAGTGTGAGTATAATATTTACTCATGAGTTTCTCTCCACCACATGTATATTATACATGGCCGCAAATATACGATCAGCAAAGACTGGATTTGCCATTGAATACGTGAGTGATAATGTATTTTGGTTCCTGTGAACAACAGCATTTTCTTTCCTTTCTAAGGCGTTAATCACGGTGACTTCAATGACCTCAATGTGCTTGTCCAACCTGATGAGAGTGACAGCCACAGGATTTCTGGCATCCTTGACTTTGGTGACATGAACAGTGGCTACTATATCCATGAGCTAGCCATCGCTATCACGTACATGATGATGGAGCACCCTAAACCCATAGAGGTGGGTGGACCTCTCCTCGCGGGCTGGGAAAGTGTCCTTCCCCTCAATGACGCAGAGAGAGACTGTCTCTATGTGCTGGTGCTGTCCCGCTTCTGCCAGTCGTTGGTTTTAGCGCGTCACGCCGTGACCCTGCATCCGGAAAATGAAGAGTATCTTATGATTTCATCTAGGAACGGCGTCCATTTTCTCCGTCAACTCTGGGAGCTTGGAAAGGAGCAGGTGGAGAAGGTGTGGTTTCAGAGTGCTGCTCAGTTCAGTGAGAGAAAGTGAGAAATATGTGAGGAATGCCATTCACAGATTTCTACGCACAGTAGGGTGATTCCACTGAGCATGATGTCCAAATCGGCCATAATTTTCTTGAGTTAAAAGCAATACATTGTATTTTCACTGGAAAAAATACGATACATTGCACTCCTGATATTAAGACAGATTGAAGTAGGAATACTACACAGTCCCTTCAGGATTTTGGGATGTTGTGATTGCAACTATTAACACAAATTCAACAACTTCCCTTGAATTCAGCGCGACTTGCAATTTTGACCAATCACTGCAAATTTGACCTATCATCGCCGTTTCCTGTAAAACGTTGTTATATACCAGCATACTCACTTCCTTCGTCAGTTATATCTACCATGTCCACTCTAGCATAAGC
>NC_060154.1:14034062-14036463 GCF_021292245.1 Micropterus dolomieu | reverse complement strand
TTCCTCGTATGTGTACACATACTTGGCAATAAAGCTGATTCTGATATGTATTTATGTGTATCTAATAAAGCCTAGTATAGCACTAGCCCTTCATTGCTCATTAAACGTAAAGCTATACCTGTGGAACTGTTAAGCAATCTTCCTTTTACTTATGTCTTCTTTATGCATTTCTTCTGCCTTCCTCATATGTGTAATATTATTGTTTTGTTTTTCTTTCAGATGGAGCACCCTCATCTAAGCGTGCTGCAGAGAGAGAAGTTCATATGGAGTCTGTCAAATGTTCCCCTCTTGGAAGCATACATCAATTTATTTGATGGAGATCCTCTTCATGAGGTCGTGAAGTCTGTCATTCATCAGTACAAGACCTCTGTGATCCCCAAGCGCTCCGATTTCCGCAAGTGTGAGTATAATATTTACTCATGAGTTTCTCTCCACCACATGTATATTATACATGGCCGCAAATATACGATCAGCAAAGACTGGATTTGCCATTGAATACGTGAGTGATAATGTATTTTGGTTCCTGTGAACAACAGCATTTTCTTTCCTTTCTAAGGCGTTAATCACGGTGACTTCAATGACCTCAATGTGCTTGTCCAACCTGATGAGAGTGACAGCCACAGGATTTCTGGCATCCTTGACTTTGGTGACATGAACAGTGGCTACTATATCCATGAGCTAGCCATCGCTATCACGTACATGATGATGGAGCACCCTAAACCCATAGAGGTGGGTGGACCTCTCCTCGCGGGCTGGGAAAGTGTCCTTCCCCTCAATGACGCAGAGAGAGACTGTCTCTATGTGCTGGTGCTGTCCCGCTTCTGCCAGTCGTTGGTTTTAGCGCGTCACGCCGTGACCCTGCATCCGGAAAATGAAGAGTATCTTATGATTTCATCTAGGAACGGCGTCCATTTTCTCCGTCAACTCTGGGAGCTTGGAAAGGAGCAGGTGGAGAAGGTGTGGTTTCAGAGTGCTGCTCAGTTCAGTGAGAGAAAGTGAGAAATATGTGAGGAATGCCATTCACAGATTTCTACGCACAGTAGGGTGATTCCACTGAGCATGATGTCCAAATCGGCCATAATTTTCTTGAGTTAAAAGCAATACATTGTATTTTCACTGGAAAAAATACGATACATTGCACTCCTGATATTAAGACAGATTGAAGTAGGAATACTACACAGTCCCTTCAGGATTTTGGGATGTTGTGATTGCAACTATTAACACAAATTCAACAACTTCCCTTGAATTCAGCGCGACTTGCAATTTTGACCAATCACTGCAAATTTGACCTATCATCGCCGTTTCCTGTAAAACGTTGTTATATACCAGCATACTCACTTCCTTCGTCAGTTATATCTACCATGTCCACTCTAGCATAAGCATTGCAACATGCAGTGTAGTGTGGTAGGGGGTGTGGGTGCACAAATGGTACAGTGGGAAAAACTTTCTGTTCATTAGACACAGGGTTTGATGTTACATAGTGGAACAAATTAACATGATTTGCTGTTGGTCACAGTTGGGAAGGTTCATGTGTTGCATGAATGATCTTGTGCCTTGATACGTAAGGATACAGACCTGTGGAAGGTTTGAGTCCTCATGGAATACATGGGTGCCTTGTTTCAAATTTCCCTTTCTGCTGTATGTTTGTTATGGTAATGAGACATGTCTCATCACCATAGGGATAAGGAGACCTGAGCTACTGTACAATACAAACGCAAATTGTACCTGGTTTGTCAAACAAAAAGATTAAATTAATGCTCAGGTCACATATCAGCGAGATTCAATTCAATTTTATTTATATAGCGCCAAATCACAACAACAGTTATCTCACAGCGCTTTTCATAAAAGAGCAGGTCTAGACCGTACTCTGTGATGATTTAAAGAAAGCCCAACAGTTTCCACCAAGAGCAAGCACTAGGCGACAGAGGCAAGGAAAAACTTCCTTTTAAGAGGCAGAAACCTCGAGCAGAACCATGGCTCAGGGTGGGCGGCCATCTGCCTCGACCGGTTGGAGAGAGAGAGAGAGAGAGAGAGAGAGAGAGAGCCTACACAATATACACACAGAGGTACAGACAGTGAAGGTAATGTTGCTATAGACTAAATGAAAAATGGTACAGATATTTAGTATATATAGTGATATATAGTGTTAATGGTAACAATCGTAATGTTAATGATTATAATAACAATAATAACAATAAGACTAGCAACAATAGTCGTTGCAGCAGAGGGTGTCGAGCAGGAACACAGGGGCAGCAGGAGACCCGCAGCCACAGATCCAGGCTCCAGTGCCAGAAAACCTGCAGGAAGTGATAGGAGAGAGGAGAGAGACGAGAAAGCACAAGACTACCAGAAAGGGGAGAAGTTGTGTTAGTAACATGCAATAATGGGATAAGGTTGCATA
>NC_060154.1:14031238-14033962 GCF_021292245.1 Micropterus dolomieu | reverse complement strand
TTTCAGTATTATACCATGGAGCTAACCGTCTTTGTTTTAGTATTTTCTTTTTTAGAGGGGCTACAGAGTCGAGTGTCATTCGCAGCGAGCCTGCAGCACTATCAACAAGATGATCGATTTGGGAGGGACTGAATTTAGCATAGGAGTCCTCCGTTACTTTGTGACTTGATAATGAATTTAGAGCTGATGGAATCGCATCCTTAAATTTAGCTACAGCACTATCAGACAGACATCTTGTATAGAAATTTTTGCCCAATGGCGAGTAGTTCAGCAATACAAACTCAAAAGTTATTATACAGTGGTCAGATAAAGAGGGATTCTGTGGGAACACCACTAAATGTTCAATTTCAATACCATACACCAAAACAAGGTCAAGGGTGTGGTTAAAACAGTGAGTCGGTTCATGAACACTCTGAGAGAAGCCGATGGAATCTAACAAAGAGATAAACGCAGTACTGAAGCTGTCATTCTCAACATCCACATGAATATGAGATTGCAAAACTATCTTATATGGATTGTTGTACAACCATTTTATAGTTTATACTTTTCCAATTATCTCAATAAAAAAGGACATCTCCTTAAAGAGACTGTTAACTTTTGTTCAATATAGTTCAATAAAGTGTGTATGAGTGCGTGGGTGAGAAACATTGTGGTACAACTGTGTTAGTAGTTTTTGACTCTAGTCCATTTTGGAAACAGGCTTCAACATTAGAAGAAAAGCATCATTAAACACTATAAATGCATACTGAGAAATTAGATAGAGATAGATGGCGAACCATTAAAAGGGATAACTGGAACTATCTCATGGTATAGTTACATCATATTTACCTTGTTTTCCACTTATCTTATTGACAGTCTGTCTTGAAGCTTGTGTAAATTCTGCTAAGGAAATGGAGATCTTGTGTTTAAACAATAAGCTCTCTTCCCTAGCGTACACAGAAGCAGGTCAACTTATTGAAATACAACCCTAATAATGTCCAAAACTCTGATCTTGGTGACCCTGAGGAAATTGAGTGCATCACTGTTGTCACCCATTTAAAGTCTCACATTTTTGTCTTTAGGGAGTAGATAATTAACTTGCATGGTATTTGACCTTTGTACCCATTGTAAAACATGTCTGTGGAAATACTACACTGACTAAAGTCACATCTATTATAAGGTAAGTGCTGACTTCAAAAAGATTATTGAAGTAGAATTAAAGATGATTAACAATGTTTAGAACTACTTGTCTTTTAGAAACTAAAGTGTACTGTGGAGGAACGAATCCCAAGGCTTACCTCCTTTTGGTGAACTTTTATGTCACAATACTTAAGTGCCATACTGTACATACAAACAGTACTGCATGTGCAGTGATGTTACAATGACTTCCTGTTCTTTAGGGGCGCTAGCGTGCCATTTTCTTGAATTTTCTTTTAAGTTCTGTGAATTGTTTAGGCTGCCAAAAAGGCGCTTCATTGGCAGCATCACATTACACAACAAGTTCCATTACATTTAGGATTGTGCTTTTAAGATGTGAAAATTGTTTCATTTTCACTGACACAAGTGTCCCTTCAGATTCATATAACAAGTCTGCACAAATTGCTCTAATCCAACATAATCCAAAGAAAACAACACACTCATCCAACTCAATGGTTTAAGCCATGCAGCAAAACTCTAAATAAATACAGAAATCTTTTTAACACACAGTATGTAATTTTCTGCTGCTAGGGGTCTCTCACTTCCAAACAATAACAAAAGATGTAGGTTGAGCTTGTCGTGAAGTAGCGTGGGATTGTAGGAGCTGTTGTCTTCACCACCATTGCCTTCATTGCAGTCAGCTTCCCCTGGTTAGGATTACTTCAGTGTTCACCGTTCAGGAGGTTTTTACCGGGACTAGAATTATCTGCAGTGATCTCCTCCTCTCGGCTCTGCGATGGACTGGCGAAGTGTCCAGGGTGTACCCCGCCTTTCGCCTGATGTCAGCTGGGATAGGCTCCAGCCCCCCGCGACATTGTACACAGGATAAGTGGTTGACGATGGATGGATGGATTTAATAACAGTACTGTATGCCCCGGCCTTTAGAGCTGGGGATACAGTCTGGTGTAATACTGCCCTCATGTGGTCCTCATCAGTCATGCTTCCAATGGGGGCTGCATTGCCTTTAGTAAAACAATAAGAAATGGACCCTTTATGTGCATCAGCTATGTACTATAATTGTTGAATTTGACTTTGTAGCCAAAGGCATGTATATTATTATACTGTTTATATAGCATACCCAACAGTAACTTCAAAAATATATCAATGAAACCAAAAATTGGTGCCTCCATTCAAGGAACTCTTTTCTAAAGGTTGGTCAGCACAGTATCTTAGTATAATACATAGTAGTCATTACCATAGTTCTTTTACTGTATTCAGGACATGTCTGATATGAAACTTGTTATGCTGCTTCAGGATCAAACTTATTTGTTCCACTGATGTTTGTGCAATTTCCAAAGAACAGGAACCATGTCTCTCAATTGCATAGTCCCCTAACAGACTCTTATATACACATTTCACATTTTATTAGGTGAGATCAACGAAGTTTGTTGAAGAAAAAAGGGCAGTCTGGTTTGGCTGGCTTTTTTCACAGACATATTACCTGGCGAGGCAGATGGATTTGCGAGATCACACAGCTACAGTATGTGTAACAAATCTGCCGCATCTGATTAATGAACATAGAGACAGGGTAAAGCTGTTCAAAACTAC
>NC_060154.1:13961329-14031138 GCF_021292245.1 Micropterus dolomieu | reverse complement strand
CCTAAAGACAAAAATGTGAGACTTTAAATTGAGTGCATCACTGTTGTCACCCATTTAAAGTCTCACATTTTTGTCTTTAGGGAGTAGATAATTAACTTGCATGGTATTTGACCTTTGTACCCATTGTAAAACATGTCTGTGGAAATACTACACTGACTAAAGTCACATCTATTATAAGGTAAGTGCTGACTTCAAAAAGATTATTGAAGTAGAATTAAAGATGATTAACAATGTTTAGAACTACTTGTCTTTTAGAAACTAAAGTGTACTGTGGAGGAACGAATCCCAAGGCTTACCTCCTTTTGGTGAACTTTTATGTCACAATACTTAAGTGCCATACTGTACATACAAACAGTACTGCATGTGCAGTGATGTTACAATGACTTCCTGTTCTTTAGGGGCGCTAGCGTGCCATTTTCTTGAATTTTCTTTTAAGTTCTGTGAATTGTTTAGGCTGCCAAAAAGGCGCTTCATTGGCAGCATCACATTACACAACAAGTTCCATTACATTTAGGATTGTGCTTTTAAGATGTGAAAATTGTTTCATTTTCACTGACACAAGTGTCCCTTCAGATTCATATAACAAGTCTGCACAAATTGCTCTAATCCAACATAATCCAAAGAAAACAACACACTCATCCAACTCAATGGTTTAAGCCATGCAGCAAAACTCTAAATAAATACAGAAATCTTTTTAACACACAGTATGTAATTTTCTGCTGCTAGGGGTCTCTCACTTCCAAACAATAACAAAAGATGTAGGTTGAGCTTGTCGTGAAGTAGCGTGGGATTGTAGGAGCTGTTGTCTTCACCACCATTGCCTTCATTGCAGTCAGCTTCCCCTGGTTAGGATTACTTCAGTGTTCACCGTTCAGGAGGTTTTTACCGGGACTAGAATTATCTGCAGTGATCTCCTCCTCTCGGCTCTGCGATGGACTGGCGAAGTGTCCAGGGTGTACCCCGCCTTTCGCCTGATGTCAGCTGGGATAGGCTCCAGCCCCCCGCGACATTGTACACAGGATAAGTGGTTGACGATGGATGGATGGATTTAATAACAGTACTGTATGCCCCGGCCTTTAGAGCTGGGGATACAGTCTGGTGTAATACTGCCCTCATGTGGTCCTCATCAGTCATGCTTCCAATGGGGGCTGCATTGCCTTTAGTAAAACAATAAGAAATGGACCCTTTATGTGCATCAGCTATGTACTATAATTGTTGAATTTGACTTTGTAGCCAAAGGCATGTATATTATTATACTGTTTATATAGCATACCCAACAGTAACTTCAAAAATATATCAATGAAACCAAAAATTGGTGCCTCCATTCAAGGAACTCTTTTCTAAAGGTTGGTCAGCACAGTATCTTAGTATAATACATAGTAGTCATTACCATAGTTCTTTTACTGTATTCAGGACATGTCTGATATGAAACTTGTTATGCTGCTTCAGGATCAAACTTATTTGTTCCACTGATGTTTGTGCAATTTCCAAAGAACAGGAACCATGTCTCTCAATTGCATAGTCCCCTAACAGACTCTTATATACACATTTCACATTTTATTAGGTGAGATCAACGAAGTTTGTTGAAGAAAAAAGGGCAGTCTGGTTTGGCTGGCTTTTTTCACAGACATATTACCTGGCGAGGCAGATGGATTTGCGAGATCACACAGCTACAGTATGTGTAACAAATCTGCCGCATCTGATTAATGAACATAGAGACAGGGTAAAGCTGTTCAAAACTACAAAAACTACAAGGCAAGCACTTGCTTTAAAATATCAGCACAACAATGACTGGGCCAACTAATTCCTACATTAAGTAAGGTCACAATGCTGTGAAATGCACTGTCACGTCACTGCAATATGTAAATTAAAACATAAAGGGGCATATTAATTCAGCACTTACAAGTTTATTTATGTATTACTTGAAAGAGTATTTGTATACATTACACATTATGTAAACCTCCTCTCATTTGATGAGATACTTTTTGATATGAGATACTTATTTTCTTGACCACAGGCTATGATGAACCTGACAGTGATCAGAGTGCCAAAGCTGCACATATGACAGAGTGGTAGGTGTCCTTTATTGTGGTATAGCAATGGTCTAGTGTGTTTTTATCCCTGGTGGAACAATTCATGTGCTGTCTGTATTTTGGCAAGTTGTGGCTGAGGTTTGCTCTGTTAAAGTCCCGTAACAATGAGCAGGGAGTCTGGATGATTATGCTCCATGCTAGTTTTCTGGTCAGCCAAGCGTTCACTGACGCCTCACCAACACAGGCCTGAGGTGGGATGTAAACACCAACCAGAATAAACCAGAACTCCCGCTGTCAGTTTTGATACTAAGTACATTTTACTGATTTCAAGTTTCAAGAGTCATCCAGGTCATAGATTTCCATTTACTAATACTGTCCATTTAGTTTTAAATGCAGGACCTTTACTTATAATTGAGTGTTTTTAAATTGTGGTATTTTGACTTAAGTAAAGCATTTGGATATTTACATACCTGGAACTATGGTAAATAATAGCTAAAGACTGGCTTACTGATAGCCAGACACATGAAGACAATATAGCTATCAAAAATTTAAATTAATCAATAAATAATAACCACTAATAAAGAACGTCCAACAAGTCTACAAAAAAAACTATTTGCTTTCTGAGGAATCAAACAGAAGGAGACATGTTCACCACATAGTACTGCTTTCATCATACAATCTGCAAATAAACATTATTCCACATAACTTAAATTTTACATCGTCAAAACACAGTTCCATAATAAAAAAACTGATGTTATGGGAATTTTGTTAAAATGCTCATGTGCCTAACTGACGTATAACCTAAGAGTGTTGTAAAACTGAATGATGATATTGTCTAAGGATAAAAGCCTGGAGGAGTATTTGGCTTCTCTCTGTGTCTATGTGTTAGACACCTCCCTGTCTGTTGTATCCAATCTGTATATCAAATGCATGACAACTGGTGCCAGATAGACTGCGAGCATTTAAAGGCGGGGGAGCAGAGAGTGGCCTAGTGGAAGAGAGTGTTATGAGAAACAGCACCCCGGGACCAACGGGACTGTCTGTCAGTGATCAGAGTCCCAAAGCTGCACATGGGACACAGTAGTCTGTGTTTTGCACCTATTTGTAACAAATAAAATATTTACTAGTATAAGCTGCAATGTTACCAATTTCTCATCAGTGGAACAAAGGACAAAACCATATATTGTGCAACAGTGTTCAATTGCTATTCATCTCAACCCAGAACAGGTTTTTTAGACAATAGATAGTATGTAGGCTACATGAAGCTGATGTTGTCCCCCGACATTTAAATATTTAAGTATTTAGTTATTCAATTTCATGTTAATACTAAGCAAAAACTGACCTTCTCTTTTTGTTTAAGAATATTTATCTTTGCTGTAGAAATTCAGAAAGCTGTGGTAATGAAACAGAAAAGGATGAACACTAGATGGAGACCTCATCCCACTTCTCCTACATCCTGCACAAGGTACCTTTTGTGAATCCCTCACACAGATTCACATGGTGTTGAGCACGGAGCATGTTGTGTTGACACAATAGCATTTGTAATTTGTGGAAAAGCTTGTGAGCTAAGGCTGACGTCTTCTAAAGTGTGAAAATATGTCAATCTTTACATTTTTTGTTTTAAAACAAAAGGACTTTAACTCTGTGTGAAAGATTAACTGTAGTGTGAGTGGGAGGACGCTTTTTTTACACAATCGAGACAGAATAAATAAAGAAGCCGTGGTGCATGAGAAATGGTTCTGAGTTTAAAATGAACCCCATCACTTTTAGTAAACCAGATAATATTTCTTGGAGAGAAATGCAACAGACAGATTAAATTGTCACAGTAGCAGGAAAATTTTGCTTCTCTCTGTATTTTGCCTTCAAATGCTGCTGTGCTCCCAACACCTCAGCCAGAGTATTAGGCCAAAACTCCAAACACCATCATACTTTACACACACACACCCACACCCACACACCTTGTTCTACCTTTCTACATTTCAGCTTCCAACCTCAAAGGCACCATCTGGCCTCTGCCCCCGCTGCAGCTCCCGATATGTACCTCCAGCCATGCAGAAAAAGTCACAGTGTGCGTCTGTGAATGTCTGCCTGTGTTCACATTTGTTCTCCGTCTGTTTCACTGTAGTTCACCGGCATACAAGCACAGTGAGCCCAAAGAGGCATATATCTGAACCTTTTCCCTTGCAAGTCACAGTCCCTCCTGTCTCTCTCTCTTTCTTTCTCTCTCTCTGTTGCCTTTTCTCTTTTTGTCTTTGTAATACTTTAAATCCATGTTCCACAAATTATAGCTGAAATAGAAATAGCAACTCTCAAAGGACTTAGCTTAATACACCAACCCCACTTATCAGTGCCATTAATCCTCTTGCCATTTCAAAACAGAGCGCTGGGTCTACACTGCACCTTTTTTAAAATACAGCAGAGAAATTTAATTTACACTCCAAAGACCACCAATCTGCAGGCTTTTAAAGTCAGAATTTACTATTTCAAAAAAGATTTGCTTCACCCATTGTCGGGCCTTTTGAATGACTTTTATGTGTATATGTAAATATTCAAGTCAACAGGGAAAAAAAGATGATGGCAAAAGCAACAACTGGAAAGCAATATCACCTACTCTAACTACAAAGGAATGCAGAAAAGTTACATAAGTAATCTCTGCAGAATTCAAATGTCCAAAATATTTAATCTCTGCTTGATTAGTTGTAACTTTGGATGAGAATATCATCTGAATGCTTAACATGTAATTAGACAGCAACGTCCTCCAGTCCTGCAAATATATTTTTAATAGAAAGATAAACAACTCTCAAGCCTTTAATTGCAAAATCCTTGACGGTATTATGGAAATCATATTCATTGTTTTTAATTATGATTGGATCTCTAACAAAAAAAATAGAATCATTAATCATACATTGTTATCCCAACATTTGTGCAATATAAAAATGTAAAAATGTACAGCATTTTTTTTAAGGATTTTTCAGAGAATACAGTCTCTATAAACAAAAAAGAGAAAGAGGTTGTGGAGGGAGCATTTTTCTTCCCTCTTTCCAGCAGTCTCGGGGGTTTGATCTGTCCACTTGCCAATCATAAGCCAGCTTCTCCAACGACGAGCTGAGTGTTGCTGATTTCCATTAAAGTATATTTCTGTGACTGCGGTTTGGCGACTCAGGGGTCTTTTGTCAGATGTTTTTGGACTTTTCGACCATCACTGTTCTCAAGCATTACTGGAGTGAAAACATCTCCTGGACTCCACAGTTTTAGTCTTCACCAAAGAGAGCTGTGTGTTGTGGGATCCTATGAGTGTATTACAGGGCATACACTATGGGTGCATGTTTCTGCCCTTATGACTACTCCACAGAGAACATGCATCAGATTCCAGCTCTGTCACGGCTGCTGGAGACAATTAGCTACCATTCATTTTTCTTTCTTTTAGTTGCAATCACTAATACTGTGCTTCAATGCAGCCGAATTTATGATTTGGTTGTTATCTTGTACACAGTTTTCATATAATATTTGACCGCAGCTCATAAATATGACCTGTTAATCAGGCATTCTTTACCAGTTTTTGTTTTAACATTTCAAACATGTGATCACATGGAAATTTAGAAGCTATAAAAGGTTGTCTTCTTAACTTTACAGTCACACAGCCCTGTTCCCTGTACTGCCACAATGAATCTTTAACCATAGTAAAATGAGCTGCAGACCCCTGTTCAATAAAACATCCCTTAACATGGAGAGTAAGTCTTAACTTTATTAGAAATGTGACACTTCACTTCTGAAATGTTTCTGGTGGACACTGAAGCCGTGACAGAGCCATAGTGCAAGTGGAACACAATGCAGCCTGATCCAGAGGACATAAGGTGTTAGATCATTGCCTGGGTCCATGAAAAGCCAGTCTTTACTCAGGTCCCATCCACACAACTGCGTTTTCGAATTAAAATAGAGACCTTTTGCTACGTTTGCACCTCCGGTCCAGACTACAATGGCGAAAACGAAGACCTAACGCTGCCGACCTCGTTTTGCGTTTCAAAAGTTGGGAGGGCGTTTTAGTGAAGGCAGGCAAAAATGGAGGACTTTAGAAACGATGACGCAGATGCAGACGCTCGGCTCTCTGGTTGGGTCTTATAAGTCATGCAAAGCAGAAACAGGATGCTACTGACCGGGTTTTTGACATGGTATTTTTATTAAAATATTCCGTACCATGCAAATAACACTTATCTGTCTAGGCTTGTACTATGCATGTCAGCGTTTACTTTGCGACGACTTCCAGTCTGTTTTCCGCCACCACAGTCCCCTGTTACATTCAGTAACAGTCCCAGCTCGTCATTGGTACATTAAAAAAAACCTGCCCTGGTTCTTCGTCTGTATTTATTTATTCTTTCGCCAAATCTTCTGTAACTACAGAATAGACCATCTGCTTCATGTTTACACCTGCATGCGCATGCCCAGTGTACCTGAATGGCCAATACATGTGCGTTTTCAGTTGTTTTGATGTGTACGGAGATCAACTGTATACGGAGATGGTATTCGTTTTTAATTCTCCATTTGTAAACTAAAACACAGTAGTGTGGATGGGGCCTCAGACTACAAAAACTGACTTTGTATTTTGAATCTGGATGAATAAAAAAAAATTTTACATTTCAAAACAAATAACACTGCCAATAACATTATAAGCCTGTGGCAGCGATTCTAGGATCTTCAATTGTGTCTTTATTTCATTAAAAAGAACTGTTAGTCTCCGTCGTTAAAATTGATTCATCAGACTCACAGCTCTTGGCCATCTTGCCAGGCCTTCACATCTGCCAAGCCGACCTGTTAGGAGTAATTCACTTCATGGATCCCTGACAGACTCTCGTGTAATGCATATTAGCTTTATGCCTGGACAATCTATTGTGGCCAAGATGTCAGAGTTTGATACAAGGCTAATGGGTCTCTCTCTCTGTTAACAAAGATGTTTCTCATCTGTTTTGTTAGTTGACAGTTTGGCAAGGTCCTGAACTAACAGCTTTTAAACAAAAAAAAAAAACATGTGTTCATTACTAAATTGTGTAGCACTTTGTGCATGCAGTCCAATAACATTTATTGAATAGCTTTTATTAGGTCAATGTTATTATCACCAGCAAGCGAGACTGAATTTTACAAAAGATTTTCTTTATCTTCTCAGTAATGAGTAATGAGAATGCTCTAGTTATTTTCAATTGAGTGGCATTATATTGTATTCAACAGAATGCGTACTTCAAGGATAAAGTCACCTCTAAAGGGTGGCAACTTTCTAACAGAGGCATAATCAAAACACCATCCAGCCACTAAAATCATGCAAAAACAAAAGGGATGCTCCTCACAGCTGAGAGTAAAGCTGAAGAGAAGACGCAGGCCTCAGTTAGTAAGCTGTTGAGGTAGCTCGGTGACTTCCCTAGTCTTATCAGTTTGTTTCAGAGCGTCTGGGCTTTGCAGATGGATGCTGGCCTCAGTCTTCCATTATGAACTGTTCCCCATCAGACCTACAAAACTCACCAAAGGCAGAGCAAAAGAAAGCCATCAGCATGAATTCATTACAACTTTTGACACATTATTACGTGTCGCTTTTCTGCGGATGCCTCTACATTCGCTGTAACAAGCGTCATGGCAGCCTATCTGCACGGAACAGGTGGGAAGCGCAGCGGCCTCTCAGAGCTCCAACATTAGGGAGGTGCTTAGAGAGGGGTGGCTAATCGATTGAACAGACTGGATTTACTGAGATGACTGAGTCACAGGGTGACTGCGGAGGCAAAGTAGGAACTCTGTGTGTGTTTGTGTGTGTGTGTGTGTGTGTGTGTGTGTGTGTGTGTAGGAGGAGGAGGAAGGTGTCTGATTCCACAGAGAAACTGACTACCGGAATTATCAAAACAAGGTACTTTTGAAGTACATGCTTAAGTGAGTAAGAAGTACAGACTAATTTTGTGGTATGAACTGATAAAATATGACCACAGATTTTTAAAGATACTGCAGATGAATGTGACGGTTATTCATTAATTGTATGTATGTATCTTTATGCCATTAGAGTACAAACATCAAGGTAGAAGTTACTCACATGTGATGACTCAAAGCAGGCAGAAAATAGTGAAAACATGGTGTTTGGAGCTAATTTGGCTTGCCAACTTGCACAAGTTGAAAACAGTGCTTTCTTCACAAAACACTATTTGTTGTTATCACTTTCCTCACACTCACTGCGAACCATGAGAAAACAGGGAAAAATATCACAATGTTTTTTATTTTATTCTATGCAGCGGGCAAGGCAAGATCAATTTTCAACAGGAAGAGAACACTACAATAAATGGTGAGCAAAGTTTAACCATGGAATTAGACTGATAAAGTTGATGCCAATTTAATGCGTTAATGCAAATGATCACAATGTGAATTATTACTTCGGAGAGGGAAAGAAAGAAAGAGATGAAGAGAGACCCAGGGCCAGGGAGTGAATGAGTGCATGCTTACGTTGCTAGGACGCAGTTTCTGTTTCTATCAGTCTATTTCCGTGCACATGAGATAATGATCCTCCAACCGAATGTAGCCTTTTAATACCCTTGAGTTGTGATCACAGCAGATGGTTGACAAAGTGGAATCTCTTGTCTCATAGTATCTGCACACTGTCGGCACACAAAAAGGCTCAATAATCAGACTTGTCACTGAGATCAGCTGGATCTGTGAGTTTTTATTTACATGTTAACCGTAGCTTTTATCTAAATCAGGTATCTACAAGGAAGGTGGTAAACACCACTTCGATACAACTCAGTACTTACAAATAATTTGAAGTTGAAATTATTTTAAATGTGTTTAATTCTTGCAGTTTTGCGTGAAACTATGATGATAACAATGAAAATTAATCTATTTGGTAAACTTTCCCGCAACAGCTCAAGTGGTGTAGTAAACATAATTCAAGCAACATGAAGGTTTAACAAACAATACACTAACTTTCCAATTTCATAAGTGAGACATGGGTACTTTTCTCAACTTTTTCTGTCCTGTGATTCACATTCTTGACACGGTCTGACTTAATGGTGATCCTGATCCACCCACACAGCAAATGTATAGTTGAACTTGTAAAGAGTAGAAAAACTGACATTATGTCTGACAAAGATAGTTTCAAACACCCCCACATGCCCCAAAGCCATGTAGTGGACAAATAACTCTCCAGTCAATTCTATGTGTCATGGAAAATTCAACTCTGTCTGCAGCTAAACATGTGGTACTCCAAACATGTTGCACCAATACAAAGATTTAGACAATTTTGATGACATTATTGACCACAATCTGATAACATAAGACCCAAAAAAGAATGTGCATCCCAATTTTGTGCCCACTGAGTACTGGGAAGCTGCTGACTGTAAGAAAGATGAAGAAGTGTTTGTTTCGGTCAGTACCAAGAAAGTGATGATGTGAACTTTGTTTTTGCAGGCTGAATGCTGTCTCTAATTATGGTAATCGGATATACGATATTTGGACGCCAATGTCGAGTTTTCAGCTGTTACCCATACATATGTATCCAAATGCATCACTGGACCTCTAAATTTATTCTGTGCTGGGTTTTTTTGTTTGACTGGAGCTTATCACACCACTGATACACATGGTTCCATTTTTAGATAACACGGTATTCACTGCCTCTGGATGAGGTTTCCATGGTGCCTAACAGTTACAGGGGCCTTACTTTGATCATGTCTTCTTGGAAGTTGAAGTTTTCCTAAACAGCAATAAAAAACTTGGCTTAGGTAGTAAAAATGCAAAGGTATAGATACTGTGTTCAACAGGTTGCTTGCTAGAATATCACAGACTAATAGGATTACAGGATTTTAACAGAAATTCTTAATTTTCAAGGTTGTATGAAGAACATCACAAAAGGAAAATAGTTTTTGCTGACCTCCAGTGGTAACTTCTCTCCATGCTGCAGCGATGCATAAGCGTTCTCCACACGTCACTGTGTGGTTGCAGGTGTAACAACGCACACTTCTGATCACACTCAATCACAGTCAGAGGTGCTACAGACTTGATATTTGACACATAGTATTTTTGATGAATGTATAGTTACTTACAAAGTGAATTTACATATATAGTTAAGTGGCAAAATGTTATTTTCCTAGTTATTTGGTAGGAGATGAATTGTATTAAGGCTCAAGAGTAAGCAAACTGCACAGAAGACAAATGCACCATGCAGGAGGCTGCTTAAGTTCCCCTCAAAGAACTACTAATTGTTCTCTCTGTCTGACATTAACATTATGCACAGCACAGCTTTAAATGAGAGACATATTAAACTCAGAGTGCCACAGGCAGTGACCCAAAACAAAATGCGGAGAAATTGTGAGATTGGAGAAGACATAGGTCTGCTAGTAGGGCGGTGCGGAAGAGAGGGAGGAAAGTGGGAAAATGAAAGACGGATGTATCATCCAGTACCCTCCAGAATTTCATGTCAATAACCAGCTCGTCTCAGGCAGTTTTAGCCACACTAAGTAGGAGGACTTCATCTTGCCACATTTCTGTTTACACTGAAATCCTGTGGCAGAGGGGGAGAATCAGAGCAGTCTCTGAATTTGCGGAGTTGCACTATAGGTCACAGCAAGGTTAAGTTTAGTAAAGGCATTAGCATCTGTTATGGACCTGATTTTCCCACAGTGGTGGAAGAAATCCTCCTATCATTTACCTAAAAGTGTAGAAGTATTGTCACCCAAATGTACTTGAAGAATCAAAATTGAAGCACTCATTATGAAAATGACCCCATTCAGAGTGTTATGCTATTAGATAAATTAGTGAATTAGTGTGGTGTATTAACATGTAAAAAGCCTTTTACTATAAAAGTTGATTGAGATGGAGCAAAGTTGAACTGCTTTATATGCTGTTGGGCACAACAGTCTATGACAAATAATTGTATTTTAGAGCCTGATCATATATTTTGTATGTAAAATCTTAACCTGCTAAGTAAGTGGTAACTGTGAGCTGTCAAGTTTGATATTTCCCTTTGAAATGTAGTGGAACTGAAGTTAAATAAAATGAAAATACTCAAGTAAAGTACAAGTACCTAAAAATTGCACTTAATTGTAGTACTTGAGTAGATGGACTTAGCTACTTTCCACCACTGCCTCACCAGTAACCTCAGTTTACATGCATCATGGAGAATGTGTGCAAGCCTTCAGGCTAATAATACATTAAGTGTAATGAGAAAATTTAAGGACTTTGTTGGTGTGTGCTGCTGTGATTCATTTGTGACTTAACTCAAGCTCTATTATGTGCTGTGTTGTAACAGCTGTTCCTCTGTCACCGCAAAAAGCAAGTTTTATTTCTCCTCTACCTCAAGGCATTCCGCCTTTTTATTAAATACATCGCTTTGCATCTGGTTTACGTCATGAGGTAAGCGGTGAGTATGCGGAGTCAAAACACCACATGGTTACCAAATGAAATAATTTACAGGGAAAAAAGGTCATTCAAAAGAGCCTGGCTCTGAAGGCAGTTAGCAGAATCTAACTTGTTTAAGGTATTTACATGACAATTAATCTGAGTATCACCATACGGAGGTCATAACCGCATCATTAGAGTGAATGTAAGCACACTTTGTGATTCAGTGGGCTCATAATTGACTGTAACATGAGGTGTAGTCCATCCAAAGGAACAGATTGCACAAGTCAAGCACAGTTCAATCACATTCAACAAAGTGTGTGTGTGTGTGTGTGTGTGTGTACAGTAGGCGGCTGTATGTGTGTGTGAATATGGCTCACTGTCAGCATAGGTGGATCAGCATGCACAGGATGATGGAGTGAGTGCGTTTGTGTGTGTGACTGCTGCATGAGTGCAGCGCGGACAGTTAAATATACAAACAGACCAGTCATACTGGACGGCAGCGTGTAAGCTTTGCTGGGAGATTTGGTACAGAGAAACTGGAATTACGAATCATTATATGAAAACAGAAGAGGAACAACACTAATCCAAAAAGTTCTGGGACCGAAAAAAAGTGTCTTCCCCTTTTAAAATCCCATAGCTGAAAGTGTGTTTATCTCTCTTTGACAAATGACATCCATTAAAAGAAAAGTTGAGAAATTAAGCGAAAAGCTGAGGGGGAGAGAAGCTATTTTACTGAAACAATAAAGTAATGTAAAATTGTGCAGGGTGGCAGGAGTAGTTAAGCCAACAGAGAGCTTTCGCCAGCACTTCATAACATTTTGTTTCTGTCACAGGCCCTCTGTTTTTAGATAAAATGGGCTTTTAATTCCACATGTAATTTCCAGTAATTCTGCAAAATCTCCTCACTCTTTGAGGGGAGAAATTGAGGTGACTTGGGGTTGATTTTTGTATCCCAGCTGTTGGCAAGATTGAGGAAACAGAATTAAGACGCTTTTCATTTTTGCTGTTGTTGTTGTTCATTAGTTTGTCAGTGCACATAATGGAGAACATAATATTTAGATTTTTCTCTATATTAATTTGGGGATCTAAGGAAGTTCCACCCGGGACATGTGTTTCTGATAAGAGTCATGGTGTGATTCTGTGATGTTTGGCAGTGTGCTTGTGTAATTGTGGACACATATGTGTGCATGTGTTTACAGATAGATAGTCTGAGAGTAAATGGCACCAGAGACAGAGATGGAAAGAACCCGCCACCAGTGGGGAAAAGATGGCAAGAGATCAAGAGAAAAAGAAGTGAGTGAGTGGGAGGTGTGGACATCTAAACTGTGAATCACTTGGAAGGAGTGAGGAGGTCAGCATGACCCCTAATGACCCCTTCACACCCATCTACATGATGCAAAATCCCTCCGAGGTCTGTTGTTGGCCTTCATCACTTTTCTGTTCGGACAACATCAGAAAATACTGTGTACCCATGAGGCTCTCCTGCAGACTGTAGCCCGGATCAGTCAGCCTTGGCTCCACAGCACCCTCTGAAATAATGTCCATCATAGCGAGAGATTTAATATTGTATTGGTGTTTTGAGTTTTCTCTTACAGTAACTAAAAACACATGGAGGTAGATCACTGATGTCAAGAGTCAAGGTTTCTACAAGACAAAAGTAGAAGAAAACATCTAGAAAACATTTCCCCCCCAAATTGTGGTGAAATAGAGGGATTCTCATTCCCCTAAATATACCACACTATCATGATTAGTAGAAATCTTCTGTTCCTTCCCAAATCAAAGTCAACGAGGAGACATTTGCATTTACTCACCACAGTTCTCTCCAATAAAAGATTCTACCAAACACAACTTGGAAGTCCAGTGGGATGTTTTAGTGCATCTCTTCTCTGTAACTTGTCAAGTAATGCATGCAGTCCCGCTATGTATGTAGTCTTTGCCAGATAGTTTACAGTATGTTGCTTTTTTGTTGTGTTGGTTACCTGATTACATGTCTTACCTGCCTGCTTATCTTGGAAAGTGTTTGCTTAACTTATTTTCCTGCCCATTATAACCCAGTTTATTTGACTTCCAGACATATTAAACTTCCTTTTACTGTACCCCTTGGGTCTCTGTGTCTGTATTTAGTCGCTTATTTCTCTTACCAAATCTCACTCTCCTTCTGAGTCTATATCTTTCTGCTTCTCAACCTCAGTTAGAATCTGTTTCTGTATTTTAGTCACTGTCTGTTTCTTCCTCTCACTCTGTCTGTTCCAGAGACTCTTTTCTGTTTTTCAGTCCAAGCCTGTATCTACCCCTCTTTCAGAATCTGCTCTAGTCTCCCTGTCAGATCCATTTCCTGTTATCTTGTCTTTTCTAAGATTCCAGTTTCACCCCCAGTTTGTCTAATTTTACATGCAAAACATTCTGAACATAGTGGTTTATCTTACAGGATAATTTACTGCATTAGGGCAATTAAGATTGTGTCTGGTAACTTAGCAGTAAAAAATACATTATACATGGCCTTGAACCTTCTGGCTCTGTTTGTGTGGTGGTATGCCAAAACACTCCAAAGTGATTTTGCTAACACTGTTTGACACGGGTCTACTGCTATTGGACCAACTATTAAAAAGATACTCAGCGTCTGCTGATAGACAGAGGAGGAGAGAACTGTGGGAAAAGAGGTCAGAGGCGTTGTTTTGGCTGCATGCAGCAGCCTCATAAATCAGAGGCTGTATAATCTGGCTTTGCTGAGAGAAGGACACAGAGGCGTCTGTTGGCCCGCCGGATCAGAAGCAAAAAAACAGAAATAAGTATTCTGTTTATGTTTGACTGCTTATGTGTGTGTGTTTATGTATTTGCTTTTATGTCTAAACATGCGTGTATGTGTACATATGTATACTTAATTTCCCCACAGGGATCATCAAATCTCAGTTTGGTGTATATTTATGTGAATCTGTTTATAATGCCATGTCTGGATGATTTAACACAGAGCTTTTCAAAGTCTGACAACGGTGCCCCAGCACCTCTTGTCTACTGTAAAAAAATTATTGATAAAAATATATTGATAGTGCAACATGTAAAAAGTTAATATTAATTGATTTTGTCTCTCCTACTATTAATACTATCATGATTTAAGGAATAATGATAACTGTCATCAATTGTTTCCCTATATTCTGTGTCTACCATTAAAAATTTGCTGAATTAACCATTAGCAGTTCCTGTTTGCAGTGTAATCATGGATGTACTGACAACTTTCAGTGGATAACTTTGATCCTGAAAAAAAATTAGTAACATAATACTGAGGCAAGTTATTTATTTGCCTCACTTCTCTCCCTTCTCCAGAATTTATCAGTTGTTGACAAACAGCGACAAACTTGGGAGTGATTTGACTCCTTAGAGTGGATTTATGATTGTGACTGGCTTGTTTTTTTTCCCAGAGAGTGATCAGCTAAATTCTGGATGTACTAAGATGTGTGTTTACTGAGCCAAATAGAAAAATGTGAGTGAAGTCAGTAAGTACTGTTTGACGTCTGGAACTTTACAGCGTGTGATACATTTTTCCATATTCCATTACTTTCCTTGACAAATAAACAGCTTTTGATTTTTGGGGCTCTTTGAAGCTACCTTGATCATAACATTATGTCTTCTTGCAGAAGATGTATGGTGACTTTTAACTGATTCAGATTGAAACACATCAAACAAGCTTTTCCAATGAATCATCAAAATGTTGATGATATATAAAACATTAATAACATACAGGTGTGTCTATAATGTGTAAGTTGGATTTCACAGAGACATGTAATGCCAATTTACTTTTGGTTTGCTGGGAGTGGCTGTTTGCTCCACTCATACCAAACGATGGATTCAGAGGCACCTTCCACTCCTTCAGAAAGTATCCAGTCTAATGCTTTAAGCCTGTCAGTGATGTAACTTTGCTCCACTTCTCAGGGGCTCTTTTCGAGTTTCTTTGCTGACACTGAAGATTTTCTCTGTTGTGCTAATTACCTTTTTTCACTAATAAGGCACTGTGGGGGTGACCTGTAGCCGTAGATTTGATCTACAGTATCATTCTCATGTGGTTCAAATTACAGAGAAAACAACATGGTGGGTTGTTTCTTAGCTCAAAGGAAGTGATGCCACAGTCAAGTCCTGGAAAACCGTGGCCGAAGACATGACCTTACAACAAGAGCAGGGCTGACCTGTGGTAGCTTAAAATTAGGAAAGTGGTATGTCAGAGGCTCTGCAGTACATACAATCTGACAGCTTGTATCACTCAAGTGACTTCTGTGGAGCAGAAAACCCTCTGAATGACTGAGCTTTTAGGTTATTGACAAATACCTGGGAGGAGAGAGCAGAGTGATTCACATCTTGACCCACAGCACCTGCAACTCTGTCTACTAGAAATGATGTTTATATAGTACTAAATTGTTTCCGCAATTATGTTGCGATGGAAAATGTTATTTCTAGCTGGATTATGTTTGTTCCCATTGAAATGTATTTGCTGATTTCTTGGAGACAGGGTTAGCATTTGAGACCTGTCTGTTGCAACCTGATGAAAACGAGTCATTTGATCAGGACACTTTCTCTCTTGCTTCCACTATGCAACAGAAGCACAACAAAGCCACAAAAGGTCACCTTTCCAAATCCAGCTGGCACAGTATGTGCAGAGCACATGAGCAGTTACGTATACCAAAAGAACCAGTCTCAGCAAAGTGAAGGTGTGGCCTTTAACAAATATGGCAAACTAGGAAGAGCCACTACGTTCTATTCTTTTAGATTGCATCAATGTGAGGCGGTGTCAATCATTAGGAGCATCGTAGGATTTCTGGTACAACCACCATGGGAGTTGAGTTTCAGTTTGCAGCTTTACTTGTCCTTCAGCTTGTATCTACTACTATCAAATTTCAATTAGCATCAGCAATATCAGTGAAGTAAAGTTTGAACTTACAACTTGCAGGTACTCTAGTGCAACACAGGATGGAGCAGGTGAACTCAAGTGCAGACACTCAACAGTATAGAGACAGGGATATGATAGAAAAATTGAGAAAGCTAGGGAAAGGGAACCTGGGACGATGCTTGTGCTGGGAGTTGGGAACAGCGGGGATCCAGGGAAGGGAAGCAGGGCTGATGCGACGAGACAAGGGGATGGAGACGGGGGCAGGAACCAGAGCAGACGGGATTGCGAGGGAAACAGGAGACTGTTTTAGACAAGGGGAAAAACTGGCAAAAATATCTATGTGATGCATGAAAAATGCCTCGAAGCATAACAACTCTAGCTGGTAGCAGAGTCTACGATCTGGCACAGAATGGGTGAAGAGCCAGGTTTGAAATATTGCCAGGCCGATGAGCTGACAGACAGCAAGTGGGCATAACTGGAGGCATGGCTGTTGCTGTGACATCTAGAGGTTTGTGGTTATATTTGCCTTGCGCTGTTTTAATATAATTTATCTTCATCCTTGTCAGTGATAGGAAATGTGATATGTCTGCATTGCTTTGTTACAAATTGCTCACTTCATACTATCTACATACTGTAGCATAATGTTAATGTTATTAAAACACAGACATTTTCAATTCAACAGTCTGAATCTTCACCTTATTTTATCTCAAGGATAACGAACAGAAGAGCCAGGAGTCACTGAGCATCAATGTAATGACTCAGTTTTTCATTGGACGTCATACTCTTCAAGTGGCACTGAGTCAGAGAGCGATGATATTTTACCAATCAGTTGAAGTCCTTGATAAACACATACAACACTGACTAGCAATACTAACATTCAGAATACTGTACTCCCCAGCCCAAGGACATCGGTTATGTGTTCAATATGGCTTCCTTAATAATATATTTGTTTTTATGCATGCATTTTGACTGCGTGCTGATAGGTGTTTGTGGGTATTTCAAGGTTTCACTCAGCCTTGCCAAACATATTCCTTCTCTGCTTTCCAAAGCTGGTAATAAAAAGTGTGTCCCTATTTTGAAAATGTTATTTCTGAGAAAGCCTATCATTTTCAGATCACCATAACTTTACTTTTCTTTAGCAACAAACATTATTATTGAATTAAATCCTCTTGAATCCAACGTGGAACTACATCAGTGCACAACAATTTGGACACCTAATTGTTTATGCATGCATGTTCTTACAGTACAAAAATTCTCAGCGGTTACCTAAAGAAACTAGATTGCCTCAAGCATGATTTACAGAGAAACAGTAGTGAATGTGCGTGTGTGTGTGTGTGTGTGTGTGCACGTGAAAAGTAACATGAGCTTCAGATGTGTTATAGTGTGTTAATGTGTATGTATATGGAGATATTCATGTTTGATTAATGACACAATCTCACTTTATCATAATTCAGTTCAACACTGCTCACAACATCCAGTGTCCTTTTTATTTTCCAACCAAAATCAATGCTGTTCCCCCCTCCACTCGTAAATGACTCAGACGCCTTTCTCAGATATTTGATTGCGACAGTTTATGTTAAGGTTCAGATATTCAAATTCACAGACAGGAAGAGACACTGATGAGCCCATTGGATGAGCAGGATGGCGCTGTGGCTCATTTTGGAAATCAAGCCGGTGCCATTAACAATAAACTCCGGTAGCGGTTACATGATATTTAACCAAGCCACAAGCACAAACCTCCCACAACTTTAAACATGAAACCCATCATACGCCTGGCTTAATCACATTTTCTCTATTAAGTCGGATTTTAAAGAATAAAGTGTTACAAGAAACCACACATCTGTATTCTTTCTTGCAGGACTTCTACTGAGGTTTTTGAAGGGTTGGATGCAATGTCTTTTTTTCCCTTTTTCTTTTACAGATGCTGTTGGAATTCATTGACCTGTGTTTATTTTCACAAGACAGTGTAAAATAAATTGTATTCTGGTTGATTTTTTGGCATGTGATGAGACAAATACAGAGTTAATTCACTGCGTCATGCATTGACTACACTGACTGCACTGACTGCGTTGTCTCCTGTCTCTGTTTCCCTCGCTTACTGCACCAAGCCAGTCTAAATAACTCAGTGTGCACATGAAGATGGCTTTTTTGAAAACTTAGAGACACCATTTAACCGCCCAGAGACAAGGTCAGTTTCTCCACTGTCCTCCTCATGTGGGTGAGAGGGGCCAATCAGACTGTCATTACTCTGCTGACAGCATGTGTTTGCTGTTCTGAAAGCAGCTGCAGGGCACTCTCCTTGACTCTTTTTCTCCCCACGTGTTTTAGATAAACAACTGCAATACAATAGCTCTTTTGTTTTTTTGTTTTTTTACATTATTTAAGAGCTGGACCAATGTACTGATTGTTGCACATATTATCCAGGAAAGCAATAAGTCCAACTAATTGCTTGATGCCCTGCATATAACTAATTTCTCTTTCTAAATGATACGTTTACCATCTGCAAGACATAAAGCCATCCCACTGGTGTGAATAAATGGTCATTCATCAACAATTTCCTTATAACTCAGTAATTTTAATACTGTATCCATCTTCTTTGGCAGCTCTAACATTTTGTCCAAAATGTCCTACTAAGGCAAAACAATCCTCTGAGTAATAAGAGAAGGGACTTTATTTGTCTTATAAAATGTCTTGGGGACACGGGCGATGAAACCATTAAACGGTTATGGGAGACATAACCCCGTTGACACTGATGGTATCGGAGATAAGTGGGTGGGGAACACACCAGGGACGGACCACTCGAAACTCAACCCAACTCCTGAATCAGGGAAATGGAGTCCCTGAAATTCCTCTCTGGCCCTCCATCTACCTCCCCTTCTCCCTCCGTCTTGATTCTTGGTCTGTTTTCCCTCAGTCAATCAGGATTGAGTCCAAGTCTCCCCACAATGGCTACCACCAACACCGCTCACTGTTCAAGCTACCATTTAAAACCCCATTCTCCTGCTGACTAATTAGTGTTATGGTTAGTTAGCATTTTTGGCAGGCCGGGGGTGGGGGTGGGGGGTTCCCTGTGACATTATGTCAAAAGCACTTGTCAAAACAGCGGTTGGAGGAGCCGTGCTGGCCTGCCGGTTGGGGACACTGAGGCAGCAGGAGGGGTGGTGGAGGTGGAGGGGATGGAGGGAGCCAGTGAAACTGCGGGTGGGCGAGGGAAGGGGAGAGAGCCTGGCGTCTCAGGCAAGGCCCTGACAGCTCCAGTCTCCAGGCTCTCTGCCCACAAACAGCACCGGGAATCAGAAAGACAGGCAGCATTAGCCCAGCTTGGCTGAAGCTAACTGCAGTGTGCAAACTTGTGCCTGCTGCCCAAAAGCAATCCTCCCAGCAAATCGTGTTATAGATATTCATGTTTTGCAGTGCACAAGCTTGGCTGCTGTTGTCATTTGACCATAATCTCACGGACTTTAAGAAGCAAAACAATGGATAAACATATTTCAGTATGCTTCTATCTTGTCTTCTTACTTTTATTTCTTCTTCTGCTGTTACTTTATCCTCTCTCGAGTTCTTTCTCACTTGTTTCTCCTTTCTTACACCTAATTACCCAATATTATATACACAGTCTCTCCCTTCCACCCTCCTCTGTCCTTCTCCTTTTTCCTCCCTCTATCAGATTAGACCTTGAGCTTGTGTTTTTTCAAGTGTCTTCTGTTTGCATGGAGTCATACCCCCTGCTTGCCGCCCACTTACCTTTGATCTTAACCGATCCTCCACTGATAAGCCATCACCCATTAAAAAAAGGGAGACCACTCTATAAAATAGCTTGTTATGAGAGTCGGAAAGCATAGTGGGCTCTAAAGTGAAGACAGAGTTTACTCATTTCCTCTGTCAGACAGTTAGGAGTTAAAATAGAGCAGGAAGGTAACATTTAGACTCATAAACTTTAACTAGACATCAACAAGACAAGTTGTGATTGCATAACAAACTATTAATTTGGTAAAGTAATTAGTTTAAGAGAGTTCCTGTCTTTGCTTATCTCTCTTTATTGCACTGTCAAATGTTTACATACACTGTGGTTCTCTATTGTGGGTGATTTATTGGATTCTGGCTGAGAAGGAGAATGGGCTATAACCTGAAATTTGGCTCTGATCTGAAGACAAGTAATTACAGGTCCAGACTATGGGTTACCAATATTGATACTTTCTATTATTAATTATTATTATTAAGATTCACCTGTCGATAATTGGAAGTATTGGACGACAGAAGACAGATGGGAAAACTATACAAACAGTATTGGCTCAACACATTTTTATTAGCTAGTAAGCATTATATAAAGCTGCCCCCTGACAAGGATCAAATTACCCTAAAACTCAGAACAGTAGGAACAAAATGTGCAAACCCTAAAATAAATGGTATCCTGTGGAGTTTTTCTCAGGTTACCATTTATACCATATATACTTTTATTCTAGTACATACTGTAGACTAGAGTATGTAGACATGCAACTAGAGGTAGTTAATGTGAGCGTTAAGTGTTTCTGAAGGATTGGGCTAACAAACATTTAAACTCCATACCATGATGTCACCACAGCCCCAATCCTCTGCCAATGCTTGAGTGCCCAAAATCCGACTCTTTATCCCCCCATCCTGCTCCCCCTTCTCCTGAGTCCGGTATTTATTTGAAAAGTACAGTCTACTCTTGTTGATTTATGGCTTTTTAAAAGGAGGGTTTATGGTATCCCTGCCAGTTAAAGGCTCCCAGGGTTGCAGTTTTTTTGGCTGGAAGCTTACTTTCTCTCAGACAAGACCATTACTCGTCATCTTTCCACACAGTACAGTGCATTCACAAGTTCACTTTCTCAGGCCAACTTAAAGTACCTGTGCACTCCAGACTACAGTTTTCTTTCGTTTTCCATCCAGCACAGGATGCATACAAAGTTCTGTTTCCTTTGTAATCCCTTTGGAGGCCTTCCCTCTTCCCTCTTGATATGGTGGTGATATGGAGCTGAGGTTTTCTTCAGGTCCTCCCGAGTCCTTATGAGTGGTGTTAGAAAAGGAGGCAGGTTGCATATCAGCATTTTCCATCCGTGACCCACAGTGTGATTTGACACCACACACTGTTTTACTAAACACGCCTACTAGGCAGAGTGTGGCAGCCAAAAAGCACTCATGCATTCTTATTTTGGCTCGCTTATTTGTCCGTACATACACACATCCATACACTCTGCACATACATGCCTTTAATGCTATAACTGCAATCCAACTTCTTCTAGCTGCAGAATCTGTTACAGCAGAATCCATCTGTAGTGCAGAGGTTGTTAGAGAGCTCTGCATGGCAGAGGAGCTTATCAATAATGCAGCAGAGAGAAGCCGATGGCTGGGTATGGAGGAGAGGAGCATCCGCCCTCAGGGCTCTGAGGTCCAGTCAGGCCCTGCAGACAGAGTAGACCTGGTACCCTCGGGGCAGTGGGCCACCGACACAAGCATCACCTAAGGAAGCCTAGTGAGAAGCCCTGCTGTTTGGATTAGCCCTGTCAGACTTGACTTGGTGTGTGTGTGTGTGTGTGTGTGTGTGTGTGTGTGTGTGTGAATGTGTGATTCTGTGTGTTTGTTTTTGTGTGTGTGTGACCAGGATGCAAAAAGAACTCTGTACTATCAGTAACCATTAGCACCTCTGATTATTATCGCTGTGGTTTAATGCTCAGCAGCAGGATGAGATGTAGATAAATAAACATAAAGACACTCACTGATAGCAGTAGATGCATTTTATGCAGTGAGTGAAGCCTTCGTATAAAACTTGGCAACTAGCCAGGTTGATATTGTATGTTTAATTTTTTTTGGTTAGCACTACCACTATGTCACTGCACAGTGTCACACAGCACACCAGTGAAAAGCCTGGAAAATTCAACACAAAGTCTAATAGTTCTTTTGATCCCAAAGCATATTTCCTATATTTCCTATATACTAAATACTCTGGATATTCTCAACTACTTCCACTATTGTAATGCATGCAAACCCCCAATTGCTTGACCATGCCAAACAGATTCAAAGTGGCCATAAATCATATAGAAATATGAGTTTTGAGTTCCCCATACCCACTGTGTTGCTCCCTAACGAGACATCTCCACAAACAGAAATACAATCTACCCTCGACGTTTCCAAAAGGAAAACCCCAATTCCTCCAATAGGCTGAGGTTCCCTGCTCCATGTGATTGCTGCTAGCTGTGATTATGACCAACACTAACCAGGATCAGGCTGTCCACAAGATGGTTGTGTGACACCGACATGGTTTGGAACTGTACTCCTCCTGAGAAGCCTCGCCTGGGAAGTAACCCCACCACCAGTCTTTTCTCTCCCTACTTCCACACAATTACAGGAACGCTCCAGTGAGTGTGAGGGTTTGAGCGCCAGACTTTCGCAGTTCAATCTCTGTCTCTGACACCACTGTTGGGGTAAGGGATGGTGGGATTTGATTTAAACCTGCAGGTGGTTATAGTGCAGCGGCTGTGGAACACATTATCACTGGGGTGATCCTGCTTTTCACTCCCCATCTTTGTCCCCTACTCCCTACCAGGCAGAATGACATTTATAGGGTCCCGTGCAGTGGTCTGTGACCGTGAAAACCATCGTTGCTGTTGAACGCACATCCCACCCTTCCTGCTCCACATGTCAGTCAGTGAGAATGTGGGATGGAAAGTCCGCAAGGCAGAGAAGAACGGTTGACTGACTTGTGTGCTTGGTCTGCTCTAACTCAAAATATGGAAATGTGGGTTGAGAGATGATTTTACACCAGTGACCTACGGAAACATGCATGCAAATGTTTCTGCTCCTGTTGTGTCCTTCTATGCTATGGTCTATTCCTCACACAGTATGTTGTATTTACTTTATGAGGATCCATTTAGAGAATAACACAATCCCCATAACTTGATAAATCCATAATAATTTATTTAAATGCGATATAATCTTTGTGATGCTTAAAGCCACTATGTGTTGACTTGTTTTTTCACATCACTTTTCAAGAATATTCTGATGTAATAATTTTGATTTTTCAAACAACGAGATAGTCCCTGTCAGCACTGGTCAGTATATGCATTGCTTTCAGCCTTTAATTGTCACTGCCCTTGAATATTTAGCTTAATACGGGGCTTACAGCTTAACTGTTGCGGTTAAGCTGTTGAAATGAAAAATATAATGTCGCCTACTTCACTGATGACTCAATGAAAACTCATTCAGAGTGTATGAGTTGTGGAGGTTTTAAGTTTCCACATCACACCTGTGTGAGTTGCATGCTGGACCATGATTAGCTTCCAGAATTGTTGTGATGGCACAAAATCCTGCTGGTGTGTACACATCTTAAACTGAGATTTAAGGTGAACACAGAGAAACTTCAGCAGATGAATGTGAAAATAGCCTTTGAGTGTACATAACATTGTTCTGCACAGCAAAGGTCAAATATGTTAAGTAACAATAAGCAAAACACATTTGTGAGTGGAAGGGGGCTTTAACAAAATTGTAGATTTACTAGCTATAGTTTGAATCTAGCTTTCCCAATACTAACAGTAACCAGTATCATACTGTAATAGTGGCAAGCTCTAGTGTCATGCTAGCAATGAATTTTGTCCTTGGGCGACATTTTCCACATAACTATGCTATTAAATTTCAGTGAAATAAAAATCAATTTCGCTATATTTATTAATTAATCAAAACCACTCAAGCATAATAAACACTAAGCAAAAAAAATGAAGACCTCTATCCTGGAGAAAAGATATCACTTCTTTTCACTGCATGTTTACCTGTTCATTGAATTTGTTGACATAAAGTGGCCCAACCTTTATAACATTCGGATTATGTTTTTCACTTTCTATTTGAAATGTGTTAATCTGCACAGGAATTCATTTGTTCAAGTAAATGGAGTTTATGACTCTTAGATGATTTAATGAGATGGATTTAAAAAAACATTTTTTATTGGAAACATTCACTTCAAAGAGCATACATAACAGAGAGCCGGCAACTAGATGTTTCCTAACATCTAGTGTTTCCTATTTGCTTGTAAAGCTGGGCAGATAACAAGTGGATATGGAATCAAAGCAAGTTGCTGTTACTGCCTGGTAAGAGATAAAATAGAGGAAATATGGGGGAAATGAGGGTTGTGGAATGCCTGGCACTGCATGTGACTGGTTGGTTAGCTGGTTGACTGGCTCTCTAAATGTGGTTTTTCATGGATATTTATACATACAAGTCCTAAAACGACGCCCAAGAAAACCGCCGTCACTTACCTCGCTACCCTCACAACCACGCCCAATAGCAGACGCATGTTTGCGCGGCAGACAAACATATGCCTATATTCTTTAAATTCCCATACGACACATATATAATGTTAACATACACATAAACATACTCAGCAACCACTCTCTTCACGCTCACACACGGGACTGATAAACCCCAAAGTGCTCCTTTATCGTTTGCAGATATTTATTCTACACTGTTTATAGTTCTGTATGTCAAAATTACAGAGGAAAGTGTGCTCCAACATGTTGATTTAAGAGAACATTTACATAGGCCGCTCTCTTTTCTCTTGCGTCTTTGTCTCCCTGTTTCCCTTCCTAACCAGAACCACATTGACCCTTTCTTTGAACACTGCACACCGAGAAGTGATCTACATGTAGAAATTAACTGAGTGGGTACATACAGAGCTGGGCTAAAGCCAGACTAATAACTGTACCATATTATCAGGTCACAGAAAAGCCATGTTTTTACATGTAGTGGGCTGAAGTCAAATAAACTGATGGTTTGCCATAAGCTTTGCCTGGTGTTCTGAATGATTACCTTGTCAAAATGACTTGGGATGTGTATTCATTCAGTCACTGATGAAGCTATAAGAAGGGCTGCGTTGAGGTTTGCACCCTCGTTTTCAACATGTTGTAAGTTTACTTCAATTACTTGGATGTTTCTGGTTAATTTGACAGACCAGAAACCTGTGCGGTTTTATTGGGTAACTGATTTAAGCATTAACTCACCAGATGATGAGACTTTTTAGCTGTAAACACTTACATTAGCTCCTCTACAGTACACTGATCTACAAAATAAATTTAAAAAATTGTTGTTGCTGAATTAGCTATAATTTATAGCCATATTAGCTGTGAGGAAGTTTAAAATAAAGAAATTACTGATTCAAGTATTTTATTTCTTTACTTCTCCATCATATTATTTTTACATTATGCAAGGTCATTACTGACTTAATAACACAAGAAGAAAAGATGACATACTCTGTTAGCTATTCAAAAATTTATTTTTTTGTTTTACTGTTTTTATCAAATATAATAGCAGATTTTAAGACAAAGAAATGTGGAAAAGGGTTCTCCTGAGAGTCAGGTCAGGATTGCTGACAAGACTCCACCCACTGGCATTTTCAATTGTTCAACTGTGTGACTGGTACCGCAAGATATTTAACATACAAGAAATAAAAAGCTTAATTCTTAAATTAAAAAGCCAATTACAAAGCATCAGAAGCAGCAGTGTTATTATCATAGCATGTTAAAACACAACAATCTAGCTCTTACTGTTGGATGTTTTTAATGGATCCAGCACTGGCTTTTTTCCTTACCTCTTTTGTTCATATGTTTTTTACTATTTATCATGTCATCATGTTCATCAATTGTGTACCACTGTAAGGAGAGATAAGCTAAATTAGCAACTGCAAATAGAGGGTATTAATTAAGTTGTTTGGTCCAAAAGAGGGGGTGGCACGGTGGTGCAGTGGTTAGCCTCACAGCAAGAATGTCATGGGTTCAAACCCCGGTTGCCCTGGCCTTTCTGTGTGGAGTTTGCATGTCTGTGTGGGTTCTCTCCGGCTTCCTCCCACCATCCAAAGACATGCAGGCTATAGGTTGATTGGTGTCTCTAAAATTGTCCTTAGGTGTGAGTGGTTGTTTGTCTATGTGTGGCCCTGCAACAGACTGGCGACCTGTCCAGGATGTCCCTGCCTTTTGCCCGATGTCAGCTGGGATTGGCTCCAGCCCCCCACAAAGTGGCTGACGATGGATGGATGGTCCAAAAGAGAGAACAAATTACAAACAACACTTGCTTTAAAAAAACCTCACAATCCTATCGTTTAAAGTTAAAAATAATTGAATAGGGATCCTTTATTAGATGGGTAGTGACTGTGACCATAAGATGTTCCCTTTTGGATTTGGATATTGTTGCGTAGTCTAGTGTGTCAGCTGACGTTTCCTTCCTCACAGAGGTTCAAAAGTGGGCATGTAACTGGTTACCAGTAAAATCCATTGGTTTCTGTGCGGATAACTGTGCAGTCTGCATGTTTATGCATGCAGTTTTTGAATTTTGATTTGTACCTGCGACTGGTTCAAGGAGCGGTTGGCCACAGGCAGAACATGCATGTCCAACTGTGTATGTTAACAGTGCATTAATAGCTTGATAAATGTTGTCCTCTCTATGGACAGCAACCACACACACACACACACACACACACACCACAGACACACGCAGCTTTTATTTTGAATCTCTGAATGCTTATTCGGATCCTTCTCAACTCTCTTTTGTTTTAATGCATGTTGTCAAGAAACAATACAAGTTTAAATCAAAAGAGAGCCTGTGCTCAGATGAAGGTAATGGAAATAATTAGGGGACATCATTGTTCAATATTTATGTGTGTCGGTTGTTTTGTGCATGCATACGTAAGTGTGTCTGTGTGTGTATCTGCAATGACTCTTAGACAAGTATTAGACTGTTATGCATGTGTGGGCCTCGGTCACGTTGACACACATGTATGCATCCACAGTTTACATGCATCTGCACAATCTCTCTGTTTACGAGCTTTAAGAGAGAAATGCGTCACCCATTCCCAGTCATTACTCACAGTGTTAGAAGTTTTTAATAGGAAACCAAATGAGATTTGGCTCAGTGGAGACTTTGGAATGCTTTACAAAAACCTCACAATCTTATCTTTTACAAATCAAAAGAAGTGAATAGGAAGGGATCCTTTATTAGATGGGCAGTGACTGTGACCATAAGATGCTCCCTTTGGGATTTGGATATTGTTGTGTAGTCTAGTGTGTCAGCTGACATTTCCTTCCTCATAGACGTTCAAAAGTGGGCATGTAACTGGTTACTACTAAAATCCACTGGTTTCTGTGCAGATAACTGTGCAGTCTGCATGTTTATGCATGGTATGTAGTTTTTTAATTTTGATTTGTACTTGGGACTGGTTCAAGTAGCGGTTGGCCACAGGTGGAACATGCATGTCCAATTGTGTATGTTAACAGTGCATTAATAGCTTGATAAATGTTGTCCTCTCTATGGACAGCACACACACACACACACACACACACACACACACAGCTTTTATTTTGAATCTCTGAATGCTTATTCGGATCCTTCTCAACTCTCTTTTGTTTTAATGCATGTTGTCAAGAAACAATACAAGTTTAAATCAAAAGAGAGCCTGTGCTCAGATGAAGGTAATGGAAATAATTAGGGGACATCATTGTTCAATATTTATGTGTGTCGGTTGTTTTGTGCATGCATACGTAAGTGTGTCTGTGTGTGTATCTGCAATGACTCTTAGACAAGTATTAGACTGTTATGCATGTGTGGGCCTCGGTTACATTGACACACATGTATGCATCCACAGTTTACATGCATCTGCACAATCTCTCTGTTTACGAGCTTAAGAGAGAACTGCGTCCCCCATTCCCAGTCATTACTCACAGTGTTAGAAGTTTTTAATAGGAAACCAAATGAGATTTGGTGCAGTGGAGACTCATGCACAGACAATAGCTCATTGATGCTAGGGCCGTGTCACTCCTACCTTCTCACTCCCTCTGCGCCTTTGGGTGCTGACAGACTGATAGGCAGCTATTGTTCCACATCTGAATCGGAGGAAGGCAAGCTGTGGCCTCTCCCTTGCTCTCTTGCTTCCCTCTTTCACTTTACCCCCTGGTTCTTTTGAACTCCCTCTCTTTATTCCTTGCTCGTTTTCACTATCTCCCTGTTTCTCCATGTACTTTAATATTTTTATTTCACAGACCTCCCCCTTTTGCTTGCCCACTCATCTCCTGCTCGTTTCCCCTTTGAGCTAGACTCACTTCCTCCCTCTCATCTCGCTGTCTCTTCCTACCCCCTCTTCCCCGCTGCGCATCTGTCATTCCCACTCTCCCTCATTTTTTTATCTCCCGACTGTATGTATCCGTCTATGGAGTGCCACAAGCAACTTGGCAGGTCACATTCTTTGCTCCTCCATCTGCTGGCTTGATCTCCAATTTCACTTTATCAACATTGTCATCTCTTTTACTACATTGTTTCCTCTCTCTCCCTCCGTCTTTCGTGCTCGCTTGGTCTGTCTGTGTCATCACCTTCATTTGTCCACGAATCCGTCCGCTCTCATAACCTTCTACGCCCATAGTACCCAGGGGACCAATCTGGGGTGACTTCATGGTGAAAAGCATGTTCAAAGTTCAAAGCAAAGTATGCTCGGCAGTGGCAATTTAAATTAAGACAACTATTATCTAGCCTCAGCGGTGTCACGCTCTGATAATTGCTGCTGCACTTTGCGATAATTGGGGAGTTATCAAAATTCCACTGTGGTAACGAAACCAGATATCCTGTGTATTAAAAGTGTCCTGTTAATGCATGCAGCAAAAAGCGGTATTTTAGTGGTATATGGTTTAATATATACACATGCTTATTCGCTTTCTTGCTGAAAGTTAGATGAGAATATCAATAGCACACTTAGGTCTGCACAGTAAATACAAAACTACCCCAGGCAGCTGAATAGCTTAGCTCAGCATAAAAGCTGGAAACAGGGAAACAGCTAGCCTGGGCTCTTCAAAGGTAACAAAATGTTCTTACCTGAAGCTGGAGTCTGCGCTGTTTGCCTGGCTACGTCAGGGTGATGACATGACTCCAAGTCACTGTGTCCCAGCCAAGACATTTTCCCCCACACACAACTGATTCCCTTAAAACCTTTACCCTTCCGTTTTTTGTGTGGTTTAAACAAACGAGATATAACATGTTAATGATTTCATCTTGGATGATTACCTTTGGACAGAGCCAGGTTAGGTGTTTCCCCCTGTTTCCAGTGTTTGTGCTAAGTTAAGCTAGCTGGCTGTTGGCTGTAGCTTCATATTTTCCAGACATAGGCGTAACTACCTACATAAGCTAAGATTAAGTCGGGCAATGAATACTGGGCCCAGTCTTTGTGTGTCTCCTGTGAAAGGTTTAATTACTCAAACATAAGTTAGAAAATGTTTTTTATTTGGAGGTTTACCCTTCATTGTGTATCAAAAATGTTTCTAATGAGCATCAATAGAGCATTTTAAAAAAAAATGTATCAGCCAATTGCAGGCCACATTTTAGTTGTGCCAGTTACCTTTCAGTGTTATTGCTGTTACTTTTCATAAGGATTATTTAAAGCAATTTAAATATATATAACAGCTGTTTCTACAAATGTAATGAAGTCTCAGTGGAAAACACTTCATTCTTCCATCTTTTCATGTTGCATTCTGGCATCAGTCCACTGAGTGGCAGTGTCATGTCACAACTAACATCCGGACAGGCGCCCTCTGTGGCCACACAAATGCACTCATACACACCTCCACACACAACTTTTTACATACCAGTCTGAAAGATATATGGACAGAATGTGACACACGCACACGCATGCACACAAAACAACCATGCACAGACACACATGCAGTAACAGCACAATATCTTCTGTCTCTGACAGCACCAAGTGACACTTTACAATAACACTCTGGTCTGAGGGGAGAGAGGAAGTTGACTTAACGAAGTGTCTGGGAATGAAAGGTGGCCTGTCTCACTCGCTCACAAAAAAGGTCAAAGTGGAGCAGCCAGAACAGGCCAGTCTGTGAACCAATGTGTCACACATTCATTCTCTTACTCTGAGATGTCATTTGAACATTTAAAGAGGCAGACTATTTGAACAAAAGACATTTACTTGTTTAAAACAGCAAGCATATAATAAACATAGATGTTAAACTCCTGAACACATTACAATATGTCTTCTTTTATCTGCACCCTTACAACTTTTATGAATGTACCACACCCATTCTGTAACAATAAATCCTTGAATTGTGGTAATTTTCATTTAAAAATGGATTTATGCACTTTAAAAATGTATGATTGTAGATTTTATATCCTCACCTAGCCCATCATATCTAAACAATGGTTTGAATGTGTTTTAAGAACATTCACTAAATGTTGACTATCTTTCAGACGAATACTGAACATGTGAGCTACCCCCCTGCCAACTCCACAATATCAATGAAAGTTTCCAGTTCTTACATTTAAAGTTATTACAATTGATTTCATTTCACACGGTGGAAAGAGTGTCTCCGTCTGAAAGTAAACAATGGCTATAGTGGAATTTTGAAAAGTGTTTTAAAAGCTAGTTTTCCAACATAAGAATGCCCACTCTTGCTTTATTTCACTGCATGCTCTGATTTCATTCAGCACACACTCATCCCCTCCAGTATATCTGAGTTCACTTGGCTTTCATTTATGAAGAATGGAGGCGTAAGTCTGTTCCTGGCACACTAACACACCACATACTGTATACATTCATTTTAGACAGAATCCTGTTAACTCCTTAAAGGTCCAATCCGTAAATACTGTAGTGTTGAAGCTCTGCTACGAGACTACTGGTTGTGTTTACACAGTGATTTATTGCATTGAGGACATTGCTTTCAGTGAAAGTTATTGTCTAAGCTCTGCATACAAGGACTCACAGGGTTTGGCAGCTAAATATGAATTTTGCATGTGTTTAGAGCCTGTGCAAGGCTAGTAGTGCAACAGTAATGCAGAGATAAATGGGGGAGGATGTATTTTCTCCTTTGCATTGTTATTGTAGGTATGGATGATAGTGACAGCAAAATCCTTGCGCACTCTCTCTCTTTCTCACCCCCCAACCGGTCGAGGCAGATGGCTGCCCACCCTGAGTCATCGTTCTTCTCGAGGTTTCTTTCTCTTAAAAGGAAGATTTTCCTTGACTCTGTTACCAAGTGCTTGCTCCTGGTGGGAATTGTCTCTGTAACTAAAATCCCAAAGAGTACGGTCAAGACCTGCTCCATATGAAAAGCACAACGAGATAACTGTTGTTGTGAATTGGCGATATATACATAAAATTTAACTGAATTGAATACAAATGCAGCAGTATTAGTGCGATCACAGCAAGTAACTTGGCCACAGTTTTATTGGATTGGTCACACAAACATGAATAATGCACAATCAATGCACCTCATGCTTTCAGAATGGAATTATTAATTATGCAGCCTTATTTCCCAGAATGACTTTCACTGCTCCTGGAAAGCTGGTGCAAAGGTGGAGTCAAAGGTGGGTATTTGGTTAGTGATCACTGACATGTCAACAATTCTTTGTCTGTCAATTTGTTATCTTTTTCTTTAGCTACAATGGATCATCCCTGTATGACTGCTGTTGTGAGTGGCATCTCCACAAAGAATCTCTGTTCCTGTAAGACTCTGACACCAAAACCTGGCATTTTGTGTTGATGTTCCATGTAGATGACAGATTTCTGCCACGACGCTCTAAAATAGCAGCTGGAAATACCTCACTGTAATATCACTGTCTACAAAAATACACCAAACAACAAAAGCAGTCTAAGCTACATGACCAAGGACTGACTGTCTTACCTATTAGTGTTATTAAAAAGATTTTCAAACAAACATTTTCCCTGCAACCTGCTCTTTTGTCAATAGCATCTTTAAATACAAGACACAGCAATATAATAGATGCACACTGCTTCTTACGAAATCCATAGAAAATAATGGGGAAAGAGTTATAGAAAAAGAGAGACTTAAATCAACATCTGAAGACAGTTTGAATCCCAGAAATAATTGGTTACAGAGGAGAAAACAAAGGTAGCAAATGGGGAAGGTGTATGGTGGTGGAAGAGAGCTTTCGGGTGATTTGTGTGTGTGTGTGTGTGTGTGTGTGTCTGGAGATGGCAGGGCTAGAGCTTCCAGATGTGGAGTGGGCAACCTGCCTGTCGAGACCCAAACACAGGAACTTCCCCCTGACGGCAGAGATTAATCAAAGCCAGGGGAATCTCTACAGTGTGTGTTTATTTGTGGGAGGATGAGTACTTTTATGTTTTTGTGTGTGCATGACTACCAAATTCCTGTATAAAGGGAGAGCTTCTAGTCTTTGCCAAGTCTGTTGATTTGTCGTTTAAAGGAATTCAACCCATAGCTTTCTTGATGGTGCCCTTTGGGAAGAGACTAATACTAACGTTATTATGGAAAACATGTAGTCATGCTGGCATGCGCGCAGTATTTACAATACAACCAACCAAAGCAAAGTATGATATTTTTCCCTAAAATTTCAATCTGATTATAAATCAGCACATGTGTATATACAATAATCACTTGGTCAAAACACATTTACCGCATCCCTAATGATGGTTTTCAGATTCAAAGTCTTGCACATGAAACTTCATGAGCCTGTGTCAGAAGCAATCAGAATGGGTTTGCAGCCTTTCATGGAAGACTTACAGACTTTGCCATAATCTCGAGGGCTTGGTGCAATTTAAAACTGACGCTATTGCCCTCCACTATCAGCTGAGGGCTTTGGTAGGTTAATGGCATTTCACTAACTTTCTCTTAATGCATTTTTTAGTCTTTGATTCACGCCCCAGTGCACTCTTTTTCAGCACTTCCATACTATCTGACGGGACATCACGTTCTGGCGTTTATCAATTAATTGCACACTGCTCCAGGGTGCCATTGTGAGCCATTGAGATTTTTTTTCTTCTTCAGTAAATGAGTGATGCACGTCTTCTCTGAGGTTCCTAAGATATAGGAGAGTAATTACTCACAGGCAAAGCTCTGGCCAGATCTTTCGGGTCCTGTGGCAACCTGCTGTGAGTCAGTGGTCATCAATGTACAGAGACTTCAACGGCAGGCAGAAATACTTGCAGATTGGAACATTTATCACTGTCCTAATAATACAGAGACCATCCCATTAAAAAAAAACACTTTTACCCCCTGTTTAAGTCCATCAGGAGTCTCATAAAATGCGTGAATTATTCACTAACTATGGGAGAAGACTGTTGGTGTTAAGTGACGATTGAATTAGGAACTAACGTTTTACCTGGATGTTGCATGTTAAGACAATAGTTTATAAACATTCTAGATGAGTCCTGGATGAGTAAATTGATGTCATTCTGTTGCAAGAAATAGTTACAGCACCTAACACCACCTAAAACCACAAATTGTATTTTTTTATATATTTATATTTGTGCATGGAGTGAACAAATTAGATAAGAAGTGTTGGTATGCATATTTTGGACAGATCCAGGCTAGCTGTTTCCCCAGGTCCCGTCAGTCTTTATGCTAAGCTAATTTCCTCCTGGATCTAGCTCCATACTTAAGGCACAGACATGAAAGTGGCATCAGTCTTCTCATGGCAAGAAAGTGAACAAGTGTATTCCCCTAAATGTCAAACTATTCCTTTAGTGCAAAGTTGGGAAGGGACATTTGAAACAAAAACATAGTTCTCCAACTATCAAACAACAACAAAAGTTGCACTAGCCACATTTAGCCTGTACAATAGCAATTTCTATTTTGTCGCTAGACCTGTTTAATCTTTCCCCTCAGTGAAAAGGGTTTTCATTAACTCATAAACCATGACTCCCACACATAGTCTGACACATACTAAAGGTCCTTTGTGTCCTTTGTGTTTACTGTACAAGTGAGTTGGTATTGATGGATACTGCTGTTGATTCTCAGTTGCTAGAAAATATTGTTCCAAAAACAGCTACTGCCCAGGTCAGGATTTACCACTCAGACTAGAGGTGCCTCTGACTATAGTCTCAAAGATAATTCAGAAAAAGACTTGCCAACAGGAACAAGACAGCATTTGACTCTATGGCTAGCACTGTAATAAAAGAGCATTCTCTGGGGATGCTCTAAGGGGCTAACATTGCTGGTAATGGTAGCTTGCTACTACTGGAGATACTGTACACAATGTTTTTACAAACCACACAAACACAGAGAGTATCTGATTCCTAAAACTATAAATTATAGAAATAATCTTTGAACCTAACACTGAACTTTTAGTTGCTATTGTCTACTGTTAGTGAGCAGTAGAAGATGGTGGACAGATTTCTCAGTTATTTGATTGTGACACCTCCTTTCCTAAATTGCCCTGTTTTTGGAAGTGGGCCCATTAAAAGTGACGAACGAGATGCTTAATCAGCTCTTCAGAATAACCTGTTTAACACAAATCATATCCCCTGACTGTACTCAGCTGTGTGGAAATGCAATTATTTTAGCATGTCTGCTATCTGCATTGACTCCTTATAGTGTTCAGCTCTGCTATGCACGCATCTGTAAGGTCTATTTTTGTAATTAGCATATATTTAAACAAAATCTCGTACTTAACAGACCACCTCTTAGAAGCACTATAGCAACCTGACGCCCTTGGTTATTGGCGATTCTTTTTACACCAAAATTAGCAAAAAATAACTCGGATTATTGTATTGTATATATTGTTATCTGTGTAGGAATGTTTTTACCATGCAGTTTATAGAATTAAATGGTTGACCTGATCTTTCTGTTTGACCTTTCAAAAATAAAATCATCAGTGTGATCATTTTTTCCCCCAAAAATGTATGCGTACAATCAGATACATGCAATGCACAGATAATCCACAGGCATACATAGGTCCTTAAATTGAGACAGCCAAAATGGAGGATGTCAATCGGTGACCTACAGGTGGTTTTGCAAGGAAACTATTGCCAATTCTTTTGCCAATTTTGAAGGAGTTAAGGTGAGAAAAATATTCAGATAGTTTTGGATACTTCAAAATGAATATTTACTGGATTGAAGCAATGTGTAGTTACTTAATATTTCATAACTTATTTTATAGTATAATAGAGTTGAAAATGTGTGTATCAAATTAGATACAGCAGGTATATGAATTTATGTATACATCTGTAAATCATAGTTTTATTAAATATCCTTCATTATGCATGCTATTAAGCTGCATACACGCTTTTAATTATTAAAGTAAACTAATTAAAGGCATAATTTGATATGTTTAGATCCGACATTGAGAAATTTTGTGCCCTATATTGTATTTTCCTGCTGTATCGAGATGCTAAATGTCTAATTGGATGTTTCCCAGACTCACTTCATAATAATTGTCTTTTGGTAATAGATTTTAAATAAAAAATTGACCAATTCAGAGGAGAAATACACAGTAAATTGTGTTTGGTTTGTATTTTTTAAATGGCAAAAAAGTACAGCATTGAAGATATCCTGTTTTTGGATGGCAATTCAAGTGACCTGCTCCATGTCACTTGAATTGCCATCCAAAAACAGGGTATCTTCAATAGGGGAAGATGATGATGCTGATGATGATAAAAGGCTTAAAACATGTTGTGTTCTGCATGTTTTGTGTTGTTTTAAAAAAACATGAAGTGGGTAACACATAAAGTCACATAAAGAATGTATCAAATATGATACAAAACAAAACTCATACATTCAAAGGGCTATTCAATTTTTTTTTTCATTATTTGGCATTAGGTATAATGACCACTCCATATTCAAAACATTTTCTGGCAATCGTTTGATGGTTCAGGCTTTATAGGGTTAACAAGTCAAAATTCTGTATGAAAAGTCTGGTATTAACCTGGCAAACAATGTGACATATTGGGAAGTAAAGAGAAACAAATCATTGGCGTCCATTGAAGACCATACATCTCCATATTTGGTGATTAACTGAAGTGTTTCGTCATTGGTTGTGAACATTCTTCTACTCAGAGTATATACTGTTTCTATAAATAGGCTGTTTAAAAAGCCCTTGGATTATCTGAAACATGCAAACAGCTGAACATTTTTCTTAGCTCATGAAAAACTGACATTTTTTAGATACATGTTATCCAGAAGACAGTGGTTATGGAGGATGGCTGGCAAACAAGGGGCCTGTACTATGAAGCAGGAATATTACGAGCATATGTTTTTGGTATTCAAGTTAAGTTAGTGGTTTATGAAGTTAATTTAAAACAATGTCTGGAACATTTTTGGGTGTGTTAAACAAATTAATCAGATTTTTGAAGTAACAAGAAGTTCTTGAAAGTAAGTTGGAACAACACAAAGCCAACCTACAGCTGCCTAAGCTGAAAGAATAAGGGTAAAATAGTCTTAAGATTAAGAATACATCAAAGCACCTTACTTTAATGGAATAAACAAACATAATTACAGTCAGATCTACTCATGCCTTTATTCTTTGGAGTCTAGTCTCAATAAACAGACAATATTCCTGAAAGGAAATCATTTGAATTAAGTACAGGCAATCTCCTTCAGCAACTTTTCAGTTATTTGACCTCTGTTATAATTTGGCACAGACTCTGAAACTGACTCTGCGTTAATACCGATAGCGATACTGATGACAATTTAGATGAAAACACTGGTGCTGAAAATACAGTTGATTGGGAAGTCGGCACCAGTAGTTTAGCACCTGTATGAAACGCCTTCAGAAACTTATTTAGGCTAGTTAGTTGTAGGAATTCACATGACGTAAGTGATGTAAGTAATCACATGACATAAAATTACTTAAATGTTTGTTTAGGTTTAAGCAACAAAACTACTTGGTTATGTAGCTGGAAATCACCTCATGTAACTAACAATCACATGACGTAACGTAGCTTAAAACTTTAAATAAGTCATCACTGACTTTTGGTTTCACAGCGGGCATGATCCCTGGTCTCCTGGGTGCAAGTTTGTTTGGCACCCACTGGCAGATTTTCCTGGAGGGAGATCCGTCTTTGAGCTGCCCCTTCAAATGTTTCTTCCTTTTTGCCGTTAAACTGAGGCCTTTTGGGAGATTTTCATTGTCCTCATAGATCTGGGTGGGTGTCGTTTTTAGTGATAGGCAAAGCAGTTCTTTTAAGTATACGGCATTGTTAGAATCAGTTTGTTTAAAAGATTCGCTCAATGAATTGTTCAGTGCATGACTGGAGCGCTGACTGTGTAGTCCCACTCACTGAACAGAAAACACAGCCAGATGTTCAGTTCAGCTTGCTAACTAGTGAACTGAGAACTGTTGTTAATGTAGGATAAGCCAGTTGGATAAAGATACCGTTTGCAAACTGAAAGCTGAAAGTTTAACCTTAATTATTAAATAAAATATTTGTTAATACTTCCTACTTCAAGACATTAAGACATTAGAGGGAGCGAGAGGGGAGGGCTTGAGCGACTTAGCGACTGTCTCTCAGGGCTCACATTCACTGTCTATGCACAGTGAACAAATCACTGAACATGCACCGTTCCCTCACAGTTAAAGGATCTGAGACAGTCTCAGGCTAAGTCATCTGTTTTTAATATTGCTATAACTATCAAAGGTCATCTTAACTTTATTCGAAATCTAATGGGTACATAGATAACAATTTTGTTTATGCACTCAACTATCCCATCTCTCATATTGTGTCACAACTTGGTCTCAGGAAAGCAACACTACAATGCAACCAGTCCAAAAACTCTAGAAACAAACACTGAAGGTACTCGATAAAAAAACTAATCTTTATAGCTATCCTCATTTGTGTGTACCACTGCATTAACTGTTAGCCTGCATATAATATCAATATAAATTAAGTATTATATATCTGGACGGCAGTGCAAGACCAATTGCAGCTGAGTCATTGCAACTAAAAGTTAGCAACCTGAAATAGCTGTATATTTGCTGTTTTGGACACACCTCATTCCTCCTGTGAATGATTAACTGAATCACTCATTCAGTGAGTCAACCAAAAGATTCGTCCTGAACGAAACGTTCACAAACATCACAGTCAGTCATTTTCAATTAACGTGAGCACTGTAAGGCCCCATCTCCGAGCAGAAAATATGAAATAAAGTAAAAAATGTAGTTGACTTTCGGAGTAATTGTCATTTCTTTTAGAATCTTGAATATCATAGTATAATGAAGGCATGCTTCAAAGACCCAGAATGGCCTGGGAAGTTAACTGTAATGTTAAGGTTACCTACATGTTCCACTCCGAAGAACAACAGGATTTTAATAAAATGTTTTATCTTAAGAGAAAATGTCTTGGCCATGACCGGAATTGGATTTAAGTTTGGGTGGAGATCAGGGTCAAATAATACACACATGACAACACTTGATGGCTCAGTATCAGAAAACTGTATGGCTGTAGTCTTTTCCATGTTGCCTCCTTGTTGTGGATAAACATGTATTGTAGATCTTTCACTTTTGTTCACAAAGCATAATTTTTGCAATATAAGACCGGGCTGATGACAAAATTCTGGTAGACCATACTGCATGTTGAAGCATCCTGTGAACCACTGCTTGCCCTCTTATTGATAGCTGCTGTGGATAAGAGCATCAGCTGATGCTTAATGCAAATTATATTCCCAATGGCCCAGGCTAGAGTGCAGCTCAGCTATGTTTTTGTATTTGGTTTGGAGGTGTGAAAATACATCAGGGATGTGGAGATGAGTAGAACATGTTTGAGGAAGATGGGATGGGTCTCTGTAGGTCTGTGGAATGTATTGTCTGGCAATCTGTTTGATGAGGCCTGCAGTTATGCTTGTGAATGGTTGTTCCCTTACTGTAAATACCTGGTGCTGAAAGTTAAATGATAAATGATGCACATGTGGATGCACATATGCAATTTCGCGCAGCTTCTAATAGTTAGTCCTGTACCTGAAATCAATTGCAAACACAGCAGCAATTCACATGTGTAACATGATTACTTTTGCTACCAACTTGATTTTATATTCTTGAATATGTATTACCCTACTCCCCTCTCTTCACTATTAATACATTTCCCCTCCCTTCTGCTTTTCTGCATGATGAGTTCATGACGCAACATCTCCATTCAACAGTGGAAAGCACAAGATTATTGTAATTACATGCATGCGTTCTCCCACCCAAATTAGGAGCATTACATTTGTGACCCCTAAAATGAGAGAGCAGCTATCTCTTAGCAACCCATAGCAACAATAAAAACCTCATAGTCGAAGTGGCTCACACTGGCACATTAGTTGGGAATGTGCTTTTACTTTCCGCCTGCACAATTTGCATTGTTGGAAAATAGGTGAAGGCGCCAGGCAGATGGTTTAAATTGATTCTTCTGTTCATATAGACAGAATCCTGAAACATACTGCCACTGCCAAAGTAGTCTGCCTCTGGCATTACTGCAAAGGCTACACATAAAGATGAAGCGATGCGTTCAATGAACAATTACTGTGTTGATTGAAATATAAAACATAAATGTGCATATGTGCTTAAGATATGGCAGTATACATGTGGCAAAATACATTTATTAACAAGTGATTTTATATAAAAAAGTATGAGTGTATTTTTGAATAAAGTTGTATATATAAATTCCTGGAACCAGCTTAATTGGAATGAGTGAAATTATGTTTCTAAATTGTGCATTTCTGAGATTTGCAATGCATCATATAAACCTCCCTTTCACCCTCACCTCCCTGGTCTGTGAATGCCTGTGGGGATTAGCATTTTAGCCATGTATGCAAACATTTTGGAGGACACCAAATCCGGGGGCCCAGCTAGGTCCCTACAGGAAACCTGGGATTCATCGGTTCTGCATTTCCTCAGCTTCGTTGATGATGTTGGACACCTTCACAAGCATGTCACATCGATGAAGCTAACTCAGAGGCAAGCGGAAGCAGGAGCATGCGTTGTGGCTGGGGAGCAGCGGTCCCTGGTGCAAAAATGGAAAGGTCGGAGGTGGGGAGTCTGGGACTAGTTTTGCTCTGTGCGTTTGAAGTGTTTATGATGCTGCAAGAAAGAACATGGAGCTATGGAGGCCATCTATCATACCAGCATTCACATTTAAGGTACTTTGTTGCTGCATAATAATCCACAGTGAATTAGGGCCTTGGTGTTTTGCTCAAGGATACTATTTGCTTGGCCCCAGTGGAAAGGAACAGTGTCATATACTATTGTATTGTTAGAGCAGAGACACGTGATTTTTTGAAAGCGTGGACTTTTTTGTCCTTGGTTATATGTATTACTTGCTTCTCATTAGCTAACTTTTACCCAACCTTTTCGAATGTTCGAATGAGGAGGTTAAAAGGGGTCACTTCATTAGAAAGATAAAATACAGAGTTCATGGGCTGAGTACTCCATTTTGCTGTTCTGTTTGTGCTCCACAGGCTTAGTCAATCACCATTACCCAGTGTCAGTCTTATTTGGTCTTTGCTGCTCGCTCTGGTGTTTGTCCTCTTTCTTGACCACCTATTAACAAACAGTGAGATAATGTAACTAAATACACGTTGCTATAATAAGGGGGATTTATTCAGTACTTGGAGTGAATCAGGAAGATGCTTTCTCTTCCTCTTGGCTTGCATGCTGATTAATGAGTGAAGCAGATTTTATCTACTTTGTTATTAACTTCTCTCCCTCCTTGACTCCTCTGCTCCCTCTCCATCTTCCTCTCACACATTCCCAGAGTCTTACCTCACCTAATGAAGATGTGCCTCCAATCTTTATTTTCAGCCCTGCCTTTTCTTCTCTCTCAAAATAGCTCCCCTGATGATGCGTGTTTCTTAAATAAACCCGATCTCTGAGATGCTCATTTTTCCCATTAAAGTTCCACTCTATCTCTGCAATTCACATTTTCCTTTCCCTGACACGCATACTTCAGGTTATTTACAAATAATTGTCTGATCTATTGTAAGCTACCAGAAGCAACACATTTTCTTTCATGCAAGCCAATACAGTGTCAGAAAGTTGAAGGCCATTAAGTATTGTTGTATTAGTAAGAATTGCTAAACTTGGTGTCAAATCTGAATTCTTTCTATATTAAATTAATAACTGACTTAATAACATGACTCACAATCAAGGGTGAATAAAACATAGATGTAGTCTCCTTGACGTCACCCATGTTTACAGCCGGGTACATGACAACTGTACAGGGCTACATATATCTCACCTGTTTAAATTATATTAAGGCTTAAAGTTATGCATAATTAGAGACGTGACCACTGTGACAGGTGGGTGCCATCCATAGGTGGCTAGCCTCTAGCTGTCTTCTAGCTCCACCCACACTCCATCTCTTTGCCCATTTTTGGATTAGCCAGCGTAAGGCACTGCCAACGTGGCTGATAAATAAATGGAAAATAAATTTTATGGGCTTTGAGGGGGAAATAAGTAAGACGTACTTGCCACTTGTCACTGGGCTACTGCTTAAAAACAGGCTTTTTTTGTTGTCTTACTTCTGATCACTAGTTTAAAGATTTACGTTTTCAACTGCTTAACAACACAAGTGGGCATAATATTTATTGTTGGAAATTGTACACACACCTTATAATAGGTGCATTAAAAAAATCAATGCCATTTACTCAAAGATAAGTTATCCAGGCTCTGAAATTTTTCTTGCTTTCAAAATACTTATTCCTGCTCAACTACAACTCAAAACCACTTTGAAACTACAGTTTCAAACTCTGCTGTAATTACATGTTGCCTACTAATCATATGCTGCTGTAAAAGGCAACATATGCTGGTAATACACCTGCACGCATTACTTTCTGTGTAAGCCCATGCACCAGTGGTGTCTTGAAGTGTAACGACCTAGGATGGCATGCTGCACCTCGGAATACGTTACTGTCCAATTTTATAGAGCTGATGTGAGCCAACTCTTAAAAACAGCGGCAATATCACACAGTCACTCCCCTGATTGGCACATCTACTGTACATTCTCTACTTCTGTTGTTTGGATAAAGCGACACATGTGTGTTGCACGCTAATGGCTTTTGTTAATAGAGTGGGAAAGACTGTTTTGACTTTAATTCCCACTTAGGCCTGTAGATGTCAATAATGGCTATAAATTACTTACAAATGCATTTCATAGACTTCACTGTATTCATATGATACTGTGGGACTTATCATGATGTTCTCAATCCCGTCCATCTGGTGCCATAAGGCGGCTTTAGTAAATGTTGACAGTTATTTGCAAATAAAATATTTGATCCAACTCTGCATGCTCGTGTGTGGTGTCACTACCTCCGGACACAGTCTCTCTCACTCTCTCCAGTTTTGTGTCTTGGGTTACAGGGTAACTGGAGCTATGTTAGTGTGTGGCGTTCATCAATCCCCAAGAGGATCTCAGCTCCATGTTATGGTTTCCATCAGTCTTGTGCATAACTGGGAAGGTGTGCGTGTGTGCATTTGTGTGGGTGTGGGTGAGCGTGTCCTATTCAGAGTGGAAGTTCACACTGGCCAAGAGTTGCCAGTTATTCTTAACCATGATGATTCAGTTGTTTTACTGTAATAGTGTGAGACAGAGGAAGTGCTTGACAAATGCTGCAACTCAACCGCCTGATGTAAACACTGTTATAGTTTATATCTGTGATATTTCACGTCAACATATGAAATCATTTGTTTTAAATACCAGTACCGTTATATCTGACCTCTTTTTTTACATTGCATTTATAGTAATAATTTCTCTGGATTTTGTTAAATGCAAGTATTTGCAAGGCATACTGTACACTCTGCCGCCTAATGTTTCATACTGATGACGGTACATTAAAAAAAGGAATGTCCTTCACCCCTGATCTCAGCCTCTCACCATGAATGTCATACAGTGGATGTTGGAGGTTTTAAGTCACCACCAATAAAACACGAGAAGGTGATGAAACAACAAACAAAACTGCTCTTTGACCTGTGCTTTCAACATGCTGCAGGACGAAAGGTTTGATGGGCCTCATACATGTGGGAAAATCACTACGTATTCGTATATATACTTTGTTTACCATGGAGTTTTAAAAGAGCAGGAGGACCAGAAAGGGTGCTTCCAGTTCCCCTTTCTGGCCAACCCTGGATGTCCTAATATAAAGATATCAAAAGTTTAATTTTTCATCTCTATTTAACATTTTTAAAAGCAAGCTCTCCAGTGAGTATAATATGCAAGATTATATTTTTCTTGACTTGGCAATGTGTACTTACTGTTCTACTCCAGTTGGTCAAGTTCCCAAACCGACACCTGCCACTTACGTTGATGAACCAACTACCTTGAAACAGCATCTAGCCTGAGGCTGAGGGTAACAAACATCTCCTTAGCCACCACAGGAACCGAAGGAGCAGACAGTAGCTAAGTGCAGGAAATCAACAATAAAATGCCAATTATCTCCAGGTTTTTCAGTTTCACTGTGCTTTCGTTCTGCTGTTTCTGTAGTTGCAATGACTTCCTGGAGCTTAATAGCCACAACTCAGCTTAGCACTGACTAATGGTTTATGATGCAGAACATCCTAAACATTATTGATAAAAACGGACAGAGAGATTTAAGCATGTAGACTGGGTAATTATGTGTAAAATGTGCTGTTTTGTATATTTTCAGGTCACTAACATAACACTCAAGTTCACTTTAGTGCAACAGTATGGCTGTGACTGAGCAGTGAGTAAAGATAGTTTTCACTCCTGTATTTGGTCTTGAAATACAAAAAAAGCAAAAGTGGTCAAAACAAGTGATCATGTAAATGGTATGAAATAATAATAATCATAAATGTATTAAATTCATAGAAATTAAGCATAGCTAGTTCAGGCTGAGCAATGAAGTTGTATTGTGCAGGCAGATTGGCTGTTTAAGCTGTTTTCAGTATGCTTCACAATGATTGGCTTATTCACAGATGTCCAATCATATTTATGCAGGTGCACACTGCGGAAATTATGACCTGTCACTTATCACCGTTACTCTTCTGATTATTCTCATGTCAAGGTGACCTGACACAGTGCTTGCTTCTCATTTTGGGAGACTTAATGAAGGAGTAAATAATCGTCTGGCTGTCAAACAGCCAACACTTCAGATGCCAGGACAGAGACCAAGTTTTCCTGTGTTTGCTTCATTTCTTGGCTTAGCTTCGCTGCTGTGGCGTTGCTGTTACTTTTCAGTTTGTGATGAGTATCAGTTATTGGCATTTATTACTTCTGCCTGGTTTCAGGTGATGTTGACCTGCTAGCTGCTCAGTTGGCTATTATGCTTCTGAATCTCTGTTTAATAATTTGCATTGGTAGTAATAAAAAATTTTTTATTGAACGCAGCAGTTGAGCTAATTTCTGGTGGTGTTGTCTGACATGTGCTTGTCTTGTTGATAACACCCACAATTATAATTTAATCACTAACTTACTGTATACAGTAAGTGTGTGTGTGTGTGTGTGTGTGTATGTATATATATATATATATATATATATATAATATAATATAATTTTCCCTTGCCTGTCTGAAGTTGTTTTGGGGGTTTTCTGTTAGCTCAGCTATGCTATTGAGCTTATTACTACACAACTCAGACTTGGCCTATGGCTGTTCATCGTAATAGAATCGATAGCTGATGTTGCAGATTTGGTTAGCTTTAAGAAAAGAGAGGACGCCTTAAATAAAAGCAACATGGGCCCTATTTCTTTAAGTAGTCTTGGTACAGTTTAGTTGTAGAATACTTCCCTTGAATCAAGAAACTATTAGTATCTTAGTAATCAATATCATTGAGTTACATCTCAGATGAGAACGGTTTTGTTAGCATTCGTGGAATTGCAGCATGCTTGTTGTAAAGATTCAGCTGATTGGCTAGTAACTTCCAGTCTTAATCATGCAGGTGTACAGCGCAGAGATTATAACCTGACATTTATCACTGTTACTCTGATAGTTATACTCATGCCAGAGCCGTTTGCTCCTGTAGCTTCATCCACCAACCTTACCTCCTCCTTATGTGGTATTTTGTATTGTTGATTTAATAAAGATTAAATTATTAAGGGAATTGGCTCTCTCAGCAGAATGCTTCTTGCTGCTTGGATTCTTCTTTCCCTCAAACAGCAGAGCCTTTCCCACCAAATCTAACATTATAAGCATTTGCTATAAATGGACAATTCCCTGACGTAACTGCCTTAGACTGATTAAAATTTGAAATGCAGCATGTTTCCTTGGGCAATATTATGATTATTGTTATTATTAAACTTGGGCTTTAGCTAGTAGCGGGTTACTGTTATTTATTGTTATATTGCTATAACACATGAAAACATCTGAAATCCCCTGTGACCTCAGTGTCACATGACCCACATGACATGTGTAAGACAGCAGCAGCCTCGGCCCTGACAGCCAGTGTGGCCAGCTTTGTTGTGGTCACCGCTGACAAATCAAAGCTCTCTGTTAAGTCTGTGGTTTTGCAAGGTCAAGGTCTCGATTGAGGTTTTTCTCTCATAGGATTAAGACAGCAGAACACGCTCCTTATTTTTCAAAACGGATGGCGTGCTAATCTGAGAGCTCCCTCTGTGATCTTGTGACCACAGTTTTGGGTCTGAGGTAGCGGGTCACTGAATCGCTCCCGGTTAAAATAGGTTTAACCCCTTGACCCCTGTGCAAACCACTACTTACCCAGATGAAAAGTGTTGCTCAGGTGTGTACTCAGTAGACCACCTTGCTCTTCAGAAGTAGCGGAACACTGTATCAACGCTATAATTTAGACATATTCACTGAATACGTTATGATACAATGAAGCAAGATAACTTCTTGGAAGTAAAACTCTTGTCTAAACACAACTTTGATTCAGAGTGTTTGCTATTAATTTTAATATCTTGTATGTTTCTATGAAACTCTTAGAGACACCCCCCAAAGACTCTAACCTTGAAAATACTGTACTACAGTAGCCACAAGTGTAGAGGTTCCTTGGAGGTGTCCCACCTAAGAATATGCATAACGTAGCAAAAGGTCGCCCCAGGCCTCTACTAGTTAGCAAGCATTCAGTCTGTTTGCCTGTGCACCTCTCCGTGATGGCTCTTCTCCATTTAGAGGTGCCAGTGAGCAAGCTTGACAATGATCAGTGCCTGCATCAACTGTGAGTGGAATGCAGCCATTATGAATGGGGGTAAAATGTTTTGAGGAAAGGCTGTAGTCGCGTATAAATGGTCAAAAATTGTCTTATTTACCTTGTGTTGTGTGTGTGAAAGGCTATCAGAGCAGTGGGTTTTCTGTAAGCTAATGTAGTTACTGTTTAGTTAGCCCATGTAGCTTTAAAGGTAAAGAGACTCTTGCTCCTAGCAGTGTGAAAATGCCGTGCTGTATTCATACAAGAGTTCTCATCTTTCTCCCACATACAGACTGTTGGATGTGGATTGGGGTGCTGAATATACACAGTGTCAGTGGAGGTCTGGGTAGATGCATCATCCATTGTCATTTTGCCATTATTTATGAGTGACAGCAGAGATATGATCAGAGATGGGGCAGAGTAAATCGGATTCCCAAAGGTCACAGGCAAGGTCTAGGGGAGGGGTTCATTATAGCAGATTTTATCGATGTCCTTCAATCGTGTGTGTGTGTGTGTGTGTGTGTGGTGTAAGTGAGAGGGACAGTGAGTGCGCACAGGAGCAGGGGCATTGGTCTAAAGACAGAGAAATACCACAATATGTGCATAGTAAACTGTCTGAACTACTTGTGTTTACAGCAACTGTTGTGATGTTTCCTTGGTGGCTCAAAATATGCGTGCTTGTCTGTGTGCCTTTGCGTGTTTGGTTGTAGGTGTGTTCATCTGCTTTTTTTGCCCTGCGTAGAGGGGAGACCGCCACAGCTGAGTGGTTAACAACTGGTTCTAGTGTGTGTATGTGTGTCTCTGCTGTATTCTCCTTAGATGGAAAGAGGAAAGGATTTGGACCACTGGTGGAAGGCAGCCTAATTCCTTCTCCCTCTCCTGGCCTTGCCCTTATTTCACAAGTGTGACTGCAATTTGCGTGCTGTCTTCGTGTTCAAATGTACGACCTCTGCTGGCTTTGCTGAACAAAAGAGGGGATTGAAGGTAGAAGGATCCATTGGGCCCCATCAAGCCTAGTTCCTCTGAGCGCCACTTAATTGATGCCAGATCTTCTCAGGGGCCAATACTAAATGTATAAGGAGGAGGAGGAGGAGGAGGTGGATCACCGCAGTGTAACTTACTATATATGTTCATGATGCTGAAATTAAGTGTTGGCATGAAAATCCCAAAACCCATCCTCTCCGCTAAGCAATGAGGCTACACAGTCTGGGCCTGCTGCATGGAGACAATCACACTGTGTGTGTGTGTGTGTGCGCGCACGCGGGCATGTGCACGAGTCTGCACAAGGGCTTTCTCACAAGTGTCAGTGCCTCACTGTGGCGTGAGTAAGTAGGGGGTTGACCCCATCTATCCCTGGAGAGCATATGGATGCAATCACGCAGAGTGAGAGAGAAAAATTATAAGAGCCCGATTAGGAGGAAAAAGAGAGGGAAACAGAAACATAGAGAGAGAATAAGAGAAGAGCGATAAATTGGCATCTGGCTTGTGTACTTGGAAGACAGAAAATCTCCCTAATTCCTTGTTCTTCCTTCCCTTTATGGATTTGCCAGTGGAGGGTTTTGGTTAAGTCAGGCTGTGATGGTTTCCTCACCCGCTCTTGTTAAGAAGGCGAGGGATGATTGTGGTCACTTTGATTCCACTTTTTGGACATGGCCAGTAGCTAATTAGCACAGAAATAGCACAATCCCATCCTTGTTCTGAATTATAGGATACAATAACTTGGTAGTGTGTGCCATATATATTGTGTGTTTATGAGGCTCTGAGAGCAGTAGGGAAGAATGAGAGAGGCATGCTTGACTGACATTACACATTTGGAGTGTAATGGAATTGATTGCCCTGAATGATCAGCCATAGTTTCACTCCTACTTTTAATACATATATTCATGGCAGCCATCACTCCTAATCGGGACTCTTTCTGGCATGTTGTCACACATGCAGTGCCCCACATCCCTCTAGTGATTCTGTTCATTTAGTCTGATAAACATCTCGGCGTTCTCAGAGTCCATTACTTGCAATTTACTTCTCCCCCCGGCATGTGGACACTGGCAATTCTTATTGAAGTTACCTCACACGCTTGCGCGTTTCAGGCTGCAGGCTTTGCAGTTTACCAGAAAGAGAAGTTGTTAAACTGACTGGCTAAGTAATCACCAGAGAGATACCTTAATTAGTGTATCAGTGTAAACATAGCCAGTTACGCTTTGAGATTCTTTCCCTGCATTAGCCAATATCCACCCGCCCTAAACACTGCATATTATTGCCTTTTTCTTCATTTGTGGAAGTACTTGGATTTTATCATTATCAATCAACACCACATGCTAATTTGTCAGTAAACACACGCTCTAATTATATCCTGTCACACTCAATGAAACATTCTCCTTCTGTTTTTAACCCACATTTCAAGCCTCTCTGTGTCTGAACTAGTGCAGCTAAAACAATGAACTATGGTCCTTTTTTTACTTTTTTTTTTTTTTTGACTGGTAGGGCCTCTTAAAAAAGTGACTTGTTTTGGGGCTATTTGCATGTCAGAGTCTGAGGAGAAAATCAATGATGCTAATTAGTGTTCCAAAGGCAGACTTTGCTGTGCGCTGATTACTCTGAACTAAGTGCCAAGGGATTAGGGTGGACTTGCCTCACAGACTCATGAGGCAAAGGAGCTATTAATTAGAGAGCTGTTGTGTGTGTGTGTGCCTGCTTGCACATGTGGGTCTGTGAGAATGTACCATTATTTTTGCGTCAGCTTTTCTTTGTTTGAAAGACTAGATCCAATAAACACTGACTGCACTGTGCGGCGCTCTACTCCTGTATGTTGATGCATTGCAAACATTTACCTGCCAGAAACAGCGGGGTCAAGCAGGAGGCTCTCTAAAGCACTGCTCAGGAGGAGAGGTGTGTTTACGTATGTGATTATCGCTTTGACCTCTCACCCTATGCAGGGCCATTTGTAATACAAACAAAAGGAGGCACCCTGTAGATTTTGTGGCGCTTCACAACGCACCTCTCACGGGTAGAGAGAGTGGCTCTCGGCTCCTCAAACTACCTTGCCACTTCGGAGGTCACATGTTTCCCATTGAGAACAGTTTACTTCCATCAAGACATATTTCCGTAAGCCTTTGATTCAAACCAGAGACAAAGGAGGGTCTCTTTCTCTCTCTCTGTTATGTTCCCTTTTCTGAAACCTCCATCCTGAAATGATCTGTACCAGCAGGAATTTCTGCGCCTTCCATTTTTCAGTCTGGTACCTCCCATATCTTTCCAAAAAGGTGTACTGAAGGTTATTTTACACTTCGTTATAACCAATGGCCCCAGAATGCATGAATGCATGACATGTAGGACGGTGCAGGACTGGGAATGAGAGGAGGCACGTTTGCTTTACAGAGCAGGTTGGGTTTACATATTTATCCCCACATGCTCAAAACCAGCCTGCCTTTAAATGAGGCTTGGATTTCACAGGCCGGACCATCTGTCTGTCCACTCGCATCAGACGAGCCCTAATCACCTCAAAGTTTGACAAATTTGATAACGTCGCTTTGCTTTGATGTGTTGTGACAGGCCTTGCGCTTCAAAAGTATCACTTTCGTCCTCACCGTCGTTTCATTTTGTCGTCCATTGTCTGATCACACCCATAGCTGCCAGGTCGCTTTAAAGAGATGCAGTCATTTACCTTACCTTGATGTTGAGCATTGCAGCAGTGTCAAAACCTGCATGTGAAACAGGGATGGTCTTTATTATAACATTTTCATGTGAACATATTGTGTCTGATTCTATCCAACTATTTTGCTGTGCTTATGAGAACAAATGAAAATGTTTTTGTTGTGAATGAAATTTCTTTTAAAATAGGACATTTAGTTGAAGTTGAAATGCAAAAACCACCTTTCAACTTTTATTCTTAACATCAGACAATAGATATAGTATAAAATACAAGTACCTCCCAGTCAGTAACTATAACCCTGAGGATAGTATTGTCCATGGAGATTTTTTTTTTGCATGCACATACGTCTCCCTCTCTTTCCCATTGTTCCGACTTATTCTTTATGCATTTAAAACCCCCACATTTGGCTTCAGTGCAAAAACTAGATAATTTTACTGCGTCAATAGTTTTTCAAATCGCACAGTGCCTGGAAACACATTCCAAGTCTGGTGTAAAATGAAGATGGAATTGAGTTTGTGAAATGTATGAGCTTGCAGAATGCAAATGAATCAGTTGATAGAAAAATCTTTGCCTGAGCCAAACTTGTATTCGTTTTCTCCTTGGTTTTGACGGCTTATGGAGAGAACTGAATGGTAAATAAATTGTTTGTTGAAACAAATTATGATTTTTATCTGCATACCTACAACATGCTTTTTAGAAGGCATTCTAACATGCATGTGATTCAGTTTAATGGCATCTGTCTTAAAATAATTCCCAAGCTCTCCTTTAAATCCCTTGCAGCAAAACAAACAGAATATCTGATCATTCTCACAAAGTTCTCTATAAAAGCCAGTGTGGCAGCAGCAGCAGACTCACACAGGATGAAGTTGCTACTGTAGTGCATCCCTGTGGTAAAACTGCTTTGAGTAAGAGGGGATGAACTTCTCTTTGGCTGTGAGTCTGTGGTATTGGGATTTTCATAAACAGATTGAGATGCTTTTTGATGTCTCGACGCAGCTGCACCCTGTGGTGAGGTGATGAAGCTACAGGGAGTCAGCTCCCACTGAGAGGGAACACATCAGTGCTACGCAAAGGAAGGAGGTGAGGGGAAAACAATAAACAAAGTGTAATTGTTTTTGAAATAAAAGACCTCAGATTGCAATGAATATAATGCGACTCAATTCTGGTGGCTGGAAATGTATTTTGCTACTTACTACCAGTTAATTGAGCTTTATCCAGTGGTAATTTAAAATTACTAATATCTACGATAAGAGTCAGAAAACCCTTCCTCAACTTAAAGCCAGGGTAAGCACTTTTTTTCAGAAGCATCTTTCGTTATATTTTTGGAAAATGTCTTTACATTCCGACAGCAATCAATTAATCACGCTCTGACTATCTGTGGCTGTCGCAGGACTGCAATAAGCACGGTTGATCGTTTCATTCAGTCTGAATGAAGCAAGACTTCAAAGTATTGTAATTAAACAGTGAACTTCCCCTCACTGAGAAAAACACACAAAGCAGAATTGCTGAGTGCTTAGTGTGCGATTAGGACTTACTAACTTGTGGCAATTTCTGACTGAAACGCCCGTCTCTTTCCACAAACATGTCTTCTTCTTCTTTCTCTCCTCCCAGTCTGTGGGACTTCCTTAAGGCCTTTTATTGGCACCTGACAACAAATGCACATGCGACGCATAAAGAAGAAGCAGAATTTTCATATATTATATCAGCCAATCTTCCACAAGATAATCCCTTCACTAATCTTTAAAACTTTTTATCAGCTTGGATCCATTTTTCTTTAACACAGTGTCAGGATGGACTAAATGAGCATTTGCTATTCTTCCTGTCAGTAAAAGGGAATTGGACGGCAATTTTTGCCATAAAGTTTGGTGCATATAACTCGTAATTTAATTAGTCCTCCAATCCCTGTAGGCGTAGGCTTAGGCGTAGGCGTCCCCATCCCCACATTTAAACATTAGGCAATTCTACTTGTGTCAAATTCAGAGGCTCTCCCTCAGCGGATGGGATGACGCTTATTCAATAAAGCCTCTATTAAAGACACAGAACACACACACCCCTAATTGTTTTCACCCTGCTTTAATAAAATATGTTATTAAAGGGGAAACGTATCTGAGCTTCTCTGGAGAGACTTAGCTATGTTTGCATTTTGCCAAGATGGTGGCGATTACCTCTGAGGGCCCTTTTTTAACTGAAAGCCTAGAGATGATATTCCTATTACGGAAAACACACAGGAGGAAAGGGAGCTGGTACAAAAATAGGACCATTTACAAAGGGCCCACATTATTAAGGCCACCTTGCGACTAAATGTAATTTCAATAAAGGCCATGCGTGAGTGGTAGGGCTGGTACAGACAACACAACACTTCCAGGGTTTTCCAAGGGCCTGTAGAGAGGCACATTTTGTGTCGGCGATTTAGACACAGCATGCTGTCCTCTTGAGATTGAAAGCCTGCTGAGGTGTTACTATAGATCTCAGTGTGTATGGCTATTTGATAGAGCCATTTCCTGCTTTTCCGAAAGGTATTCTTTATTCTATGTGAACAAGGAATAACTCCAGGATCCCCTCTTTAAACTCCATTCAAAGGCTTTTGGATGACTGTCTGTATTGAAGGAGATCATGAATATACAGCAGCACAGTAACATCCTAGTGGACGTAAAGTCAACACAGACGTTAATCCCACTGCCAAACTGAACCAGGGGTGTGTGTGTGTGTGTGTGTGTGTGTGTGTGTGGTAGGGTTGGCTTTGATTGGCAAAGGTCGCGGGATGACTCGCATCAGGCCATGGAGCGTCTCCAGTCAGAGGATGAAGGGAGAGAAAACAAACAAAAAGAGAAAGATGAGGAGGGAACCTAGTGAACATTAGTGGACAGAGAGAGGAATAAAAGTTTTTTCTGGATGTTTATTTGAACATGGCACTGAAGAGAAAGAGGTCACGGTGGGATTAAGGGTGGGGGGTAATAAAGTCAAGATGTAGTCAAAGCCCCCCCTGCTGACTCAGGTCACTTTACCTCAAGTAAGGCCCAGTGAACTGAAATAGGAGGACACTATTTGTCTATTCACACACACACTGGAAAAAGCCGGCCTGCCACAATATATTATCACATGGGGTTTGTGTAGTGTGTAGTTTTAATTGATGGGGTACATTATTGTATTAATAGCAAGTCACAGAGAGGTCAGTTGTATACTAGGGATTGATTTTGGAATGCTACTCTAGCACAATGATTGATAGCAAAAAACATAAACCAATCATGGAATTCTATAGCCAAGCTAGCAGTGAGGCTGTTGGCAGCGGGTCGACCACTTTGGTCCAGACTGAAATATCTCAACAACCTTTGGTCCCCCCGATGAATCCTAATGACTTCTCTAAGCCCATGACGTTTCCTCTAGCACTGTCATCAGGACAACATTTTCAACTTATCCTGTGAAATATTTCAACATCGCAAAATGAGTTCTTACAATTCTTTTACTGTTATTCATGGTTCCCCTGACTTTTCCTATAGCTGCCATAAGATCCATATTTGTGGCATATTTGACATTCATGCCCCCCTCGGGATGAATTGTAGTAATTTTGGTGACTTCATCTAGTGCCTACATCTGGTCAAAATGTCTGAAAAATAACTGCAAAACGTATTACATTCCCATCAGCCTACCCTGTCCCTGTACTTCTCTTTATTTGTTAATTAGCAAATTTTAGCATGCTAACACGCCAACATAAGATGATGAACATGGTAAACATACCTGCTAAACATCAGCAAGTTTGCATTGTGAGCATGTCAGCCTCACAGGGGCGCACATCTAAAATACCAGATCATTTATTTAGCTATGCCTTTTTTTTTCCCAAAATAGAAACAATCTCTCCTAGTACAAGTACCTAGTAGTACTATGATTGATGATGTGACTAAAGCTGCGTTTCGACCAAAGGAACTATACCCCGGAACCTTTGGAGGAACTCACTGTTTTTCCACCGGAGGGACCAGGGTCTAAATGTACTTCTGGGGTCTTCAATTTACCCCCTAAAAAGTCCCTGCTCGGGTGGGGGTAGTACTTTCCGAAAGTACCGGTACTTTGGGGGGGTGGGGCTTGCCTTGCAGTGAAATTCTGAATGGGCGAGTAGAGGCTACTGGCTTTAACTGGAGAATGTCGGCTGTTTTTCTACGACCGCTTGTCTCTTTTCCACCTTTGTTTGCAAACCAATAAATCACAATCAACAATAGCCGCACAAGTCTCGCCAATGTCGACCTGAGATCGTATGTTGGCATTAAATATATTGGAAATAGTAGCCAGCTTGCAGCGGTGTGCTTACGCTAAATACTGGGTCGTAAGTTGTTGTTTTAAGTTTTCATCAGTCAGGAGGTTTTTACACAGAGCCGAAGTTGGTCTCCTCCTCTCCAAAACAAGCGGAACAACTGATTACAGCAGGTAATAAAGCTCGTTAAACATCCCGTTCCTCCAACACTCAGGCGACACAGATGTGAGTCCTGCAGCTCTTGTCACTGTAAATGTTTTAATAACCTTCCAAACTGTCGCGATTTTATTTTTGTGTTGCTTTCTCTGTGCTGGAATTATTTTAAGAACTTGATTGTTTTATCCAGTTTGTTATCCACACATCTCGCCGATGTCCGCCTGAGATTGTATGTCGGCATTAAATTCAAAACTGGGAAATAGCAGCCAGCTGCAGTGGTGTTTACAATGAACAGCTGACGGAGTTACACTAAATACTGGGTCGGAAGTTGTTGTTTTAAGTTTTCATCAGCCAGGAAGTCTCTACATGGAGCCGAAGTCGTTCTCCTCTCCGAAACAAGCAGAACAGCTGATTACAGCAGGTAATTAAAGCTCGTTAAACATCCCGTTCTTCCAACGCACGTGTGTCTCTTCATTATACTCCCACACAAAAAAGCTGCTTTAATGGTCAAGCAAAGCCTATAGTTTTTCATTATATTCCAGTCAAATCTGATGTTCATTTATAAATGTTGCTCATGGATAGTGGTTACAAATAATGATGCCTGTGCATCGCTTTGTGTGGCTACAGCCTACGTCAGCTGGTTAATTTGCCTAATCTTCGCAGGTCTTTAGACCACGGTGGAAACGCACACAACAGTGGGCTGAAGGAGCCTTTTAGTTCCTTGAAAAGAAATCTGGGGACTTAAAAGTCCCGGGTACTTTTGGTCGAAAAGTGGCTATTGGTGCCATGTTATATAGTGCTGTGCTGAGCCTCATTCTAACCAGTTCCAATGAAGTGCATTCTTCTCCCATTTAATCATTCTTCTCACTCAGGACATCACACTACTTTAAATGCATTGTTAATATTGCTATCTGGTATTACATTTCACCCCTGTGCCTCAGATTGATAGGTGGAAACAACTGCATCCATAATCACACCTATTAATCCAATGCTTGACTGAGTCTTTGTGCTTCATTTGTGTACTACCATGTTTCCTATTTCATTCAGCATACATTTAGCTCTGTCTGAGACAACTGTGCGTTCACCCCTTTGCTTGGTGCTCATCTCATCTTTTGATCCCGAGGTGAATGCATTATTTATTAGATGTTAAGGGCTCCATTGCGAACTTTAAGTGGCAGTGTGTTGTATTTGCTTAATGAAGGGGGTTAGAGGAGATCAAAGCTGAAAATATGACAGATGGAGGGGGGTAGACGCAGAGATTGGACTTGTTTGACTTAATTGCTGCGTTGCAAGAAGAAATCTCATCAAGTCAGATTTTGAAGAGTTCATGCTTGGTTTGAAGCTCTGGGAGAGGATTTTTAAAGGTCTTAAAAGAAAAGTGTCTTTCCACATACATTTAGCTTTGAGTAATGTTGTTTTATCCAGGATTCTTCATTCCAATGGGCCATTGCTTTAAAATTGTCTTATGTTTCTTTATTAAAAAAAAAAAAAACTTTGATAATACATCATTTATCGTATATGATAAAACATTTACTATGATAACATACAAAGAATGATATTTGGGGTAATTTACTGTAGGAATCGAGTCCCTGGTAATGATCAATCCTATCAAGCCAACCAAGATACTGCATATTTTGGACAATTTGTGCTGCGGGCCTGTAATAATCCTACCTAATACAACTGTAATTATTAGCCTATTGTATTTTAACATTTACAAATGTTTTGCATTTAAGGCAGCAACACTTTGCTTCAAGGATCAAATGACCCTCCAACAGTAGTAAAAACCATGACCTCATTATGGCAAACATTCCATAGCAGGAAAAAAAAACTTTTCCATGGACTTTGTGCTGGAAGTGCTTGTCTGTATGGCGCCTCCGAAGCTAGCCCGCTAGCTAGTCACTCCTCTTTCCTCTCTCCACAGATCATTAGCAGTCATGCTCTCGGCCTTTGAAGTCTGTGAGGTCTGCGGTGTCTGTCATAGCCATGCAAATCCAGGGACAACCCCAGCCACCTGTTCTCAGAAACATCTGTCCACGGGCCGAGGCTTTACTCCGGCACCGTTCAGCTGCCTCGCTTGACTCTGATCCTCAAAGGGCTGGAGGATGGCAAAAAGGCTATTTTTAGGGGCACGCTTGATATGCTAGTGCAGACCTTATGTTCTCTAATGAACGTACGAGTTCAGGCTTAGAAGAGAAATTTGTTACTTGGTGGAATGTGTTCTCAGAGCAAGTCTGATTTGCAGTGAGTTTCAGTATAAGTTTATTGCAGCCTGCTTTTTTAGAGACTCAAAACTTTCATAAGTAAGAGAAGAAGCATAACAACTTTTGTAAATGTTATATAAGGCATTACATATGTGAACTGCCACATAACATCATCACTTTAAAGGCCAGCACTGCATTCTTTGAAAGAAATTATAGAGAACGCCTTGTTTAGAGAGAGTAGCTGATGTATGTTTCAGTTCAGAGAATCCCATCAATACATATCTGCTGTATTGCTTTAAATGAAGACATTTGTCTGCCAGCTGCAAGTCTTCACCAGCCTCTCTTTGCCCTCAGTACCACACGACTGCTGGTGTCTTCCAGATCAGAGCACTCCAGGTTTTTAAGGGAGGTTTAACTGCAGAATGATAGTCATTAGCCTAAACATTTTAACAATTTATTAGTGTTCATGATTCTTGAGAAACTTTTTCTGTCTCTCTGGGCGTGGGAGTCAACATGAAAGTACAGGTAGTATACCAGTGGTCTGTGCCCTCTCATGGGGCTCTGCCAGGAAATATTTGATGTCATCCACTTGGTCTTCAGCAGACCATGGCAGGGCAGAGTGACGTATGACCCGGGCAATGCCTATCCTTCCACAACTGCCCAGTTGATTTGCCAGTTTCCACCAAGGGACAGATTGTTTTGCATCTGTCTCTTTTCATGACAGCCATATTGTGGTAGGATAAAATTAACCCGGAGGCTATGCGCTGATGGATGTGGGTGGAAAACTGACTTTTGATTGGCTGCCAACAAGATTGCATGAATACAGAATTGCAATAGGCCACATGGGAAGTTGTTGGAGGGGCATGTAGGGGTCTTGGTGATTGTCCATCATGTCTTTGGTCTCAGGCTGAACTAAACCAAACTTGCTATGAAACGAGTGAAAATAACGCAATGTTATGATTATTTATACCTGGCTCTCTAAGGGACCCTGAGGCTAAACTGAAAACCCACACCTTGCCAGATCCTGTGGCCACACTTGGAATAAAGTACGCAGTGTAGCAGAGTTTATTGTAACGCCAACACCAGGAATAAATTATTGAACAAAGGCTTGTGGAGAGGAATACAAATGCCTCAATGATAATTCCCCCATCTTCCATGCACTGTATTTTGAACAGATTACTGGCACAATTAACAAAGCTAGCCCTCAGGGGGTCGCGTTAGTAATGACCCAGCAACATCAGGACACCAAGCATCTTTCAACAACCTATGTGGAGAAATCTGATCCTCAAGAATAAAGGCTACTCTGTCACTGTGCATTATACAACATGAAAAGCAAAGTAAAACAATACAAGGCGGATATAAAGCAACTCTAGACTCAAGCACAGAATTGGTGGATTGTTGGACGTGGTGAAACACTGCCGGCTCTCTGTTACAGTAGCTTGACACTGTATGAGACTGCATGCGAAGTCTTGGGAAAGTTAGCAGCTGTGTAGCCTCTCCCTCTGCAGGGGAATGAAGATCAGTGGAGTGTGTAAGAGTAGATGTGCATGAGGGGGAGACCTGCTGATCCAGGTGTTGAATGCTGCCTGGCATTCTGACAGCTGAAGGAAAAGAGAGAGAATACACTTTGATGCACACAGAGAGATTGTACGGATACATGCACATGCATAGCCTATACACATGCAAGATTCCAGCGCACACAAACAGGCAGTGTTGTGCCATATTGTTTCCACCGGATGCATGCTGCATTATCCTGCCAACCATTCATTTGGAAACGCATGAGACAGAAATTCCTGTTGTGTGTGTGTGTGTGGTGCCAGGGTTTATGGCTCGACACTGTACAACTGTGCTCCTGTGTCTGTGATTTGAGCCATGATGATGGGCTGAATCAAAGCTCAGGCAACACCCATTTGAAGTTAACCTTACATCTAAGGAGCAGCAGACTGTTCTGTTGTGAGCCAATTACGATGTGCCTCGGTCCACTGTACGTTCTCTCGAAGCTTAAATCTATGAGGAAAAACCCTTGGGCCCAGATCTAGCTAAGCCTCTGGCCCCATCTGTAAAAAATATGACTGTATAACTGCAACCAGCTTCATACCCCATTGTTGTAGCCAGTTTAGAAAGTCCACTATTTCATATTTTTATGAGATTATGGAACTGTAGGCTACAGTTCTTAGTTTGACTCCATTTTATGCACCATATACCAAATCTTACATTTTATTCCACAATTTTTATACCACTTTTAAAAAAATGTACATTTCAGGCATCTGTTTCACCTAGTCGTCTTATGTCTCCTTTTTCCAGGGTTCATGGAACAGTTCAAAAAGGTACTATACAGTATTTCACAATACAACAATAAGCAAAAAAATAAACCTATTTTTGTATAGCAGTATTTTGTTTATTACTTATCTTTTTACTTTGGTAATCATCTCGCACCATCTAGCACTTACAGCAACACGTGACGTCTGCACGACGTCTGGCGCCTCTTCTGGCTGTCGGAAGAGATGCTAGCCTTAGCATCAGCTAACTAGCTATTAAAAAGCCAAATGGCTAACAGACGCCTCAGAAATCATACTGAGCAAACTTGGTTGGTTACAGTCACAGGCTAATATGATAGTTCAGTGTTAAGTTCTCGCTAGCTTTTCAAAAATAGAAGCGAGAAAACTACTTAAAAATGTTTAAAAACGTGTATTTGTGTACGAATTTGGCTTGTTTGTCCGCCATCTTGACCAGTTTTTGAAAGCTACAGTGGCCGCAGCCATGCTGGTTTATGGGTAATAGGCAGCATTAAGTCAGCATCTATGCTGCCTTCAAAACCGGCCGTTACGAGGGCAGTTTGAAGGCATCTTACGCTACAGGAAAAGATCATTTGAGCCGTTTCGAACAGCACTCGATGCCTCGCTGTCCCGTTAGACACCTTCTCAGACAGCAGTTTAGCCCGTGGTGGAGTAATTGATAGGTTGATAGTGTTTTTTGCAAAGTGAGTTATGTAGCCCACTTGATAATGTCTGCAACAATTAAGATATTATTGTAGAAAATACATATCGCACACCCCTATTTTTCTATAAAAATGAAGTTTATTACCAATATAGTTGACAATTTTCTGTCCGACTCAATTTATTGACTAGGCGTCATTGTTTCAACTCTACTTATGTATGCTGAATATTGCAGGGAACAAATATGTAACTTCAAACTTACAGGAAATACTTTGTCACGCCAAATCTCATGTTAAAGTGCATGGTGCAGTGTATATAAAGTGTATATTTTATGTGTAAAACTCTGGACTCAAAGTCACTTAATTTGCTACCGACCTTCACAAAGAAAATTCAAAAGCTTGACGGTAAATTACTCAGTTGGCACCCATTAAGCGAAGTTCAATTATGGCCTAGTTAGCAGGCTGTGATTTAATGCAGTCCATTCTCCACACATGTATGACCACAAATGCATTGTTCTATTTACCCTACCATTTCATTTCCAATTAAACACCAAGTCACAGAACAGTGCCTTTCACTTCAAATTATTTTCTGACTTCATTTTTGATCTTGTAATGACTCCACAGAATGACGTTAAGCTCATTAAAATTTTCCTCACTGTACATTATGAATGTACTTCATTTTCCACGTCCTCCACATTTCCACACTACACTGTCCAGATCTTGTGAGGTGGGCTGTGATGTTCTCCTGAAGTACGGGGGTACTTTCCGTTTGTGAGGCCTGCAGCTCCAAGGCAACCAGTGTGATGAAATCCATCTCAGGCGAGGTCATCTGCTCATTCTGAAGTGTAATTGCAGACAAACAAAGGTTTTTTGATTTAAATCCTTACACCATCCAGTTGGTATGCCTTTTGAAATGCCGTCAGAGGCGTGTACAGCTGCTGGTAACAGTTAGGGAAACACCAGCGTTGCTCCAATCAATCGCTCCAGGAAGGGCAACAGTGATTTGTCTGCGGCCATTTTGCCTGTCAGAGATGTTTAACTTCTTTGCGCATAATGGCTCTTGTACTCTGGGTAAACAGCCATTACTAGCCTGTTTATTTGGAAGGAGGGGCTCATTGTGGATCTGACCCGGTTTTCAAATGACAACCCATACTAGAGAGATGAGGGGATGAGTGGGGGAGGGGGGTAAGAGAGGGAGAAAGAGCAAAGGAGGGAATCGAGAGGAAGACCCAATTTATTTTGAGTAATTGGCTCCACTTGAGCAAACACTCCTTGCTTGCCCAGTGGTCGTCTCAATCCAAGTCTGTGCCAACAGCAAAAAAGAAAAATATCCCTTCCTATGTTCAGCTACACAGATTAAAAAAGAATGAACTGGGCATTTTTGAGTTGGTTTACCTCCTCCACAATAATCCATTTTTATAACTTTGGCACAGCTCTGAGAGCCTTCCCGACACTATGGATTTTTATTTCTCAAAAACATGTACAAATATTATTGCCTTATGAGTGAATTTGGCAGGACTAAGGAGGTATTATCCACATGAAAGTTGCTCACTTTCCCTTCATGTCTAATTACTTTTAGCATAAATGAGTCTTGATGACTTACTAAAAAACTCAAACTTGACATCTTTTAGATTGTCAAGCATGATTGAAATTGACAGTTAAATAGAGCAGCTGAATGACTAAGTTAAGAACACAACCTGGCTGCACATTCACCTTCTATTTTCACTGTATAAAAAGGAAACACCAACTGTAACCATACACAGCTTTGTATTTAAAAAAGTAAACAAATATAGAAAAATCAGCAATTCTAGCAGTGAAGTAGAAAAACAGATTTGTGGTGAGGCAGTTGCCATGTCAAATGACAGGAAAGTCCAGCTCTTTCATTCCACCATATATACCTTTCATAGTCCAAGTGGCCCCAGGCGGTGTGACAGCCCCATGGTGTCCCCCACAGGAGGACTGGCCTGTACAGGAAAGAGGAAGCCCCCTGAAACAATAAGCCTCGCCTTTTGATAAGTGAGACATCTCTGGGCCTCCTGACAGATTGCACAGGGCCAGACCAGCAGGGGGGGCTTTGAGGCGACACTGAGGTGAGACAGGGTTACTGTGGATCCCCTGAAGGGGTGTTACTGCTGGGTCGCTCTGCTAAGTTGGGAGATGTGAGTCAGTGTAAACATGTAGGGATGCGAACGCATGATGTTTGTATGTGTATAGACGTGTGTGTGTGTGTGTGTGTGTGTGTGTGTTGGGTGGTTGGAAGTCTGTCATGTGACTGGTTTCAGTACAGACTTGAAATTGGACTGTCATATGGCTTCTCCCTGAAGCCGCCTCAGATATCACACCATATGTGACTAACACATCTCCTTCCCCATTTAGCAAAACACACACAGCTTGTTTAACTGCATCAACAGGCTACTTTAGAGTGTCCTAATGGACGAGAACACACACACACACACACACACACACACACACACACACACACACACAGAGAGAGAGAGAGATAAGTATTTTCTAATAAAATTATAGATTGCTCCTCCCTCTCCACTTTTGGTAACCAATCACTTACTCACCCTCAATAACTTGTATTTTCTGTGACTGCATAAGTGTTCCTAGGGTCAAGGGGCCATCCCCAAAGAATATTTAACAGCCAAAGCTAAAATGAAGACAAACGCGTGGCCCTAACTGTTGCCTGGAAACACGCATGGGGGCGTTAAGCGTGTCCTGTAGCTGCTGATCACAACTCAGCAAACCAGCTAAACACTTGACTGTCTCCCGAACCTTCTGTGTGTGTGCCCTTGTGTGTGCACACACTGTCTGGGGCCAGGCGAAGCATTAAAAAGAAGGGCCAAGACTGTGTATTAAAAATGACCTCAGTAGGCAGGAAAAGCGGTTAGAGAATATTCAGTTTTTCTCTGATTCAGGGTTCGGTATTATGTGGTCATCTGGATAGTGTTTACGTAATTATTATACGATCAAACACAGAGTTAAAAACTCTACATGTTGTAAAGCAGGAACACACAGTATACATTAATAACTTCAGATGTACAACAGTAATCAGACTTGTCATCAGCCTTCAACTCACAGTTGAAATGCTTCCATTTTCCATTAAATGTGAATCTTTTTTGATTTCTCTACCTTCCCCTTTTTCTTTTTTTTTTCTTTTGCGACTCACTGTTTCTACGAAGGTTAGCAACAATCTGACAGCATGAATCAGATCAGAGGAAACATGAGAGACAAAACCTTATTGAAAGAAACCATTGTGGCTTTGCTGTCCATGAAAAGAATTCAGTTACTTTTTTAAAGGCCAATTTTTTGTTTTTTTTGACAATAATTACTTAAAGGAATAGTTTGACATTTTGGGAAACATGCTTATTCCCTTTCTGGTGGAGAGTTAGGTGAGAAGATTGATACCACTCTCGTATCAACCCTTTTAAATATAAAACCACATCCAGCAGCCGGTGAGTTTAGCTTATCACTGGAAACACTTACGGATTAAACAAACAAGATATGACATGTTAATTAGTGCTGATAGGTGGATTTTGTAACAGTTGAACAAAGACTAGCTGTTTCCCCCTGTCTCCGGTCTTTGTGCTAAGCCATGATAACTGGCTGCTAACTGTATCTTTTGTGAGAGTGGTATCGATCTTCTCATCAAACTCTTCACCAGGAATCAAATAAGTATTTTCCACAATGTCTGACTAATCCTTCTAAATATCCCCTCCAGACATGTCTTAACTGCTGGACACAAGATGTGTCCTTCTTCACTGAAAAGTCCATTCAGTGTTTGTGCAATGAAGGATCCAAGTTTCCATTGCACACTTACATATTGGCCTCCAAACCACACATATCTTCCCCGTAGGTACACAAACTCAACTCAGATTTAAGGTGAGCACAAAGAAAACTTCCCTCTTTATACTGCACTGTGAAGGTCAAACACACAACAAGTGAAGTAACAATAAGCAAAACACACTTTTGAGTGGAGGGGGACTTTAATGACTAAGTCCAGTTTTCTAGTATCTAACATCAACAAAGGTTTTACTGCTGTTAATAGCCACCACAGACATGATAAACCTATAACATAACTCTTTCTCCCTTCTGACTTTCTTCTCCGGCCTCACAGAAAGTTCTTCACTGTTCCGCAAAGTCACATAAACACTGGTCAAAACAGATGTCTGCTACAGCACAGAATCCCATGCAGCTATAAATCTTAATCGCCTGTATTTTGTCCTTGTTGTCAATCAAAGCCACATCCTAAGTGGGGACTCATAACGGCATGAATTCCTCCACACGTTATACCACCCTGTACTTCTATTTCACAGGTTTTACTTCTCTCACTTGCTGTGTTACTTTAAAATTAATAGGCCCAAGGCAACGGCTCTCTGGAAGCACACTACTCTTCACTTGGACTGAAACTCCAGTATTTTTCTTGGACATGAAACTCACTGTCACCCCCCCCCAGTTAGAAGTGGGTTTTGTAAACAGACGAGAAGCGTTTGACAGTTTCAGCGGGGAGTAAAACTCATCTGAGCAGGTCTTATTAAAACAGGTAAAAATATCAACATACGGATTTTGCCCCACATTCCACAGGCCAAAGAGGAACAGGAATGCAGGGATGGAGATGTACTTGTAGCCCCCGCACTGTGTGGTGTGGTCTAACCTGTTTATAGCTGTTGGATTCTTTCCACCACACAATTTCTCGATTTCCAATGTTCAGCTTTGTCTGTGCACTGTCACTTTTGAGTGCTTACATGAACCATTGTGGTCAACCATATTCACTTGTGCACACACACTGCAGTTCCGCAGAGGTTTTTATCCTGACATGGAGCTTGCAGGTTTCAACAAAAACACAGAAAAGTGGATGGAAAAAAAGAACTATTTCAAAGGCTATTAAATCAAGGCCACATATGCAGCAGATGGCCGTTGGCTGCAGGATCATCAAATAACATAACAACTAGATCATTTCAAAGTTTCATAAATGCTAACATGGCTTGTAATGCTGTCGAGAAATAGCAACTCATTTGTAGTTTTTACTTGGTCTTTTTCGGACTTGGTCATAAATGTTACATGTGTCTGAAGACATGATTAATAGTGTTTGGGTCTGCGGGGCTGTAAAAGTCTCTAGTCCAGTGATATCACTGCATTCTGGGACCAGGGCTCACCGTGTAAATGTTGACATGGGCTCAGTGCCAGAATGCTGTCGGCTTCTCAGGACACCCTTGTCTCTTTCTTTAGCAAGGTCTGAAGTGCGCAGTTTCCTTTGGCCAAATAGATGAACACCCTGTGGACACCGCATGGAGAGAACTGCCATCAGTGAAGTGGTAGTAGGGCGTCGACAGTGAGCTTCAGGTTCTGATACATAAGTTCCGGCAGAAACTTTGTGTATCTCAAACCTTAACATATGTACTGCTACTGTTGAAGTTTGAAGGATCTAAGATGATGTCATGATGGACTACGGTTGTGAAATATGGCCAAATGTTATCACAATAAAAAAATCTCATATCAGTCAATACTGATTATCACGATAAATGTCAAATCATTGTTTCTTTCAAGTTTAAAGGGTGACTTTTGCTCCTGAATGAAAGTTAAAGAAACCAGATGGTTAAATGTTTAGGTTTAATGTAATGGGTTTTAACCTATTCTATTTGGTCAGAACAGGACAAACACTTGGCAAACAGTGGACATTTTTAGAAAATCGTTATACCTGTTGGCCTATAATGCTAAAATCTTTGGTAACTCTTTCTATGAAGGTCATTGCTATAATGACTTATGCATATATTTATAAAACGATATAATGCGTCCATAAGACATTATAACAATTGTTATAATCACTTACAAACATGCATTAGGCACTATAGCAAAGTTCATAACGTATTATGACCTTTTTGATTTAATGTTTTATAAATAATAGTAATACCAGTTTAAGAATCTCCAAGTTCCATAGTACGTTATAACCATCGACTCTGCCTTAAGAAAAATACACTTTAGTCACCATGTTGAATTAGTGATATAAAATGGAATAACAGCTTATAGTAATGTTTAGTTATATATCATGTCTTTGTTTACTTTAAGTAAAGTGTTAAAATATCTATCCCTGTATAATATATTACAGATGGACATAATACCAAATGAACTAATCATAAGAACTTCTAATACATCATTGTTTGCTTTAAGTAAAGTGACACACATTTTGCCAGGAAAACAACTTTTATTTGTTTCTTCACTTTATGAACAATCTGTATGAATTTTGAACATTTTGCAGTTTAGCACAAAATGCATCTTAATTACATCAAGGACACCCATTCTCAGGGTGGTGAAAGATCGCTCAAGAGAAGACCTGTTGCCGACCTTATATCATCATATAAGAAGAGGCTCAGATGTCACGGATGAAAGGCGAGCCTATGGACAGGCCCTTACAGATGCAGTGGATTGGAGACATCGTGGCAACCGCTCCACAAAACCTTTTAAAGTGATTTAATGGGAATACTGGTTGGGCAGTAGGGATGAGAATGTCTTGGCACCTCACGACTATTTGATTAGAATTCAGAGCCAGAGATTATTGTTTGTGATTCACATAGGTTAAATTGAACATTTGTTATGTTTCTATTGAGGAAAATTATCTGTCAGTAATTAATGTCATCATTTTATCGCCCAGCCCTATGATGGATGTATAATCGCTTGAACATGTTTATTTGATATTCTTATATTAACACTGGGGGGAAAAATGAAATTAAATGTTTATTCTGAAAGGAGTTGCTAGTAGTGACAAACCCACAAATAATTATCAACCAACTCTGCAGTCTCTATGAATGTTTTTAGCATGTTTCAGTTTGTTGTTTTGTTTTTACTGCCTGCAACTTTACTGTTTTGGTTCACACTTAACTGGTCTCAAAGTATCATTTGCAGATGTAACAGACAGCTGTTTTAAGCAAAAAAGGTCAGTTAAACCCAATGCACACTACCTGCCAGCACCACAAGGCAGACACACAAAGTTACTTAATGGAGCATTTTGGGTTAAAAGAAAGTAATTATTGTAATGCATTGATCAGGCATTTATGCCCTACCCCAACATCCTCTTTTCATAAAAAAAATATAAATTTCAAATCACAGAATCAAAACACCATCAAAATGCCTGCAGCATGACTTCAGATCCATCATGACATGGAGCTAAAAAGTGATAATATGAAGCACTGTCAACTGCAAATGACAACTGCGGCTGGATTAGGCTGAGACAAAAAACTAAAACAAGTGCAAATGAATATATCCTAATGATTGCTGTACAGACGAGAGCAATCACATGCCATTTTGAGAAGAATTCACTCCTTAATGCCAGTAACAATCCTTATTATCTAATTATATTCTCACAATGTGTTTAAGGAGTTTGCAATCTGTCAGACTGCTGGTATGCCTTAGTCATTATTGCCAAATTGACGTTTTCATCTGTGTATTTGGGGTTTATTTTTATTTTATGTTCATACTGATTACTAATAATGAAAGCCAAACATATCAAACAAATCATCAAACCATTGATATCTATTCTTGAAAACGTTACTATGCAGATTCTGAGTGCTCGATTTACATAAATGCCACAGAAGACAAAGAGGCATGTAGAGTCCAATGTGGCTTCTGCCACACACCATCATAACCTTATACCCAAGGACATACGTTTCTTTTTAACTTAGATTTAGTCTGAAACTTTAAGAACTGCTGCATTCCTAGATTTGTATCAGGAAAAACTTCCCTCTCTGCTGCAATCCTTTTTCTTTACCCAACTGCCAACTTCTTCTCATACTAAGGGAAATCATTGAAATCTTAACTTCCCTTATGGATTTGGAACCCCCCAACTTTACCAGTCATACTTGCCCAGTCACATCATTTATGTGAGAAAATCAACGGGCACCGAGGCTCCTCTGTGGACCCCTGGGGCCTGATGGCGGTCAGGTCACCTTTCCTCTCATCGCTCTTGCCTTGTCTTCAAGCTTCCTTCACGAGCTGCCTCTCAATACTTCCTGACATCGGATCAAAGTGGGATACGCCAAACCTTTTCTTTTCTTCCAGAGCCTGGGATACGCTTGTTTTTGGAGCCACACCGCCACCCTCCTCCCCCCGGCAGTGATCTAATCGGGGTAATGCTGACGCTGTGGTGCAACTGTGGGTTTCAGCAGCAACACGTACATTGTGCAGTTCCCTGATGAAAACTGCTACTCAACACGGGCTGTGACACACTCTTAGAGAGGACATGGGATGTCTGCACCCTGCAGTGATTTCTTTGAGGGAGAACAAAAGTACGTGTGTCTAAGTGCATATTTGTGTGTGCATGTGTGCGGAGGCATCAACGAGGGACGGACTGGTAGAAATATACATAACTAAACATCCTCAGGTACATAGACAAATAAGCAAGATTCAAATACAGGCAGGGACCATCAAAGAGTGGTTCCAGGATGTCAGAGGGGGTGAAAGGAAAGGAGGGGGAGGAGGGCTGGAGGGGTTTCTGAAAGCCTCCTTGGTTGCACACAGCCGGGCTTGACCTGAAAAGAAGGAGGCTTGCCTTTCAAGGATGAAAGGGTGGCAGTGCTGAAAGTCAACTGAGTTTTCAGTTTTTCACGCAATGCCTCCAGTCTAAGAAATGAGTCAGCATGATATTTGCAGCAGAATTCAAGGGTCGGGGGCTGAAGAATGCCTCTAGTCATGTGTTTTAATTAAAAAAGCTGGTTGAGCATGCTTTAGGTCTTGCTCTGGCCGTTTATTCCTGCAGGCCATAGTTAGGTGCAGCGTGTTGAGGGAGTGTTTCTTTGAGTGAGTTTGAGTTTTTCCTCTCATCCTAAAGCCCCTGCCTCAGCCTGGCCCACCTTGGTCTTTGCACTTTTCTGCTTCTCTCAACACCTCGGTGTATTACCCGCAATGCACTCCATCTCCAGCGATTGCTGAGAACAAAGAGAAACGGCAGACAAACAATGTCAACGTTTCGTTTAAAAAGCATGCAATCTGCAGGAGAGTGAAGGGTTCCTGGAATGTAGTTCTCTGTTTTGATATCTCCCAATAAAACGGTAATGATATGTTCCCTCCATCTGGATCGAGTTGCCAGTCTCCACCAGAGGTAGACGTGTCAGTTGTTATTATTTTCCCTCTGATGTTTAGGTCTGGTTGTAGATGAAGGAAGGTCACATGCCATACCTTGCGTGCTCTCTTGCAATTATGGAGTCACTTGTTGAATGTCATCTAATATGGCTTCACAGGGCAACACATTGCTAGGCTGGGTAAATATAAAAAAAAAATCAGCTATAAACACCGCAGACCCAAAACACTGAAGTACAAAGAAAATTAATTCTGCATTTAGAATATTATTTTTCCCAAATACAATTTACATTTCGTAACTGATATAGTGCATATACATTAAAATGTCTGTATCCTGTTATCAAACCAGTATTTATTCTTTTTTCATTTATTATAAAAGTAGTCCTATTATATGACACTTAGGCACAAAAAGGGAAAACAAAAAACTTAATTTAACAAACATCATCCATAAAAGACATTAGTGACAGTTTACCACAATGTTTCTTTTGTAGGTATGCATTCATGCTTTGCTTGTGATGAAGCCTGTATAATTATATTTTGGATGTTTGCCTGTTTCTTTTGTCAGAGTTTGTCCTCCCAGGAGAAGACACACTCAGCAGGAGAGGCATGTTTCAGTGACGAGGCTGTATGCCAGCCTGCTAACTCTATGATTGTTTCCAGGCAAGTGTAGTTGCCCTCTGGACAGCACGCCTCTCCGTTTTAAAGTAATGGCCAATTACCAGGAGGCAGCTTGTTGAAAAGATGCAGCCAGGAACTACATCTGCCTTCAAACAGCCCTCAGATCCAAACATATGCTCTGGAACAAACTACCTTCAGAGATGAAATTCATTCAAAAGAACCAAAGCTGCCTTCAGAGCATCATGTGACTGAGAAATGCCTGAGCCATGACTGACATGAGAACTGGGATATTTTTTTCACCAAAATATTGTTTACTGGGATGAAATGGAGAAATGGTTGCTGAAAGCTTTCTGCTTGTGGACAGAAATGACATGTGGTGTGTGTGTGTGTGTGTGTGTGTGTGTGTGTGTATATAAAATTCAGTTTGTATCTTTTGTCTCAGTTTAGTCCAGAGGTCTAAAATCAAACGTAGCATTTGACTATGAAACATAACAATGTGGCTCCACACACACAGAGCAAAACTTGAAGTTGCATACATAAATGACACATCGATGAAGCAGCAATAAAAACACGCATCAGAATTTACTCAGCCCACCAGCCAGCTGTGTTGGAAGCCTGGAATCTTTGTACTCGCGACATTTGGAACCTGCAGTTCTTTCAACAGGCAAAGCCAAAAAGAAATAATTTCAGGGAACCAACAGGGGTTCTGACCAGCTTCTTTTGTCACTGTGTCAGCACCAACAGCTCAACATATCGCCCGACATAGACCTGCTGCTTTTACAACCACCCTGAAAGCACAAGATGGTGTCGGAACCAAAAAAATATTAGAACAGCATATCTGAAGGG
>NC_060154.1:13893049-13961229 GCF_021292245.1 Micropterus dolomieu | reverse complement strand
GTGTGTGTGTGTGTGTGTATATAAAATTCAGTTTGTATCTTTTGTCTCAGTTTAGTCCAGAGGTCTAAAATCAAACGTAGCATTTGACTATGAAACATAACAATGTGGCTCCACACACACAGAGCAAAACTTGAAGTTGCATACATAAATGACACATCGATGAAGCAGCAATAAAAACACGCATCAGAATTTACTCAGCCCACCAGCCAGCTGTGTTGGAAGCCTGGAATCTTTGTACTCGCGACATTTGGAACCTGCAGTTCTTTCAACAGGCAAAGCCAAAAAGAAATAATTTCAGGGAACCAACAGGGGTTCTGACCAGCTTCTTTTGTCACTGTGTCAGCACCAACAGCTCAACATATCGCCCGACATAGACCTGCTGCTTTTACAACCACCCTGAAAGCACAAGATGGTGTCGGAACCAAAAAAATATTAGAACAGCATATGTGGGGGGGGGGGGGAATCCTCCTTCAGCCCTTTGCTCTGGTTAAGTGGTCACTGTTGGAACACCAAGTGTCCGCCAGATGTTTTCCTGATCCTTTGATACATTTACCGATTTTCTGGAAGCTATCAAACAACGGCACATGAAAAACTTGAGTAAAGAATAATCCTTTGCAATAATCCACCCATCGTATCCAAAAAAATGGAATGAAAGTGAATGAAAACAATTGTTAAAAGGCACAATATCTTATAAAATGCAAGATGAAACTAAGAAAACTCGCTGAAACTAACCTGAGAACATGGGTGAGGTAAAAGAAAACCAGTACAGAATTTACACAAATATAATAAAATTATCACAGAGTAAAATAAATAATATTAACAGGCTGTAAATACAATTAATATTTTGTACTATTTTATTTAAAACTTACATTAGCAATTTGATAAAGCCCTACCAATTCATTACCATGCAAGAGATGTGTAAACTGTGAAGGTTGACAAAGATGTATTTTCCTCTTCAAACATCTCGAGTTTTTGTGCTTTCCGTACGAGGTCCATCAGTTTGATTATGCAAAACATGCTTAGTGTCTGACTAAACAACACGCTATTTGACCTCTAACCTGGTCATTTTTATCAACCCCTGTGTTATGAAGATGACTTGAAATGCTGCGTATCTGGTGTCAGCTCAACCCCATGCCGTCACCACAGCTGCTTCCTCTTACGGCTGATACAGAGCAGGTGGAGACCTGATCGGCTGGCGGCCAGATATTGACCTATCAATCATTATAGTGTAGCAACTCTCATAAATAGATAGCATGTATACTGCTCAATGTACATACTGCAAACGTAAAAATGATTTAGGTTGATGTAACCTGTAATTTCTAAACATTTTATAATATCACACATAAGTCGGTCAAAGGCTATAACTAACAAGAATTTATGTGCATATTCTGTGACTCATCATCCCATTGAAGTAGTTATATTTCTGCTTCCTAATCGTATGTATGTATGTATGTATGTATGTATCCAAAAGGATGTGCTCGACTTCATGAGAGGTAGGCATATTAGTTTTATATTATGTCTGTTTAACCCCGCACAATAAAGAACCCTTCTCTCAAATCCAATCAAAATGTGGTAAGAGTTTGATCTTATTGCCACCAGCACTTTGAAAACTTGTGTCATGTAAAACTATTACATCCATCTGGACGCTGCGGCAAACCTCAGAATATTTTTTTCATATTTTAGTTGGAATTTCCCCACATTCATAATATCTGCAATTTTCTTCTCTTAAAGTTCTGCCACGCGTGTTCCTTTTTTCACCACAAATTTGGGCAGATTAGGAGTCTCTTTTAATCTCTTGATTAGGTGCTGTTGTGATAGCGGATATCCGTGGAGGATGAAGATGATTGACTTCTCTGATGCAGTTGTGAGAATCCAAACAGTTTCGTTTCCACTGGTGATGTCACAACACTGAAACCAGGTGCAGAGGCCACGGAGTGCATCAGAGAGGCCCACTGTAATTCAACGCACACTTTACAGCTAGTCATCATGGCTCAATATGATTCTGTTTCTTAACAGCATTAAGTTAAAATTCCTTGAGATCATATGTTTCGAATTCAGACAGCTCCCATTTCAGTCATCTAATTGGGCCTGCACCTTTCATTGAGGATTTTGGTTCCTCTATTTATGAAAATAATGGGCCGACAAGTGTTCGAAATTTTGAAATAGAGCAATGGGGCCTGGGGGCGAACTTAAACCTCCACCTTCATATGCACGTGTTGCTGTGGTCCTTTGATGATTTTCCACAGCCATTGATGCTTCCCTATAGAAAATAGAAACAGCCAATACAGGCAGCATCCTGTCCAATTTTCCTGCCTCCAACGTGCTAAGATCCTGTTTCAGTTTGCTGTTTTTGATTTAAATATAGCTACATAGAACCATATAATTCCAATTCTGCTAAACATACATCTATTCCATCATTAATAGTATAATTAGTAGTACAAAACTACTAAAAAGTAGTAGTACTACAAAACTCCAATAATATAGTCTGCAATCTGGTCTTTAACTGACATACATAAAGACACTGTTATCTCCATTCATTGTTGTCAGAGGAATTGTTTACCTGCACCAGAGTGCTGCTATGTCTGGACTCTATAAGGCTATTCAGCGCTGAATTGAAGATGCAGGGGCTCTGGACTGCAAGACAGCAATGTGTAACTGTATACTACCCCTGCTACTCTGGCTCTATCAATCAAACCTCAGACTTGCTGAACCTCTGATGGGATAAATGATTCCAAATCTGACTAAAGCCATTGCTTTGGCACTGGGGTATAAATCTTGGCCTTTAATTTAATAATGCGAGCCAGAGGGGTGAGGCACCTGAACTGTGATTGGTCAGGTGGAAGGAAGTCACAGAGGGGAGTCCTTGGGTACTGTTTTCTCTTTAGCAGCCCCTTGTAGCCTAATACAGCCCTGTGACTCTCTGTGAAACAGTGTTTCATTTTTCAAAACACTCCCCTCCTACCTGAGCGCTGCTTCTCTCTCTCTATTCCTTCCTCCTAATCTGTCCACTGCTAAAGGTTCAAAGGGTTATGTCTGTGTTTTACAGACTACTGATTCATCTCCTCTTTAATGCGTGTTGGTAGGGGGAGGCACGGGGGAGGCACGGAGAAAACAGGAGTGATGGGGTGAACCAAGGCTTTTATTCGATATAACTTCCATAATACTTCTCACAGGCTCAGATCTGGTTTCTCCTTGGCTGGTTTCAATTTAGTGGCCAGTAATCACCATTCTTGAAGAGTGTCCCCCTTGTCCTCTTCTCTTCAGCCAGTAACAGCAGGTAGTCTCATAAAAAAACAAAACTCTGAAACTCTCTGGCTGGTCTGGCTTATTATGATTGTAGGCATAAAATGCTGATAGAGAAGAAACAAAACAGGTTTTTCGCTCCTATGTAGGCCTACACTTCCTTAAATTCAACACTATTTAACCTTTCAAACCTAAGTTTAAGGGTTCTTATAGAATGCTAAATCTAAAGTACACAACTTAACAAGTGGGTGTCACAGGCATGGCGTCAGCTTTTGTCTACTGATACCCTGAAAATAGTAATCAATGCTTGGGGATGGAACTTAACTGCTCCCATATGCTAGAGGTTTGTTTTGGAGTAAGGTACACGTGCAGCTTCACAAATGACAGTCTTGGGGAGCATTTCTGTAATGGAAACATATGTAGTTTCCCTCTGATGGTCAGGTGTGGGGCAGCGCTCCTTTTATTTAGACATGTTTTACATGGAATGGAGCCTTACCTTCAAGGGACAGCTCATCTTTGTGGTATCCTTGGGATTTGTTCAGTGCTTGCCAGGTGTTATTACAAACTGAGAACTTTGACAAAACACAGAGCTTGGTCTCTGTGTATTTTGATCCTTCCTTTTTCTCCCCAAAAAGAACAATTTCATCATCAGCAGGCTTTTTTATATGGTGTCTGTGATATTGGGCTGGGTTGGAGTCAGTGGTTTGTAAGCTATATTGCCTGGCTTTTGTATGCTTTAGTTAAACTTTCCTGAAAAGTAGTATTTAGAAGCATACTGTAAAACCCTATGAGTTGAAAGTGGGGTTTTGGGGTCTTTGAGATGAGACCAGCCATTTGTAAAACTGTAGAGTGATGAAAATTCTTCTCTGATCACTGGTAACTTGTCCGTCACTTATCAAGACCTTCAATCTTAGACCCTTTCATCACTCCTTAGGAAGTTAGCCGACCATCACAGCACATAGTGGCCTGCATGGGCATATGCGCGTCCTCATGTGCATCAGACACACTGGTGGGTGGTTAAGTGAGACCTAATGGATCATTGCTCTCTCAGCTGTTCTGTTTTATTTGGACATCGGGCAAGGATGACTTCATCTCCCTTGATTTATTCTAGTTCATCAGGCTGTGCGGAGCCCTTCTATCCTTTCATTTGTTTTCCCATATAGAGGTCCTACAGTGTGCAACCATTCAGATGCCTGTGGAGAGACCCTGGACTAGTGGCCAATTAACACGTCACACATCACTGCTATTTTCACTGAAGGAAATGATCACAGATGAAAACTGAAGTGACTCCCCGCAGTGCTAACTACTCTGAAAAACTCCAAGGAAATGGAAACAGAGGTAAATAGAAATAGGTTAATAACTGCAACAATGTGAATTGCTATTTCACAAATGGGGGAGAGAAAAGAAATAGACCATATCGGTAAAATCATAGTTTCCTGTGGGATGTGCATGATAGAGAATTGTTAAGCAAATATTGGAGAGAATAATGCCATCCTGTATTTTCTTTGTGCTCGCAGGACAAAGAATTAGAGTCAGTAATCAGTAAATAAGAGAGAAAACACTTAACTACCCTAAAGACATTTCGTGGTTTGTTTGTTTGGTAGCAACCGTGCATGACACACATTGTATGCATCACAGCCACTCACTAAAAACCACCATTGCATTGTAGGGGGATGAGCATAACAACCCAAGCTAACACCCAGTGGTTAACCCAGATTACTTTTTTTTTATTATTATTATTTTTTTTAGGTAAAGCGGAAACACAGAGAAACAGATCCACTTCAGAAATGAGGCAAAACTATAGGCACAGGCCTCAATCACCATCACATCCAGTATGGTTCACAAATACCTTAGATGGTAAACACAGCTTACAGAATAGCTCAACGCTAAATCATGCAATATCTCACGACAACAAAATAAAACAAACTATAACCATTTTCTTGGCATCCAATTTATATGTGTTGCTATGGTGCATAGCATAGGGAAAAGGGCATCAGGAATATCAATCAATCAATCAAAATGTATTTATAGAGCACTTTAGCAGCAATCACGAAGTTGCACAAAGTGCTGTACAGAGATTTAAAAAAAGCAAGCATCAATTTACAGGTTATCACATACATATAATGTATACCGTTAAAACACTAACAAATGATTTCCTCCAAGTGTCATCCTCAAAGGTCAAAAGCCAGATGGAATATCTATTAAGGTATTCCACAGGAACAAACGATAAAGCATTCACTTATCCTCATGGTTTTCTACTAAAAATCCAAGGTTAGGTTTCTTTAAAGTAGGTCAAAGAAAGGAACTTGAACTCAGGTTCAATATGAGCCTTAGCTTTACTCATAAAATCTAAATGCAAGCCTTCCAGGATCTTGCCCCCGCAAAGGCTTGACAAACTCAGGGAGGGTTTAAATATGACAGCAGTGTTACTTACCAGAGCAAAAAATCTAAATGAGGGCTGTAAAAATAACGAAAGGCTAGGTGTCATCCTTTGGAGCAAGTGTACATATTTCACAGTGACTGTTAGCATATCACAGGACAGAAACCAGTTAAAATGCGGAGGGCCAGAATACACTACGAGGCCCATTAGTGGCTCAGCCGAGGTATCTGGTGTCTCATACATTCATGAGGACCTGTGTGTGGTTATTTATGCAAGCTGTCTCACAGAAGACACAACCAAAGCATACATTTCAAAGGCTTTCTCCCTGGTGGACTGATGTCTTTCTGAGTTTCTTGGAGAGAATTTGCAGGTTCGATGAGAAGGTGAATATAAGAATACTGTGCATACTTGAAACGGACTAGAGATTAGCTAACCTCTTTGATGACCACAAAGGAAGAAAGGCAAGAATTGGATGTGAGAATAGAGTCAGTCTGAGGTAGGAGTACAGAAAAGGTATCTAAACATGCCTGCAAAACCAGGACTAATTACCAACATATTAGAAAGCAGATAAAAGTTTGGCCCATGTTTGTCAATTCCTGCACATATTCACATATAGAATCAAGTAACCGCTTGACAATATTATGTTGATATTACTTTAATGGTATTCATGCTCATTTATCAGCAGACATTTGACCTCTCAGTGTCCTTGAGGAAGATGCTTCTCTACTCTTGGCTTTACAATCACAGTGGATTTCAAAGCAGGAAAACCAGAAGCTCTAATATAACTAATGTTGAAGTCTTTATTTGGTTTGGACTTTGTTCAGCTTCCTAACGAGACTTAGGGATTGATCTAATCCCTGGGAAGCATTCCCTCCAACACACTCATTCGCTTCAGTCGCCAACCACCAACAACCCCTACCCCACAAACAGGACATACTGTACAGTCTGTCTGTGGTCTTGACTTTAGCACACATTAGTGGAAGAGAGACTTTATCCGCCCACCTTTTCCATAGCATATCATACCAAGACACGAAAGGAATTGTTTAGCTTGTTCCCTCTGCAGGGGCTCGGGATACACACATCCATATATTTCCACACCATACCACCTTAGGCCCCTTTATCCTTGGCTGCCCTCAAATTCTGAAAAAGACAGAGCTTGATCCAAACCTGTCTCTGGACTGGCTCAGTTTTGATTGAGACCAGGACCCTGTTGCTTGGGGTAAAAGTTAACACATTAGCCATCAGGGGAACAGTGTCTGTATACACGTTTTGAGACACTGCACCCCAGAGAGGGGAACTTAACTTGGGTTTCTCCGCAAGAACGGAATATCTGCTCTGGGAACTCTGATAACTGCCTCCGGACCACATTTTGAGTTTTTACTGAGCTGTGGAAGGTTTCAAGTGGTGGGAGAGTCTCAAGCACACATGTTAAGTGTTGTGGAATAGAAAGGTCAGCCAAACCTGGGTTAGCTTTTCTGAACATTGTATATTATGACTAAATGATGCATTGTACTAGTCAGAAAACTCTGTCAGAATCCAAAGGCAAAAGTGTTCCTCAATTTGAAAAAAACTAATTAAATTGATCATATTGTGTAATCAGTACATAGGAAATTATTTTGTGGTCCATCAAGATTGTTAGAATCTTTATTTTCAACCTAATTTGTTTTGATTTATTGGGATATTACTGGGAAGTCTGATATGCAGTTAATAACACTGCAACCTAAAGCTATAAGAGCAAAGGAGCTGCGTATGTGAGAGAAATAAACTCAACTCAAGTATTAACTTCGGACGTCAGGAAAAAAAAAACCCTACTGGGACATGAGAAAATGTCTGTTTTCCTGATACTAATCAATCTAAAGTCCCACATTTGGCATAATATTTTGAAATAAAACTTGTTATTCAGGAAATGGCTAACAGGCATCTCTTAGCCAGTCCTGCTGGGCCTTTGGATTTATAGAAGCCATTTATCTGGGCCACGATCTCGCCTCAAAAACCTCAGTGTATAAGAAACACACACAGACATCTTTGCAAAGGTATACACATAGCAAGAGCTTGCAAAGATAGACAGACAGCAGACTGTGGGCCTGCCGTCTGCCGATAAACACTGTCTATGGTTCAGCCACTTTCTGTGTGCTGTTGCCCTTCAATGTCAATGTTTTGAACAAAGCTTCTCACCAAAAAAGTCTAATAAGGAAACTAATAAGACATGCATATTAAACATTATATTCATGTTCCCTGTTGAGGTTCTGTAGGCTTTTAATTCATATCTGTCTGTATAGTGGTATAATATAAGTCTACGTTGCAAAGCGTGCCAGGGTGTGTGTGTGCGTGCACAAAAGTGGGTGTAGGTCTGGATCTGCCAGCCGTCTGATAATGGAATATGACTTAAAAGGTTAAAGGAGCATTCATAACTATTTTTTAAGTTTAATCAGCCACGCTAACTGTGAAGCTTTCCTCTTCATTACCTAAAATGGAACAGCTCACAAATCAAGTGTGGCGGACCAGTTTTCCCTCCTGTGAAGGGAAAGGTGCACATTAATTAGCTTGTATTTATTTAGCTGGAAGCCTTTATAATTCCACAAGAGGGAAAAAAAACGTGAGGGAAGTAAGGTACACTACGCTAGATAACCCTCTCTATTACAAAGTAGGTATTTTGTTAAACTGTGAGGAGGAAAATGTTCAGCTGAATTGGAAAAAGACCCATATTACATGTAGTCATGCAAACTTTGATAAGGTGCAAGATAAAAATTCAGGGAGTACAAGAATATAGAAAGGCAGTATGTATTAGAGAGGAGAGTTATGCGAGAAGATGAAGATGGAGATAAGGGACAACACAGCAGGAAACGGCTGGTTGTCTCACCACACAAATCTCCCCCACGCAGTGGCTAACAAAGGGATGATAAGTCTGAATGAGACTGCGACCCTCTGGAGAAGGATTACACTGCGGCTCATCAGTCCTTCACTGTGCAGAGACTGAGAAAATATGGTCACAAGGGAAAAACATTTCTTCGCATTTCAGGTTGAAACAGAACGCTGGGCTGGGACAAAGTGCAGGGTTGGAAAATAGGAATAGGAGGAATAATAATGTAATAATGTTGAACCATCAATACATTTATAAGTGTGGTGTGGTGTTACAGAAAAAGGAAACAATGCAAAATGCACCAAATTGCCCCACGTTGAAAGTCTTTTAGTTGCAGGTTTTAACTGACAGGAGAGAGAGTTCAGTGTGTTGTTTTTGGTGGGCGAAACGCATACTTGAATGTGATTCATCTTGGAGTTGAGTTGAGTTTCTTCAAGAGTTGACGGATGTATCTCCCAAGCTGTTTGAATTCCTTGAGACCACCATGCAAATCAATTTGATTTTAATCAAGCAATGCACTATGCAGGACTGCACCACTGACAGTGTGTGTGTGTATGTATGTGTATATATATATATATATATATATATATATATGTGTGTGTATATATGTGTGTGTGTATATATATATATATATATATATGTGTATATGTGTATATATATATATGTGTGTATATATATATATGTGTATATATATATATATATATATATATATATATATATATATATGTATGTATATATATATATATATTTCTAATAGAGCAGGATGACACTCAATTAATGAAAACTATTACAAAATGAAATCCATAAACAAATAATTAATCAATAACAATCTACAGATGTGTCATGGTCATTTCTGTGAAGGTCAACCTTACTGTCATCATCAGGATTGTTATGTGTCAGCTTGCTGGTTTGAATGATTCTGATTTTGACTTTAAAGTCATCAAATAAGATAAATCAAATAAAACCACCAAATGAGATGGAAAAGAAAGCAGTGCTCATGAAATGAAGCATGCTGTTTTACTTTGAAAGGCAGACACGGAGAAACAGGGAAGAAGGGATAAAAGGAGGACATGAAATGGCAGGTATAAGACACCTCATTATAGCAGCTCTCCGCCACTTGCTACCAAATTGGAAATCATCACCGATGTGCAGGGTCTGTCTTGCGCTCTCTCTCTCTCTCTCTCTCTCTCCATTGCCCAGTGCTGGTGAGATGTGACCCTGTGGCTGAGTCTAAACAATGCAATCAGCTTTGTTTTATTGACTTGCACTGAGCCAGTGATTTTCCCTCGGTTGAGCCCACTTTGTCTTAAATAGGCAGGTAGTAATGGTGTCAGAATATAAACAGGCATCTGAACACGTTTCTTTTGTGTTTTTAATAAACTTCAAAAAAAATTTTTGAGTTCCACACCATTTGCTATGGCTGTGAATCTCTACCCATCCAAGCTTTCATTTGGGACAGAAGCTTGGCCCCTCCATGTCTTTTGTGTTGGCTAGGATTTCACAGACCACACTCTTCAATGTAAGTGACAGCTTGTTTAAGTCAGTAGGGCCAGCTAGCTGATTCGCAGAAAACCAGAGAGCCAAAGTCAGTGTATGGACAGGCAAAAAATGGATATTTAGTACTCAGAATACCATGCACTATTTAATCTTGCTGCAAAACCTATATGCAGAAATATACCTCAAAAAGCATTATGTTCTTGATTAAATTATCAGTTTGACATTTTAGGAAAAACAGTGTTTCACTATGTGTTGAAGAAGATCATTACCACTATCATATTAAATATGAAGCTTCAGCTAGCACAGCTAGCCTGGCTCTGTCCAACCGTAAGAAAATCCTCCTACCAGCCCCTCTAAAGATCATTAATTAACACACTTTATCTTGTTGGTTTCATTTTACAAAAAGTAAAGTTTTTAATGTGGCGTTTTACAGGTAGTTATGTGCCAGACTATTTCTTGGCTGGAATCAGTAACTTCCTGCAATTTCTGCTGGTTGCCTGGCAACTGCTCAGAGCCAAGAAATAGTCTTGTACGTAACCCTGTAAAACTGCAAATGTTCATTCTTATACTTTATTTCTTTATAGTTCTTGTGGCTGGTTCCCCTTATTTAAAGTCTTTGTGCTAAGCTAAGCTAATCAGCTGCTGGCTATAAATTCATATTTGCCATACAGACATGAGAGTGGTATCAAACTTCTCATCTAACTCTCAACTAGAAACTGAATGAGTATATTTTACCTGAAATGTCCAACTATTCCTTTTAAATTGAGGAGGCAGCTTAGTAGGTAAACGTAGGCTGTCACAAGACACTGTACACACGTTTGTGCCAGGCTCTTCCCTCCCTGTCTTTACAGTAAAGCTGAAAAGGATGAGAGCTGCACTGTGAGGAAACACCTGGTATCCATTTAGACTACATTCTATTGTGTTTGTGCAATGCAGCACAAAGGAGGAGGTGGAGAGAGGAGAGCTGGTGTCTATGGCCAGATGAGAATCTGGCCAAAAGCTGGTGTCATGATCAAGAGCGTAAAGGGACAATTAGGTAATTTGGAATAGATAGAAAAAATCAAATGCAGGGAGGCAAGAAGGTTAAGTTTTTGTTAATGGCAGCTTGTCTTTGGGTTTCTCGCTAGAAGGGTGATGAAGACAATTTCCAAAGATGTTGTCATCTTGGAAACAGTGCTGAATTTCAGACAGACACACACACATTCATGTACATTCACCCTTAAACTCTCAACTTGTATCCTTCCCTGGGTAATATTATTTAGCCCCGTATCCTTTGTGGAGGCGTCTTACTGGAAATGTATCTGCTCGTCTTTTGTATCCAAGGAATCTGCTTATCTGATGTTGACTTCCTGAGATCTTGCCTGTAAACAGACCTGAAGTCCGCCGCTCCCTCTAAAAATCACCACTAGGTCTCATGGGTGAGTGAAAGAGGAAACTGAAAGGAAGGAGGGAAGATGCGGTGAAAGTAAGGAAAAGAGAGAGATGTGAAGGGAGGGGATGAGATGAAGTCAAAGTACAGTTGGAGTGTGTTGTTCAGGCCAGAGTGTGTTTCCTGAGGCAGGTTTGAGGCATGATATAGCAAATTAAAGATACCCATAAAATATAAACCTCCTGTATCCCATCCTTTTCTCTTTCCTTTTTTTTCTCTCTTTCTTCACTCCCCTCTCTCTCAGTCTCTTACCCCTGTAATGATGCGCTACTCCAACTGTGGTTAATTTTATTAAAGCTCCAGCTCCATAGCCACATTTCCAACTAAAATAAAACAACAATGCCTCCCAGGCCTGCAGAGAAATTACAGCTGGACCACAAGTAACTCAAGACTTCGGAGCTCTGTCACGGTTTTCCGGTACATGTAACATTCACTTCTCAGATCTGCTCCAGACTACTTGTTAAAGGAGAACATAGATGTGCTAGTGTTGAATGAGATAACACTTTGTGGGAGTAAGAGATTTCAGTCCTACAGACTAATTTATTTTTTATAGTGGATTTTTCTAAATTAGAAAAGCAGGTTTGTGGCTGTATTTTCAAATAAACTTGGGGGGATAAATCAGTGTAACTTCACTTTCCCTCAGCAACTCTTTAGCAAGGCACATGATCAGGTCTGGGGGCTAACTACAGTTGTACTGGGCAGTTCCTGCTTGAATTAAAGATGGACATTCCTGAGGAGGAGCAAACCCTCTAAAAAACCATGTTCTGTTTAGCCATATTATGGAACTTGAGTGATTTTGTTGGAGGCAGACCTAAATTAAGCCTCAGTGAGCAGAGATGAATACCCATTATAAACGTCAAATATTAAACTTGACAAATTATAAAATTATAACTCATGACCATGGCATTTGTGGTTTTGGAAGATCCGTAAATATATGCTTGTTTGAAACTGGTTGGTTAGCTCAGTGAACTAGATTATCTGGATGATGACCCGGGATTAAACAGCATTTGTAAATCAGTGGAGTGCTGGGCTTCAAAAATTATTAGCTCCTTGCTTGTATCTCGTCTTTGTCATCCATCTTCACTTTATGATTATAAGCCAGAAAAGCAGTTTTTGATTTGTTTGTTTGTACTAGTATAATTCATCAGCTACTGTCAACAAGTCCTTCAAACCAAACAAGAAAATATTGAATGTAATTGCCTTAAAATTGTTGTGTTGTCTGATCTGATGTCACTATCAGGAGGAAAACAGTTGTTTGTTTAGGCTCTCCAAAACTGACTGATCTACAGTACAGTTAAGGTTTGGTTAGGTGTAGGCACAAGTACTACTTGGTTAGGGTTAAGAAGAATCATGGGTTTATACCTGCACAGAGCAGGTATGGCCATGTACGGGACTAACAAGCCTGCTCATGTTATCTTGTACAGTTGCACAGTGCACATATGTAGTTATACACACATCTTACACACAAACATGAGTACAGTCTGCAGTAGCTCAACATACACAGGCAGACAGTCCCCGGCACTTCTCCGGCGCCGCTCCAAAAGAGAAACTGAATAGCTTTAATCGTGGGAGAGCGGTGACTGGCCGGTTGATTTCAGCATGTGTGTTCATTTCCTGACCATCAATCCCACAGTCCATTTGGCTCAGCACACACCGGTGATGCTAACCATGCAATTGGAGGAAACCCAGTATCGTCTTTTTTTATAACGCAATTACCATTCAAGAGGGAATTACAAAGCAAAGCCAATGATTAGCTGTCATGCTATTTCTAATTCCACAAACATGCTGGAAATTGTTTCACCTAGCAAGTGTATCAAAGTTTTATTTAGTTTAAATGAAAACTTGTGTAATTAAATTTCGCCTGTTTTCAGTGTTGACTTCAAACACTGCAATCAACTAAGGAAAAACTGGACAACTGCTTTGTTACTATTGTTGAAAATGCCAGAACAACTATGGGTAGATAGAAATTTTAATTAATGTTTAGTAATATTTGCATGCTTTTGTTTCTATTTCATGTCATGCTCAGCTTTCATTGTTCTCATACATGGCAAAAGCAGTATACATAATCTTGTAAAAAAGAATGGCCTTTTTGAAGTGTTTGTTTTTATGTAGCTGCAACATTATCACATTTTTATGCAAATTATTTTCATTATTAAGACTTCTCTGAGCATGTCTGTTGTTCTGCAAGCTGGTAAAAACCAAGAAGAATGCACACGATATCAACAAACAAGCCATTTAATGATGCACCTTCAGAACCAAATCGCCCAGTCGTGAACGTCTTCAGTGTTCAGTTATTGTCTGGAGAGAATCCAACAGGAGCAGCACATCAATAAATGGTTATTTTCTCATTTTACGCATTCATTTGCCATCCTGGCAGTCTGAATTAATGGAACAACAGAGGAGAACGGAGGAAGAAGGAGGCGAAAGAAAGGTTCCTGTCTCAGGGGAGGCTGAGAGATTGTTTTTGTGGCTGACCCACCATCCATGTTCTGTCATGACAAACTTCCTGAAAAAGAATCTCTGGAAAACTTTTTGTTTGCTTCCTCTACTGGAAGCTGGATAACAAAATATACTGAATAATACAACAGTATAGGTCAAAAGGAATGAAGGAATCGGCCATGTAGTGCGTATAATGATTCAGGCCTGGAAGAAGTAAAAGTAACAGCTACAGAAGAAACCAAAATAGTGACACACACTGTTGATAGACACACACACTTCTCTGATTCTGATATAGAGCATACTGTGTAGAGATTTGGTCTGAAAACTGCAGATTCTCACTTGTGTTTAAAAATTTGCTGCCTTCTTCTAATCTCTAAATAACAGAATTTAAGGGATTTTGTTTAAGCATGTACATACAGCTGTACCGCATGTCCGCTTACAGCTGATCAAAAGTAATTTACATTTGAGTGACTGTTGGACAGTCTCAGCATGCTAACTTTCACTATCTTACGGATCATCTTTGGTCTAGTTGCAAATTCTGAACAGATCTTGCCTTCACTGCACAATCCAGAGGCGTTTTTCTGGCACTTAGTCTCAGACATCTTTGATGCTGTCGGTTTTGAGGTGAAACAAAAGAAGGGTGTGGGTAATTTGACACGCTAAGCCCAACTCATTTTTTTTTTTTCCCCTGCGCTCATTCAAAACACTCCATTAGTGAGCAAAATACTTCAGAGATTGTTGTGCGTGGGAGATCGACTTGTTCATGGTTGTAGTATATTAAGCCCTGCTCCCTTAAGTATTAATCTGCCCTGCTTATCTCACCACTTTGATCGAGGTGGAGCACTTTTCTTACAGTCTGGACTCAAGTTCTTTTCAAATTTTAAAGGGCTGAAAACTTCACTTGTTGGCTTTCCTCCTCTTAGCCTCATTACAGCTGTGTTTCTGCAGTTGCCTCTGTTCAAGAACTAATGACAGTTAAGTTTATTGAAGCAAAGCCGAGCAAGTAAACAGCTTAAATATTATTACATCATCCAGTAGGCCCATTTATAAACTCCATGGCTATATGGGAACATGTTCTTTTCCACTATTCCCCCTTCGAATTTCAGCCAACCAATTTAAACCTACTTAACTGCTATTCAAGTTGTGTAAGGACCAAGAAAATGTATTTCTTTTATCTACAACCATCTTATCCATCTGGTATTACCTATGAACCACTCCTGCCTTATCTGTAATTAGCATAACTCAGGGGATGGAGTTCCCGGTGTGTTTACACTGTGGCTTTAAGAGCTTTGTTAGGGAAAGTATGTGTAAGACAAGCACCGTAGAACTTCAACTGATAGCTCAGGCTTTTATTTGCTTAAATCATTGTACTCACCCTGCCTGTATTTGGGACAGGCATCTATATGGGAAAGGCCTTAAATTCCTTTACCATGCAGGTAAATCTGTATGAATAATTCTTTGGTGCTAAGTGATTCCTTAAAATGAACTAAAAGATTGTATTGTGGAGAATCTAACCGATGTAACGATGTGTAACATGTCCATATTGACATTTATATTGGTATGCACGTTAGTAGTTCAAGAGGGCTTCAAGTCTTTTCACACGGGAAGTGACACACCGCCTACGTAGTCGCCTGACCCTGCGGGGTTGCTCTGCGCTTCCCATGTGAACAGACACGAAGATAAGTGCTCCGTGAGTAAACGGAAGGCTAGATAGTAACCAGGACAACGGCTTCTGTGCGCTACTGTATTCCTTCATAGCCTAGCTTAAAGTAAAACTATAAGTAACGTTAAGATATTATTATTATTATATATATATTATTCATATAGCTGATAAATCTAGTCATTCAGACGCCCTCCTGTTAATGTCCCGAAAACTTTTCAGTTATACATTTCATCTTCTTTTTGTGCTGCGCGTCACGTACAAAAAGTTCAAGTCAATTCAACTTTGGCAGGGGCGGGCGTGTGCGTGAGATGAGCACGGCCGCGACAGTTTCACAGGAACACGCCAGTGTGAAAAGGCCTTTATACAAAAGAAAAGGCCTTTATACATCCAGAGAAATTCTATGAAAACCAGACCAGGCTTCTAATTGACCTGCGTTTATTTGTCAAAATGTGTAGCCACACAAGGCCAGTAAAAGGGACAGGTGTCTAATTGGGACTAGGCTTACAATTTAGGTTTTATTCTATTTATCTGTTGCTGCTCATACACTGGCTGCTTTTCAATCTAATCAGAAGTAATCACCAACTGTATTGCAAATTGCAGGGTCACACAAAAACTGTCTGATGACGTTTCCAATCTAATATTTTTTTCTGTTACTGTTACTTTCTTTGTGTGATAGGTAGAAAATTTATCAAGAATGTGTAAAATCTTTCTGGTGAAAAAAATCTGCCCACCCCCCCCGCCCCCCGTCCAAAAAAAAAAAAAAGCTGAGTTCTCAGGTTTGCCCACAGTGGCAACTTCCTGTCCTACCAGCCACATAAATTCCCTTAAGTTACAATACCCCTGCTACAGTCCCTGCCCTGGTTTTTAAAGCTCCTGGTAGCCACAGCTATGGCTTCCAGATGCCGTCTCCAATGTGTTTTTAGGGAAAAGAAAGGAACTAATCTAATAATAAGGGTGGGCAGCACAGGAGAAGCGCTGGAAGGTGAGGAATAATATTAGCATGTCTCCATAAATCAGAGCCCTCGCAGCAGTCCAGCAGACATTTTGTTAACACACCCAGACCACCTCTGTTATATACTGGGCGTGATAACAAAGAGCACAGATTGCCCGCACCCCCCTACAATGTTGCTGCTTCTTGTTAAAATGATACAATGATGGTATCTGTTAAAAGGACAACAACACTAGTGCAGATTATGGTGATCAGTGTTTCTCAGTCATCAAATCATGAATAATGAAAACACTGTTCTCCCCTTTGATTCATTATACCAAGTCCTTATTTGGAGGTTTTCTCCCACTCTTCCCTGGAGATACTTTTCCAGACCTCCATATGGCGCTTTTATCCATCGTCAGACAGAGCAAGTTGTATGTATTTATTCATTTATTTTGGGGAATGGAGTGGAAAATAGTGTTTCCGTGCTAATTTAACCAGTTCAAAGGGATCAATCTGAGGAGAGAAATTCCCAAGAAATAGCATTAAATTGTCTCAATGAGCATGATCCTTATCATGCGGGCTCTGGCCCGTGCTGCACACAATCAGGAGAAATGCTGCATCACAGGCTACATCTGTGGAAGCTGTGAGCAGGGGGCTTTGAACCCAAACTATATCACGTTGATAAAAGAAGGTAATTCTGCCGGCTCTTGAGCGTAGACTTCAAATGGTGTTTAATTGCAACAAGTGTAGGAGAGGATGAGTTATTTATAACGGCATCAGCCCTTCTGCTCTGCATTCCTGTGCAGTAAGCCTGAAGGACTGCCTGGGACTGTGCTGAGGGCTCAGTGCTGTCAAGACGTTACGTTTGAGAGAGCCAAGGAGAATCATTGAGATTCAACAGTCCAACTGAGTTTGTCATTTAATTTTTTTTCTTTCTTCCAAAAAAAACCCAACAAAAAAACACTCAACTGTCACTCTCTTATACTAACCCTGGGGAAGGCTACCTTTCTCTCCAGAGGCTGTCAAAGAGGGAAAGTGTTATTTAGAAATTCACAGGAGGAAAATGCACGGTATTCATTCAAGATAGACAGGACCCAAACGTTAGCCTCTGCCATCAAAAAGATGCAGCTGTCCTCACCCTCCCTGGCTGTCATGCTCTCAGTTTCTCATCTTCAAGGAGTCCTGGCTCTGCCAAATTTCTCTTCCCCCTCCGTCTTCCACCCTCTCAGCCACTTCCTCTTGCAAAACTCTGTTACTTTCTCTGTCACTGCCTTAATTTCCTCTCTCCAGTTTCCTTTTCACTTCCCCTCTTTCTGGGCCCAAGTTTCTCTCACACTAAGCACCTAGTCTCTCTCTGCCTCCAAAATTTCCCTCCTCGCCTTCCTCCTGGTGGAATTAGGTTGTGCTGTGGTGTGCTGGTGAGATGCTAATTAGCAGGTGGTGCAGAGAGACGCACGGGCATCCTTTCACATAAACACAGGGAAATGTGTTGACACCAAGGCCACATGGACTAGTACTGTTTATAGCAATCACCTGAAGGTCTGATTAATGTTTGAGTTAATCAGTGGGACAGGAAGGACTTAGGCTGTGGGTGTGTGGGAGAAAGAGGAGTGGAAAGAGAGACTTGTAATATGTGTCTCTCAACATATTAAATGACTGAGTTTATATCTTTCTGCAGTGATATGAGTGTGTTTTTTTTTACTAATACAAGTCTTTGTGAATGATTCTGGAGAGCTTTGTTGTATTTATTTTCAATAAATGATGTCAGTGACAGTTTCGGGTGATGTCATTAAACTGGCCTGATCCCCACTCACTGTCCTTGGAGGGGAGAGCTGAGTTAGCTTTCCAAGTGCTGTCAACAACAAATAATAAAAAAATACCTGACAGCATTAAAGAAATATGTTTTCACTTTTAATTCATACCTAATGGAAACAGCAGAACTGTTGCCAGATTCTTTGTTTTAGTTATTTTATGTAGGAAATCATAGTACAGAATTTTGTTACTTTGCACAACTGTTTATTTATGGTTATTCTGTTTGATGTTGAGTTCTGTGATAGACCGGTGCTCCGTCTGGGGTGTACCATGCATTGCCCATTTTGTGGATTCAGACGGATGGAGTTTGATACCGACCCAGTGAAGTTAAGACATCCTGTTAACCGAAGTTTCCTGTGTTGATGGGCCATATGAGGCCTTCTGCCAAATGTAGTAGTAGTGTATTTGTAGTCTGGGCCTTGTAGGTGGAGTTAAAGAGAAACCAGGCCTTTGAATTGTTGTGTATCCTTTGGGAAAAAAATATTATTTCCTAAATTTCATCATTCAATTTCTCTTAACAAAAGCAGATGGCAAACTGTTCACCAATGTCTCTGACAACCAGATTTTATTTTTAAAAGTTGCTATAATTTGCTGTTAAATCTTAGTGAGCGAATGTTCTGCTTTAAATTGTGAGAGTTTAGTTTTAGCTCTTCAAATGTTCCGTAATTCCTCATCGGACAGTCATAATGAAGACCATGATATCAGCATTGGAGACAGAAAAGATGCTTTATTGCAGATGTGGCTGCCAGCATGATTTGGATATGAATGGAGCATCCACGTTCCAAATGTTGAGAGGTTTTAATGTGGTTTTAACAGTTTTAGCACAGGAACTCTAGCCTGTGGGGTCACTGGATGATAATGCATGATGATCACTGTTAAACCTCCACAGACAAAGGCTGCTTTCTGGTCAAATTCAAGATGTATTTCCTTGTTCAGGCCACAGCATGGCACTCTTCAAATTGAAATGCGACCCCTTTCCTGAGAGTTATGCTCCCTGCTATGACATTTTGAGTCAGTTCTGGAGCATCATGTGAGACCCTCACCGCCTCATCGCAAGCCCTTTCTTGTATTTAGATTTCATGATGAATCCCATCCGTGACAAACCAATCACACATGCCCATCAGTGAAGGGACAGTGCTACAATCGGCCACAGTGGGGTTTGAGAAGAGCTTCCTTTGAAATCAGAGCACGACTCAACCGAAATTAATCCCCTTTCCTACCTGCTCTGTGTTTTTTTTTTATTTTTTTATTACAGGTCCCCTCTCCTGAAGATCCCCACTGGGTGGTTGGTCCTCACAGTCAACACTGAGACTGACATCAGCGTAGCCATCTCATTACTCTCCAAGGGATCTGGGAGGTCAGTGCTATCAAGTGGAGTGGTGCTATAAAATAAATTGAATGTTCCGCTGAGGCAAATGTTGAAGGTGATGGACAGAGAGGGCCCCTACTCAGAACCACAACTCTCTCTTGCTCCCCTGGGTCCTGCAGAGCTGGGACCTGAGCTGAGCAGCAGGATGACTGGCTGTGAAAAAGGTTGCAGTCAGAATTAAACATGAGCAACCCGACCACTGTGGTATGTTGGCCATCCGTCACTCTCTGCAGCACGAAGGGGCTACCTGTGCACGTCCAGTGGGTCTGTCAAGTATTGGAATAGACACACTTGGCTGCACAGAGGTAGAATCAGAATTGCAGATGGGGAAGGAGAGGAAAAAGAAAAATAAGCCAATCGATGTAGATTGAGGGTCTACATTATAAAGTCACAGAGAGATGGTCTGTATTTATCTGGTCCAAAGATAATGTTAGGCTACAGTTACATTTGTCATTTAAATGTGATTTGAGCTCTGATTCTAAAAATCACAGTTGAATAACTTTAATTCACCACTTGGCATGAACATTTTTTTTATGTATTAATTTAAAGCAGAACTCTGGTTATTTTTGACCTAGATCCTATTAGGGATATTCCATAGTCCATTTATTCAACCTTTGTGTTGAATAAATGTCAGTGGTTTGTCCGAAGAATTTGGTCAACAGAAATGCCCATATTTACAGTATTTGGGATTTGCTGTACACTTAAAGAAAACATTTTTGGCTATTTTAATGAGTAAACTGTTTTTACAAGAAGTACTTAATTTTATGCCAACATAAGTATGCCTCATACATGTGGTTGCCTTGGTGTAAGAGGTTCAAATAAACAATGTCAGATGACATCCCAAAATGACTGGAAAAATACTTTCCCATTAGCATCACTATGTTGAAAAAGATGTGCTTTAGAGGCTTTCAAAGCGGATGAAGTATCATTGGTCGATTAGAACATCATGTGAAAGTCTTGCAGCCCAGAGAGCAGCGACGAAAGTAGCTTTATGGCATAATTAGCCAGATTTTGCTCAGAATTCACTGGTACTGATCGTAATTCTCCAAAAGTAGGGTTTCAGATACCAGTTATGATTTGAATCTCGGTTGGCACTGCATCACATCAATCCTTTTTCTTCACTTAATTTTTAAGATCCATAGGATTGTGTTCAAAGTCAAATTTTGTGCATCTGCTCTTCTAAAACATCGTGTAGTGCTTGGATGATAAAAGAGAGACTGAAAAGTAGCCTTTGATTGGAAACTATAGCCTCTATACAATGGAATATGTGTATATTCCTTTCTCTATACTGTCTGGAGTTTTTGCAGCATGTGTAATATGTGGTCGTGATTCCCTTAGCTTGTAAACTACCCTATTTCATTTTCAGACCCTGTACTCTTTGAAATAAGCCACATACTGTGTAATATGTGTATGTTTTCTCTATAAAGTGCCACAAATAATTTATCTAAAGCTGTGCTGCAAATAGAATAGTTGACTTTGTTCGAGAAAAGAATGCTTTTGGTGTAGTCTTGGATTTGCTTGTAACGGCCGCTAACGCTGCAGTGTAGCAGTGGCTGAGGGCTTGGCACAGAGACAATTTGAAATGTGAACTCAATTATATGTATCCATGCCCTCATAAATGACATATGTTGTTAGTTATAGGGAGTAACTAGTTCAAATCTGGATATGCATTGATGAACAGTTAAATAATTATTTGCCTGTAATAAGGTGCGATGAGTCAGACAAATAGTTTTAAAAATAAAGGAAAAGGTTTAGCTTTTTCTCACGGGGCATTCACAAGTGGCTATCACATCCAAGAAACAGCTAGGCTTGAGATAAAGTATTTAAAAAACCTATTCAATCTCCAATAGAGGCATCTGGATTGCTTGTTAGTTTCCCAGAAACATTAGAAAAGGGGGTAAGCTTACAACTATTCATAGTGACGGTCCTCCAGTGCACTGCGGGAGAAGCAATTTGTTGGAAATAGTAAATCCATTTAGCCCCAACAGAAAGGTGGCGAGCAGACTTAATTGAGGTCTCCGGCTATATTTAAAAAGAGTAAATAATTTTTGGACGCAGAAGGTTATTTTGAGCGGGGGGTCAAACAGTGGAATACACACTCCGTTAATGGAAAGACTACTTGAGTTGAAGTTTGTTCTGTAATTCTGGGTTACACAAGCTCCACGTTTTCTTGTCATATCTTGAAAGATGTTGGCGTCTGCCCTACTTCTCTGCTTGATACCAGAAGACTAATAACTCTCTCCTTTATTGTCTGAAATGTGGCTGAGATGTCTATTCTGCCAGAGTAAACACTGGTTTGAGTTGCACAGCATGTCGCTGCTAAAAACTCAGCAAAGAATGTGTGGGAAATACAAAATGTTTAATAAATGAACAATGAATAAATTATCTTCCATTTGCTCACTCGCACAAAAGTCTGCACTAACTCTCTGAGGTACATGCACACTGTTGGACTTACATGCACAACTAACTACATAAAACACCTGCCTGGAGGCTTAGATTGAGACATCATAATAGAGCACTCCTGACCTGTAAGCCCTGTGTCTTTTACAACAAGTAAAAAAAATAAAATAAATAAATATATATATATATATATAAAAAATATGCATGCAGGCAGTTTGACCTGCATTATTCAGTGTCTCTCAAAAATGTGACTATTATTTGTCTGCAATCCACCCTCCTAACCTCCTTTCTGCTCTTATCTGCTCTTTTCTGATTTATATGTCGCCTCACTGGCATGCCGAGTTAGCCCTGTGTTTTTGATTATGTTTTCATCAGTGTTTTTCTAATGCATCAACTTGTAAACCAATTTAGCCGCTGGCGCCCTGAAACTATTCTGGCATGAAACAGCTATTGCAGCATTTAGCTTCCAACCCCCCTTTTCCTCCACTGCCAGTAAATGTTTAAATATGTTGCAGTTTTGTTTGAAGGGCAGTGTCACCGCACATGGCTAGCATGCAGATGCCTTCAAGATAAGAGCACACCTTTTACTTAGGATTTATAGAAAACTTTGTTCCAGCGTTGCGGTTAGACCAGTTGGTAGTAAAAGTATGGAGCTTTGTATTGCAGATACAAACACCATTCCAATAGAGCACACTTCAATGCTACTTTTTTTCAATGGAGGCAAATAACACATACAAGACACAGCAATATGGTTATATTTGTTTCCAAAAGAAATTGGCTCTGCAATGTATTTAAAAAGTTTAAAATAGTTAAAGTAGTAGTAGTAGTAGTGATGATGATGATTAATGATTATAAATAATAAAAATAAATGTTGAGTGGCCTTAGCCAATTTTGGATATTGTACCACATTGTTGCAAGACAATTAAACAAAGCTTTCGCTGATCGTTTCTGAGAAATCCACTTTTACCCTCCACAAAGCATTGGATCTAATGATTAGTTGTGTGCTATCTTGGGGTTTGCAGAGGGCATAGTTTAATCCTAGTAACTTAATTCACTTTCTGACCACTTGACATTGGGTATTCAGCTGTTCTAACGCCATCGCCGATAGTGATATTGATGAAGAGGGTACATAGCTGGATACGGAAACTGTAGCACACAGTATCCACAGTCAAATAAATCCACCAGTTTTTTGTTTGATCTCTGTTGAAATTACTAAATAGTCTAAATTTTGTGGCATGAAACACTATTATCAAGAGAAAAATGGAAATGCCACATAAGTAAAATTACAAGAAATAAAGGCTATAATAGAATCAAACTTACTAATGCTGATTTCTTTTTTGGGGGACATATTTCCTCCTTTTAAGTTGTTTTGTCCTGTTTTGAAGGACCAGGACATCTTTTCATTTATTATCATAGACGGTTAAGGTTTTGTTCATTTTTAGCCTTGCTTTTCCTTCTGTCTGTATGAAACTATCCTAGAACCGGGAAATGACAAGTGACATCTTCCAGTTAAAAGGCCAGCTGTAACCGAAGTAAATCAATACAGTGAGATGGATAATGCTGCTGATCCAGACACTAAGGGCTTTCCTTTGTTTGGATCCTTTGGAACTTGTAGACTCCAATCTGCAGCCTTCTTCTTTACAAGTCTTAAATGTCACCTACTTCATCACTGCCACTCTTTGATTACTGCTTCCTTATTAGTCCTTTATCTGGAGGGCCATAACTCTTCAGCCGGTGTCATTATTTTGAGTGCGACATTAATGGAATCAATATTTTGACACCTTGACTTCCCAATGCAGGTAGTTGAAGTCACAGGTAAAGTACGTAATCGAGTTGTGCGGGGACATGATTGGCAGGTAATAGGATAAGGACTCTCCAAGCTCTGAGGCTCTGACATTGTCCCGGAGCCCATTCTGTGCTTCATGAAAAATTGATTTAGTTGGAGTTAAGAAGGTTAGTTCATATTTTTAAGTTCCTACTAACGTAAACTTGTTTTTTCTAAATTCCATTTTTTGATTTCAGTTTTCTCAAATATCATTAAGACCATACTTTATCCAGTCCTGTTGTCTTTGCTTGTCTCCTTTTCTTTTTTTCTATGTTGTCTGCTGTTTCTTTATCTTTCTGAAATGCCTTTACAACAGGGCAGTTTTGTGCTAAAAACTGGCCCACTATTTGTTAAAGAAAATGTGAGAAATTGTTACAGACACTTGATAGTTAATTAAAGGGGGCAAGTGATTTACATTAAATTATTGAATATTGGTCTGCCACATCTTTCTCTCTCCCCAGAAACTTAACTAAAGACTTGTACATTAGTTATATTGAGATGGACTAGCCAGCGTACTGGTATGTTTTTGTTTGCTCCCAATACTAAAGCTCTGTCGTTATCCGTGGCTAGTGCAGCGCTCCAGGCAAAGCTCCAGCCAACAGACTGCTGCCCAAGTAATTACAAGACTTACTGTCAAAACAGAAACACAGAGAGAGAGAGAAGAGCACAGAGTAAGTGAGAAAGGGAGAAAGAAAGCTAAAGAGAAGAAAATGAGAGAGGGCATGAGCGAGGCTGCTTCATCTTAAGCAGCATCAAAACTTTGCACTGTTTCAGAACACACACACACGCACGCACCTCGGCTAACTAATACCTCTCTGTCATCTGGCAGATACAAGTCATGCCTTGATCATATGCTTGTAGGAACATAAGGAGAGCTCTTACTGTCCTCCAGCTCCATTTCTACCTAGGAAGTCAGCTCGGTCATTACCCAGCAGCAGTTGCTTCTCTGGGGGCAACTTGCAGCAGGCAGTGTACCTCACCAGTAAGATTTAATATAAATGATTCATGAACAGACCTAGTGTCTGTTCAGCTTTAAGTTAGAAATATAAATGGGATGGACCTGATATATTCATCATGTATTCCACGCTGCTTTAGATATGGTTATTAGTTCTAATAGTATGTAGCATTCAGGAATTTGCTCTTTAACATCTTAGAAATATAGACATAGTTATAAGACGTTATCTTCTTTTTAAAATTTTCACTTGCTTTATTGCTACTACTACGCAACTTTCTTTTGAGTTTGAGGTTAGTAATTTAATGCACGGGAGAGCATCTTTAGTTGCTGGTTTGTTCATAGCTGGAGATGTAGTATACTTTCATCATTTACTCCTGTTCTGGGAAACATTTTTGTTGGTGGATTAATTTTTGGGATTCCTTTGCAAATTGCTGAAAGAGACTGACTTCAACAAATCCTTTGGTCATTGTTCAGCCTTTGCACCAGAGTAATTTTCAGTATCGTTTACATTTTTGATTTTATATAATGAATTACCTCAGATTCCATTTTGGTTGGCAACACAGCATTTTGTGGAGTTTCAGAGCAGCATTCTGGCTAGTTTCTGCTGTACTTTTTGACTTCAAAAACTTTGTTAATCACGTTCTTTTTCAGTTGTGTGGCTATAGCTGCTCTTACTGTATCTTGCTTTCCCAGTGTTGAGCTCAGTGTAATCTATGGTCACGGTTATACAGTTATACATGGGCAGATATTACAGTACGGGGCTGCAGAGGGTTACATGGCAGGCTGTGTCTCATACTTATATGTCTGAGTAATGCACTTTCTCAATACATATGGGTTCGTTTCATTTCTTAACCGTACTTCTAAAAAAATCCAAGCTCTGTGTTTTAAGGAGACCCAACTGCACAGGATATTTATCAACTTTACCTATTCACTTTTGAGATGCTAGGAGCCAGCACTGCCAGTGAAAAAATAAATGCTTTACTTCAAGTCTGTGCGTTGCACTGGGTCACACAGAGAGTAGGTTTAAGACCATACTTTGTTGAAGGCTACAAATGGGTAACTTATCAAAGACTGCTGATTCTGCCTGGCAGTCAAGCACTCAAGAAGCACACATTTCATCACAACGACTCAAGTTAGTGTGAGGTGGCCTTGACCAAGCTTATTCCCAAGAGCACAAAAAAATCTTTCATGTGGAAGGCATACGCTTCATTATTACCACCAGTCTTTTTCCCGGCTCTCTTACATGTACAGAAAGCATAAAGTGTTTATGACTCCATGTTCCAGAGGTCACATTCAGACTTTTATTCGTAATGTCGAATGCCACTATCAGCTTTCCCCATCCCGTGCATTTATGTGACTGAGGTGGTAAAACAAAAATGCAGTGAGAGTTGCTGACCCTGACCTTTGACCCCATAGAAAGGTACATACAAATGTCAAGCCAATAACTGGCTTCCTTCTCAGTGAAACCGGTTGCCTAAACAGGAGCAGTTGCTGACAAGTAATCCACTGGCTATCAGACAAAAAAGGAGGAAGTGGCAGAAAAGCATAAAATAAATGGGTTGCTTATGTGGGTCTCAGTGTAAATACTCTTAATGAACCCACTCATTGGAATTCTCTTGGATTGTAGCAAGGCATTAGGGGGCAGAGGAGATCTGTGTGAATGGCCACTTAAGACAGGGCCAACAAAATCATTACATCATTTAGAAAATAGCTTTTTTGAAGGAAGAAACAATGCAGATAACGGGGAGAACAGCATGCATGGGAGAGCATTGGGCATTTGTACAATTGAGCAATTACTGTTTATAAATGAGCACTTTTAGACAGAAACTACACACTGTCTCAGTTAGCTGTATTATCCAATGTGAAAACTGATAAACAAAGTGTGCATACAATGTAAAAAAACAAATGTTAATATCATTAGTAGCCTGCAGATGTGGATACAAGCAGGAAATATGGATGTTTTAATAGAACCCCTCTACCCACCCTCAGTTTATGAACGCACTTGTTTCCAAATGATCATATTTCAAGTCTTTGAACTGTGTCGTTGGAGATATTTTGGGCTTTTTAAGAGGAAAACTGGAGGACCCTAATGCAGAGCTGGCTTTATAATTCGCTGTGGGTGTAGGTTCAGTGGGGCCAAAGCAGGGAATGAGGGGACACTAACATTAGGGCTGAGAAAAAGCTTTCTCCAGCTGGGAGAATGGACCCTGGCCTGCAGGCCAGAGCACAAGGCCACATAATGGGACCATTCCAAAGGGATTTATAGATTTTCACATTCAAATGTATGTTGTCTGGTTTGCATTTAGGAGTTAAGATAGGCTTACCTTTTTGGCTAAAGTACTACTTCACAGTAAAAGAATGGTGGGTCCACTGATACTAATACTGAGCGGGTCTGCCAAATGAAAAAGTATTTTTACATACTGAAAGTATAATTTTACCAGGAAGTACTGCATCTAAAAATGTCCCCAGATATATTTCTATGTGTATCGCAGAATACTTGCAGTGAATGTTGGTACTGCTTATGTGCTTTCATGTGCTATGTCAGAAACACAGTTTTAGTTTAGCTGTTTGTAATATGATCCAATAATACACCCTTATATTACAGGAGACCTATTATGCTTTCCCACATTTTATGACTTATCTACAATGTTATAATGTTGTATGTTCATGTTAAACATGGCCAAAGTTTAAAAAATAAGTTTAAAGCATTTATAAGAAATCATTGTGAGCAAAAACCTCAGATTTCCTCCTGTTCTGAACGCTCTGTTTTGAACTGCTTTTTCTACCAATAGCTCCATTCTGCGTAATACCGAGCCAGATGGAGCCGGTGTTCCATATATGGTCATGTGCTCCCCCACTAACGGCACGGCAACGCTCATGCTGCCTGTTCGGCACAACAACAACAAGAGCCTGGTAACATGCTTCAGGTCTTGGCCAATCAGAAGACAGTGGGCTTTGAGAGGGGAGCCTTAAAGAGGCAGGAGCATCTATAGCTTGTTCAGACAGAGGCTGAAATTAATTACATGAAGAATCAGTATAAGAAAAATAAATATTTTTTTGAACTTTGAATCACGCAACGCTGCCATACAGGAGTCACAGAACTACAATATAGGACTGGAAAAGCAGTATAATTGGTCTCCTTTAATATATGACGTTATTACCCATTAGACCAAAATAGCTAAAAAAAATATAATTTCGATGTATTTGCCTAAGTGTTATCAAGCAACTTTTCACTAAATATAACTTAACACAACTTTACTTTTCCTTTACTAGAGTACTTGTGAATCTTAATTACACTCCAGAGGAAAAGCTACCAGTCCAATGCATGATCAGAATGAGCCCATGTAAGAGGCAATGGGTGCCATTTTGGTACCCATACAGGAGAGGTATGTTTAGAATGATTTTCTGAGCATAGACGGTGTGGGCTTTTTACTATTTTTTTTTTTCTATAAGAATAGCAGCATTAATGTATTTTGCCAAGTGGTCTATCTTGATACGAGGGAAGCCTATACAGCGCTGTTTGTTATTTGGTTTCTCAATTTGTGTGACAATCAAAATAACAGCATATTTACCATGTGGTATAGGCTGTAAAACCATTGTTTAAATTAATTTAATTTCTTTACTGGGATTGCATGCTCCTTCTCAGAATCACCCTATTTCATTTGAATACACATGCTTTCTATGTGTTCACATCTGGCACTGCTGGATACATTTGCATTGTCTACTGTCAGCCATGTAGACTTTCTAGTCAAGCCATTTATGGTCAGTAGTAAGAGTTTTTGTAAAAAAAAAAACAACAAAACATTGGCAAATGTAATTTCCCAAACCACAGTGATCCTATTTTGATCAATTTTGTCCTGGCATCAGCCCTGTTTTTATTGACCTTTTGTCTTTGTATTGCCAGCAAGACAAAAAATTTCATATTGCCTCAAAAACCATAAGTATAATCGATAACACACAACAAAGTGTTGAGTGGTGAGTCTGTAGGTTTTTTTGACACATCTGAGTGGATTATTGTGTATGTAAAATGACTAATTATCAGAGAACAACAAAATCACCATCCATTTTTTAAATAGTTTAAACCATCCGGTGAGAGTTCACAGGTAAAGTGCGCCTTGCTTTCATTGACAAGTGAATGAGCCATAAGCAGAGTGAGAAGATAAATGGCTGCAGCAGCCTATGAAATATTACATTGCATGCAGCAATATTCAAGCAGGCAACATCCCTGTGCCTAGATTGAAAAGATGATTGAATTTTCTACAGTCTATTGTTGGAGACAGCAATGCCTGGAAGCTTTGCCGCTGCCCATTTTGCTTCAGTCTTGCCATTGACTGAATTCTGATAACACTGTCTGCAGTGTTAAAGGTGAACATTTCAGTCTTAATTCTTAAACTTTGATAGTGATGGACACAAAACATAAAATGTTTATTTTTACTTTATACTATAAAATATTTGAGTAAACATATTCTAAATGATCAGCCAAACTCATCGTTGTGCCTTGCCAGAGAGCTGACGTGTCAAGTGTACGGAGCTCAATATTTTGGATCCTTGTGTTCTGCCCATAACCAATGTCAGGCTGACATCTTGGCTAAATGAAATAAAATCAAAGCATAAACTGTGATGAGTTGCTTGCAGAAAGCTATAAACCAAGTTCTAAAAGCAACAATATCAAAGTTACATACCATATTATGGCAAATGTCGAGCAGAAAGGAAAGTGGCCTGGCCTTTTGGACTATTTCTCTGCTGTGACATGGACACGTGGGGCCTATAGTCCACTGGGAACCATAACATAGTCATCACCTCTGACACGGCTGCTTTACTTAGTCCAAATGCTTTCTGCAAATGTCTAAAACCAAGATTTATGTGTGCTTTCATGTTTGCGTGTGGGTACGAGTGTATGTGTATGTGCAAGGCTACGCCTGTGTGTGTGTGTGTGTGTGTGTGTGGCAAAGACAAAGAGGGCAAATATGGTATGGTTCTATAACGATTAGAGAGGCTTATAATCTTTAGTTCATGTGTGCAAAATAGTAGATAATGTGATTTAAATATAAGAATCCCCTGCTTCAGCACAGTTATGTCTTTAAAGAGTAATGGAGTTTGGATCGGGCTCATGAAGAGTATCTTGAAAAGCAATGCTTGAAACTCTACCTCTAACAATAATTAACGTCTTCCTGTTTTGGCCTTGGCTAATGTGTTCTGCACTGTCCTGACTTTATCCACTCTTTTCTGAGAGCCAGTGATGTTGTGTGGCCTTGCAGTATTAAGTAACATCTTGTACTGTCTGCTAAGAACATGACACCACCTGAGAGTGCAATAGGTTGGCTCCATTGGAGAAAATAGAGACACGGCAACCATTCAGCTTTCTTCCCTTCTGAAAAGACCCTTTCCTTAGTATAAGGCTTTGTAAAAGGGACAGTTAATGCCTCTCCGCCTGTTTATGTGCAGGTAAGTGCACCCATAAAACAAGGGGGATGTAGTTTAAGGTGAGCAAGTGAAACAGCAAGGTTTCAGGAGAATGTATGCACTCATGTTCCTTGTAAAGGCCCATTGGATAAAGGCATGGCTTATGTTTGTTCTACAAAGTAAAACGAGGTGCTATCATGCTACTGCATCTACAAGTCTAATTAAGTGTTTCTCTCTAAGTGATTTGACTTGTAAATTGTGTAAATACTGCACAGGCACTTTTCTTTTGAACTTGTGGGATGCTAGAGGAAGGGGAATTCTGTTGTGAGATGACAAAATGTTTTGTAAATAACTTTGGATGTGTTTTTTTCACCAATCATCTAATGAATACATAATTATCTCCTTGTTTTGAAAATGTATCTGATGTATCCTTTCTGTAGCTTTGTTGGTCCAGCCATATTAACTTAGGTATATTTGAAGCAGTACATTGCAGAAAACAGCGCACACTTAGTAGTAGTAGTGAACTTGTCCTGGATATACAGTTAAAGAATATATATACTATTCAAAAAGCAAAATACACAGACAAAGCCTCTGTAATGAGAGGAAAGAGGAACATAGAGGTCATGCAGAGTTCATGTCAACACTTCAATTCATCTGCTCGTTGGTTTCTTTCTGTCACTTTCTCAAACATCATCCCCATGCTTGTCTTGAGGAATCCTCTTATTATCTGTGATGTATTTGAAAAATTCCTCCTCCTGCACAAACCGTCTCTGATGTAACCAGCTTCTGACATTGTTTCATGACTCAGAGTCTCAGTCTGAGCGTAACCACTGACAATGCATTCCATAAATAACTGGCTTTAAGTCAGAATTGCCAAACAAATAGTGTAGCTGCTGAGCTTCCTGCTGTATATCACAGGATTTCCCCAAACTCCCTACTCTGCAAGCATACAGATGGAACCAGTTCTGTGGCTCTAAATTAGATAATGTTTGAAGACTCAAGCGCTAAAGAATGAAAGGACAGAGACTAATGGTGCCCTTGGTATTATCACTGTGGTACGTGGGACATTTTTAGGCACATCTAGAGCATTATTGTGTGTCTAGAAGTTCGGGTGTTACAGTCACAGCCACGGGTATATGCTTTCATGTGGCCAGGCATTATTACCATTGTACTAGCCTCAAGTGCATTCTCTCGTGCTCTAAATGATGCTTGTGGTTTTATATGAAGTGAAGAGAAGAGAGGCTGTCAGAAGCCATGAAGGCCTCAGCTTGGCCTACTATCAGTCGGTTAAGTCATTATCATGTGCCTTTGTTTAGAGTGACATGCTTTAGGGTGGGGTTTAGCTTGCCTATTGTCTCAGCATCAGTAAACGCTTGCAGTGCTTCCTAATGAACAGTAATCCCCACACCCTTCTTACCACTGTGTAATTGGCTGATTTATGAGTGGAGTGTGATAGCCAACCTAACTGAGAGCTTAGGAAAAAAACTGTGGGCTAATGATTGCTTTAATCCTCTCATAGAGCAGTTCCAAACTTTGCTTCGTGTTTATATTCAAATGTTTTTCTACCCAAACTCAGCGTTCAAAGCCGAGCGAGTCCGTTCAATTTCATGACACTACTGAAAGCAATTTTCCACCGGCCCAGTTGTCTGCCATTGAAGATTAATCTGTGCGCTGCTGTGCTCTGTTCTCCTGACCAAAGGGAATGGCTTGTGGTTTAGGATGTTTAGCTACCTTTTAATTGCTCTTAGAAACATTAAAAACATATTTCCTCACTTCCTTCTTCTGTAATCTATACAGCACCATTGAAACTGAGAAACATTTAGCTTATCCCAATGACCATTTTAGTTGTCATGAAAATGGTTTTATGTGTTTGTGGTCATAATCAGAATAAGCACACCCCAAATAAAACCGGGATTACAGATACTATGTACCCTATCGCAAGTTTCTCAGTTTATTTATGTGCAGCATTCATCATATATGGGTCAATCAACCAGAGAATCCTAATGACAGCTGGCAGTTTGACACGAGAAGCTAATAGTTACAGCAGAGTTATTGGACAGGAGCATATTAATGTTTAAAATGATGAGAGAAGCATAAAAACTGAAAACCATCTGTACCTAATTAAAGTAAGAAAGCCTGTCATCACGGTGAGTGTGAACTTCCCCATGAATTACATTTTAAAGTTGTTAATAGTCTAGATTTCTACTGATCAATTGCATTCAAAGTTAGAATAAAGCCAATTTAAAGGTACCAAAAGTGTTCATTTGAGCTGTTGGCCGTTGGGTACATGTCCTACTATTTTGGTAGAAGCTACACTGTTGATTAATGCACTGAGAATAGGTGGGCTGTTCACAGGAAAAGATTGTCAACATCTCTCTAAATATGTTTAAAATGGAAACTTGTGTATTTATGAGGCTCTCTTGAATTTGTTCATGACTTTACTTTAATGATAGTCTACACATTTGCTGACAGCTAATTGATGACGGTTTGAGTCTGTCCACTCGACTGCTTGTGAAAATATCGATCTGGCAGCAATGACATTTTTTGATCTTTGCATATCTCTGCAGGAACGTCCTTCTCCCTGTCTGCTTCTTCAATGTCCACTTCATTTTTCCCCCCTTCTCTCCTTCCAGAAGGCTGATAATTAGCTCTCATTGGCATTGGAAGCTCATTAATACCTCGTCACCATCCAGAGAGAGTACATGTCATTGATAGATTATCACCCAGGGTAACCCCCAGACTCTGTGTTTGTTTCCATCTCCCTGGCTGGACGTTAATGAGATGGCAGAAGGCGGCAGGATTTTGCTTACTCTGTCTGTGCTCAGAAGTTGTGAACCAGCCTTATAATTGCTAATTTACCCATCCACACACCCAGCAAGCTACCAAGATGCTGTCGAGATGCACCACTAGCCACTAGGAATAACCATGCCCTTAATATCTCTTCAAAGGAAAAAAGAGAAGCCTAAGGGAAGAGGATGGCATTTACTTTATGAAAAAAATTAAGATCCACAAGTTAGATCAAACAAAGTAAATATTGTAGACATAGCTTCCCAAAGCAGAAAAGTACAGATTGTTTATTTTGTCTTTATCAAATACTCCTTTACTGTATCACATTTGACATAACAGAGCAAACCGGGCAAAACCTAACCAAGAAAATTTTCTTTTAAATCAAAGGGTTTGTAAGCTATTGATAAGTGTAAATAATTATAAATTTCACAGTGACTGTATTAAAGTCAGTATTTAGAATTTTATTGGAGTTCATTAAAGACCTGATTGAGCACAAAATAATCTGAGTTGTAATGAGTCCAGATCTGAGCAGAGTAAGATTGACAAGAGCAGATCAAGCTTTGAAAGCGATGAACGGCAAAATTGTGAGTGTGATTAATGTTTTGATACCACAAGAGGAATTGTGTCTGTAGATTTCCTTCAAAGCTGTGCAATGTCTTTGTATCCCTCACACACGAACTCCCGCTGAGAGCAGTGCAAACTCCACTGGATTCAAACTGGAAGTGAAGTATCATCTAATGAAGATTTCCGACATTGCAATTAGGGGGCTGTGTCCGACTATTTCTAGAACTTTCTGCAACAAGCCCATATTTACACCCACTTCATGTCGTGATTGGCCAGCTGTGCAAATGGGAGTAAGTAAACACAGTTTTAACTTCTTTCACAAGCACTCTTACTCATTTGTTACAGAACTATTTCTTTTTCTAGTATCCTGATTGCTTTTATAAAGCTTGGAAAGCAAAAAAACAAACAAAAAAACCCCACATGAAATGTGATCGTTGCAAATCGGATCCAAGCCACTTTTGGAGGTGGTTGAAAATGTGATTCCAAAATGTCTTTTGCTTCACTCACGGCACGACACTCACTCTCCAAACAATCTCCATTTCTCATGCTTCCATGTTGGAAAGCTATGTCACCTGCATACATACTGTACTTACTGACGACTACATTGTTACCACAACACCAGTGCAGATACGTTGGTGATGTCTGGACACACAAATCTGAAAAAAATATCCAAATCTGATTAGTTGCAAATAACAGTGTGGACAGTGTCTTAAAGTTTGAGTTTGGTTTCTCTACTTTGAGAAACCAATCTCTTGCCTGCAGTCTGAACAAAACCTTAAGTTTTGTCCAAACATACCACAGATTGGTCTAAACATGTTATCAAGCACTCAAAATCTGCTAACAGCTACAGAAAACTAATTTTTTAAACCTATATCCATTCCAAATCATGATTTAACCTCAATAGTTTTAGAATTATGCATATTCTACAAAATTTGGTTTAGGTTAAAACTTATTTCTATTAAAGATAGCTTAGTCCTGGTTAATTTGGATGGTGTTGGATATATTACTCAATCATGATTTTTCCGTTTCTTGTTCTGTCTCTCTCTCGTACACACAAAAAACACACTCACACATTCACACACACTGCCCTGCAGTCACATCTTTTCCTCTTGCCCATTCTTATCCCAGCCTGGCAGGAGAAGGTTCAGTATCATTCCTTGCTTCCTCACCCCCTTCTTCTGCTCCTTCTCCTCTCCTCTCCTCTCCTCACCACCACCATTTCCATTTCTATGCCTATGTCTTATTTATCCATTCCTCTCAGATAAGGTCTCGGGAGATGAGAGACATCTGCTGCGCGTACTTTGAAGATGCATCGCGTTGCTCAATTACGTGCGGGGCCAAGGTCTCGTTTGCATTCAGTGGCATGGAGAGTACATCGCTAACAGGTGGTGGGAGAGAACATGCATGGCAGGTCGTTTGATAAATAAAATATATTATGGTAATGCCACTGAGGAAAGAGAGAGAGAGAGATGTGACTATTGCTAAATTGGCTTGCTCTGCATTCAAAGCCAGAGAGAGAGGATCGGGTTTGAGGAGGTGGGCGTTGGAGATATGTACATGTGCGCGCACACACACACACACACACACACACACACACACACACACAAACACACACACACACACACACACTGGCACGCGCACTACAAATGTAAATACTGTGAAACATACCCCCATGTAAATGTGTGCATATGTTTATGCTCCTACAGTGAGTACATTTGCATACATATCTGAATACATATTCAAACATGGTTATTTGTGAAAATTAATGCAAATGAATTTAAATGTTGATGGACTGGCAGGAAAACCACCAGTACTGGTTTGACTGGTGCTGGCAGATGGACTGTAGCATCTTCTCTGGATGTATCCCATTACCTTTCTCAAAACCTAAGCCTTGTAATGGACAAAGTTGGACAGGCACTCTACCATCAAGCCAAATGAAGAATGTGCATTTAATGAGGAAGGAGAGGAGTGATGGTGGGGCGTAGATTAAACCATCTTCTTCAAATCTGTTACACATGCAGGCATGCAGACACATACAGATATGCACATTTGGACACATGCAAGAAAACAAACAAGCCCATGCAGCACAGCAAAACACTTCCACGTTTCTCTAAAATGCACACACGTGCAAACACACACACAATCCGAAAGGTGACCTAGGGTCAAAAGTCATTAGACTTGGGGGCATCTCATCTGAAAAATGAGAGCTTTGCAATTCATCATGCGTTTGATCCCTTGTCAGACATTATCAGTCTTTTGTGTCGTATCTCGCAAAGCCAAACGGATTTTCATTGGTTTATCAAATTGCACTTTGCAACGGTTTAACATTAAGAACGAAAATCACAAATCAATCAGAAATACAATAGTGAAACTGTCTTGGTGGCATTGATGCAGATTTGTTTAAACATAATGGGAAATATAGCCCAACATTGTGGTACACTACCAGCAAGATCTGATATATAATACACTGGAAGGGACAATACAGAAGCAAACACAGACAGATGACTTTTCTTTGTAGGCTGTTTTTACTGGTAATAGTGTAGGGTAAGTGCATTTGACTTTAACAGCCCAACAAACAATACCCAGGCTCCCAATCAGATTTATTATATTTTACATCCAGTGTCTGTAATGCTTCTTTAAATCCTCCTTCTTTATTTTAAATACGAGGCTTTACCAGCATAGTTATTTGATGCAGGATCTTGGGGCGAGTTTGCCATTTTGAGTTGTCAATCACAGCTCTAATGAGAAGGGCACGGCGAGGTTGGGATGAGGTTAATAAATGACAAACAAACAAGAGAGAAGGAAGCCCTCTGTTCTGTCTTGATACCTGCCTGCTAGGGAGAATCAGCCCCAGATGTGTTATGGGTAACTGCCGGTGGAAGTGGTGACTTTGGGGGTCACGATGAGGCGGCATTGTACACTCCTCATGGCACACAGCTGTGCTCGTCATCCAGAAACCCCCCTCACCTTTGACCTCGCAACCCCCTGGTACACGTCTGGTAGGAATGTTCGGTGATTGGCTACTTCGCTCCCCTTTTCATTTCCTGTCCCTTCAGTTTTCACTTACAGCCTCACGAGTCTCCTGACGCCTCCCTGCTCGTGCCTTAAAGGGATTTTCTCAGCTATCGAGGAAGAGCCTGCAGCTTAAATATGAATTATGGATGGATTTCAGACTAACACCAAATCAATAATGTCTGCTCAGGAATGCATTACACTTGTGCAACTCATTTTTCAATAAGAAATAATGGCACCCTAATCTCCTATATTTATGTGTTAGGACATAGTTAACCATCTTGACCCACTTTGATTTTGAAATAAAAGGTCATCTATGGTCAATATTGTACCACAATTACATTTCAAGGATTTCCAGTGTGGCAATCTCATAATCTTATAAGCATAGAGTCCTGGTACCACGAAACAAGTGTTACTGTTCCTAGCAAGAGAAATTTACAGCATATTGTATCCCTTGGCACCACTGGATTCATTAGTCATCTTTGTTGTAGTTTCGGCAACTTTACAACACACACTTGAACGTCATTGAACTCAGCACAGCAGTTTCAGTGTGGTGTTCATATACAGAGTTGGTCTGGTCATGGGTATGTTATAAACCGTCATGCTTTCCTGTTTTCATGAGCTAAAATGTGAAAGTGGCGAAATCTCATGTCTTAATCATGAAACTGTAATTGAAGCTGAGTGTGCTCAAGAGTTCAATTTGTGTTGTGTTTATTGACTTGAGCCCGTTATGTTTGTTTTCAGTAATAATAGCAAGAAGTTAAAAAAAGAGCCTATTTTGCAAGCTCCCCTTGCCTCACTGCATTTATTCTCCACCTCCTTGTGAATGACCCTGGTTCTGAAACCTGACTTGAATCCGAGGTTTGAGTTTGTGTGTTGTCCCCTGTGTTTCTATAAATCCCAACACTGGAGCTCGGCCTATGCTTAAACCAGCAGTCTGGTGCATATGAGTGAAATGGAACACATGGTTGTGTGTCACAAATGCTGTTTGAGGTTTCATAGAAAATCAGATAAATTATGTAATTCAAATGGAATGTAGCAAGTCTCTGTTAAAGCTTTTCCCTTGGAGACGAAATAAAAATAACTTTTTTGAAACCCCTCCTCATTACAAACTCCCCTCCTTCAGGAGAATGAAAGGATAGGGATTTAGAATGCCATGGATGATGGATGGAAGCTGTGGTGTAGATGAGGTGAGATGTGAGAAGTTGTTCACTCACTTTTCTTTTTTGTCAGTTTTGAGGCCAAATGAAGATGAAAGAGAGAGGCGTTTAAACTCTTTGTCTTTGTGTTTCATCCCCTCTGAGGCTGGGCTCTGTTGTCTCTCAGATGCCTGGGACAAATCCATTAGCTCTGCCGTATCTTAGCTACTGCAGGCGTCACCTTAGTCGGTGTCACTCTGGAAGCATGTGAGGGAGACGGTGGCCGATAAACAGAGACACAGAGACAGAAACGTGGCAAGAGCCAAGTCAAAACAAGAACATACACAATGTTGCTAGTTGAAAACTGAAACTAGAATTCACAAATGCCACGATTAATTGGTGTCAGGTTGTGTCACTAGTGTAGAAATGAACTGACAAAATATCATGACATGATAAAGGGAAAATAAGGTGTGTTTGGTTAACATAAACTTGGCTGATATTTGACACTTTTAGACTGATGTCTGTTGAAAATCTGTAAGTCTAAAGACTTTCATACCATAAAATAGCAATTCAGTGATACTCCTTTATTGTGGGTTAGTTAGAAGTCTGTAATACCATTCAAGCCACAAAACTGCACTGAAACTAATGAAATTATGTAAAGTTGGATAGGTACAAAATAGATAATCCACTACACTGGGAAACTATGGGATATAATATTGTCTTTAAATAAATAATAATTTTTCAATAACATCAAGAGAAATTTAACTGTATCGTAGTGTTTTTAAGTCCATAATCTCATTTGAGGTTGTACAGACACTTCCACCTTGAAATGTAGATAATGGGGTAAACATTCAACTTGAATCTAAGTGTAGAATAATGTTGTTGTCATTTATTTTAGAAGAGAACTAGATGGATTCTTCTTCTTTTGTTAATTAGCTCACTTGTGCTGTTATTTTAGTATGACCAATGTTATAGTTACTCTTTTTTTTGGAACCAGATGTGAGCTGGGGAGTGATACACATTCCTATGCCTGACAGGTTGCCACGGTGGCAACTACAAATTAATTACAAGGTAGCTACTCCCCAAAGCAATCTACCTTATTGTCTATGTTACTCTAAATTGGACCATCATGAACATCATGCTGTATTGTAGAAGTATTGAAAGTAACAGTTGAGAGCATAAACTCATTACGAAATTGTTTCCTGATGTATTAAATCATCTTAGAAGGGGGATCATTTTGTCATAGACGTGTATATAATCTGACTTCTTTTTGCAACCACTGGGGTGGCCATTAGAAAGAAGGCAGATTTAAGGCACTTTTAGCTTTGGTTTTTCTGATAAAGTTTGAAGTGCACATTAAAATTCAAACTTTCACTAGTTAGCTGTTGGACATTTACAGAGGACCAGGGGATTGTGATTAAATTCCTAGGTGCAACATTAAGCTATTACAGAGTTAATGTAGCCTGTCCGATTCTTGTAAATCCACCGCTGTGTAAATGGAAGAGACTTGTAAGACCATAACAATGATCTCCACTTAGGAGGGGAAATGTACCCGGTCAGCAGTTAACTTGTAAAATGTGACATGAAAATGAACTGCCCTCTGCAAGTAAAGCAACAAGATTTTCATCAAGTTTAAATAAACCTAACCTTTTTGTCCCTGTACTACCAAAGAAGACACTGATACAGGTCATTTTAGTCCGCTACTATTATGGTAATGGATGAGACATGTCATAAAAGGGAAGGGGAAATATTGGAGACATCAACAGGAAATTCACCATTGCAGTCCATCTTCTCCCCTCCCTCGACAGCCTCTGACAGAGTAAGGAAGTTGGTGATAGCAAAGGTTTGGAGGGATACATGACAATGTTGCAGGAGAGACAAGAATACAATAGGAGGCTGGGTTCTTACTCCAAAAGACTCAGTGACCTGGTGAAAACCAGTACTTATCATTATTTACATTTATATACATTGATATTGTGGTAACACATCAGTAATAATTTTCTATTGGTGCAAAATAAAAGCATATCTCTATGCTTGGGTTTATTAATTCAATAGACTGAATAGTTACTAAACTATTCAATTCTTCTTCAGTTATTACATTTGTTGATTTGCAAAATAATCTTACATGCACTTTGTAGTACTGCATTGTATTCTCACAAATAAATAAAAAAACATCACATCATATTAATGTGATCATATAAGTAAAATGAAATTAAAATCCTGCTATAGAAAACGGGACTGCAGTACACTCATCCAGCTGGTACTCCAAACAGATTAAAAGAAACATTGAAATACCAGTTGACCAATGTCTGAGGGCAGGGCTTGAATGGAAAGATCCATCTACACTGTAGGTAGGACAGGAAAAAGCATTTTGTACATCTATCTGACTTTGTTTTTGTGGTTAGCTCCATGACAGGTTCAGACAGATAGAGAGCTAATATTTAAACTACATAATAGCTTTGTAGTTGGCAGTTGTATTATTGTCTTTGTACATGAAACTGCTGCTGTTCTCTGAGGGAATTCCAGCATTATCAAACACACTGTGTCAGCTAGTCATTTAAAATGAAAATGAACAATGTATTGAGACACCTTCAATTATAACTTTGAAAAACAAATGATTTTAAACTGGCTCCTGAGGGAATCTACATCATGGGAACATATAGTAGGAAAATAATTCTTGATGAACAGTTAATCTGTCATATGTAACTATTTTCCCCCCGGTGCCCTGGCTGGTGACTTACTGCATTTGTTCTATGGGATGTATAATTTTCTAAGCCTATATTTTCTTCACATTTACTATGGTGTATATTTTTTCATGAATTCCAGGATTTAGTTTATACAATGAAGATCAATTTATTTTATTTCATGGTTTTACATTGTTAATTTGTTTGTCCCAAACAAATTTCAGGAATAAATAATAAATATAATTTTCTCACGTCTATATAGGCATGATCTACAAAGATATACCAACATGAATAACTTTATCTGATTGTCATCAACTTTGTGACTGGTCTGAGGGTCAGAGGTCCGATTTGTGGACACAAGAGCAACTTTGTTTTTTTTTTTGTTTTTTTCACGTTAGTTTCAAAGGCCCCCTGAAATCTACTCAGGCTCACATGAAAAGGAGCTTTCAGTCTGGTCTTCCATAAATCTACTGCTAAAATGACTGAAACCAAAGAAAGTAATGTGCTATCAACTTAAACTGGTAAAGGAGAGTTCACAGCATCCCATGATGGCTGGAATGATTACATACTTTTCTACAATTTTATTTTAATTCATTGTACATACATGCAATTGGCAGACCAGTCTGTGAGAGTAGGGAGAGTTTCTTTTCTGTCATCAGTTTAATGGAAGCAGTCCGATGGAGTTACCAGAGTCACCATAATCAGGGAGAAATTCAATTATTTAACATCTGTCATCAAAACGTTCTTGTTGAGCACTTAAGCAGACTGAAATTATAACATGAAATGGCCTTTTTTGTCAATCCAAATTCTTACATCTTACAACATTAAAATAGCTTTAGGTAATATATCATTATCCTAAGTATTTGCCTTATTTTTCATAATCGTTTTTGCAATCTCTCCTAACTGAGGGCTTTTTTTTATCCTTGCTAATGAGAAAAAAAGAAAGGTCATTAAGTGTAGAAACACTGTCTCTACTAGAACAATACGATTCCTTTTTTCCGAACCAATGATTTCATTCTCCCACACTCACACTAGCTGATTCATACACTGACAGTGTTTCCACTGTGTGTTTCCTCAGGCTCATGTTTCATTCAGAGGTACTGTATCTGCCGACATGGTCCTTTGCGTTACCCTCACTCAATATATCCACAACTGTGTACTTGCTATGTCGGATATACTGTAGCTGCACAAATATGTATGCTCTCCATCCTGTCACAGATAAGGGTTTTAGTTTGAGCTTTGCAACATCGTCTGTTATCTCTGGTGCCATAATTCTGGTGTCCGGTGTTTTCTTTTTACGAGAGCAGGTCTGATACGGTGTGTTGAGGTAATCACAATACAACCTCTCCAGTGATTGATACTTCCCGCAAAGCCTTCTGGGATGCCATGTTTTTACAGAAGGAAAAGGGTGAACAGTTTTGTTTCTCCAAATGAAAAACAAATGGAGCTGGATGGAAAACTGTAGAGGGATGGAAAGGGATCACTACTTTTGCGGTTCCATGTCAACCACAAGGTCGCATACCAGAAATAAGGATCCCCCACAGTGGAACGAGCATTTTGTTTCGACGGCAGCACATTTTTGTTCTATCAGTGTTGCCATAAACATGGAAATTGGCCAGTTAAATATCCCACTGGCAAATGCCGCCCTCGACGCATAGTGCCACAAACTCACCTTTGCCAGACATTTCTCTGTTTTTTGTTGTTTTTTATGTCAGAGAAAAGAACCAAAAGTTACGAAGCTTAAAGCACAGTATATGACAAATCTAAAATTCATGACATCCAACAATGCCTTGTAGCATAATGTGACTTTGGGTTGAAACTTAACCACAATAGCATGCTGTGGCATTTTTCATTGTACCCCAGAGACATTAGACCAATTATATCGTTAAGTCATGTGTCTCCTTAACTGATTGGTCTGGTGAGAGAGAGAGACAGGCAGAAAGCAAGAGAGAGAAAGAGGGATAGAGAGAATAACAGACAGTCAGAAAGAGGGAGAGAGAGCGAGGGAATGTGACTGTTGTGTTATATAATGAGTAAGCTATGGGCTCTTTTTCAAAGTATCCAAAACAGCGTTCAATAGCTACCAGATGGCTGAAGGAAAATATAGTGAGGGAACTTGATTACCGTTAAGCATTTTCTCTTAATTTTACTGAAGCTGTGATGTCCTTAATAGCACAAAGGCTGTATTCCTTTACAACATATTCTAAAGTGGGAGTATAAGAGCTGTAAAGAGTGCCATCAGGTACTTCATATGAGCAAAGTGATTTATTGAATGAAATAACAGAATATGGCACATGCAAGCTGGTAGTCTTTTAAAGTCAGAGCAATAATGTGCTTTGAATAATAATGTGAGTTAACATCATTGTTCTGCAGCTAAATGTGCTAATATTTTAATACATTGCATAATTTTGGCTCTAAAGTGCCCCATTGGGTGAGGTAAAACCTTCCAACCTCCGTAACGTCTTTGTCTTCTTAATACGCAGAGTAATGGAGGTGAGGTTGTTTTCATCACTGTGCTTTGTGAAAGTGTTAAAGCATTGACAGTATTAAGAGGTAATTTCCACTTCCTCGTTGTGTATGCCAGTATGCCCGGGCAGCTGGGGTCAGGGCTTATGTGAGCCAATGACAGGACTCAGAGGGATGATATCATAAGTCAGAAATGGCTAGAGGATCTCTTGGGTGTACCATATATGTCATCAGGGGTCCTGTAAAGAAAGTAAAAAAAACACTTTGCTGATAGATCTCCTCTCTAGCAGGGAAAAAAGTGTTAGAGGAAGTGACAGTCATTGACAGAGACCATGCCACATTGCTGACATATCTTCTCAATGACAGCGTCCACACAACGAAGGCAAGTATTAATAAATATGTTTCTTTATGCCAAATTCCTCAACTCCTAAGTTATGTGCAACAGGCAAAAATCTTACCCTGCTACGACTGATTTGATCAGATGTGTGGACTTTTAAAACTGTGTTAAATTACCCAGAGTGCTCGCCTCGTTGTCTCGTCACAGCAACTGCTATGTGGCGCTCCAATTGCTCCTGGCTGCCAGGCTGGCGGTGTCAGGAAGTTTGCCCTCTACCTTGTGTTGCAAACTCATGTTAATTACACCAATTAATCTGGCGGGAGAACGGAATGAAGATGAAGATTGTTTTGCTTGAGTCAAAATAAACAGTCTACTTCCCGTTAGCATTTGCACACATTGCTGTTAATGAGTACAGGCCACTCCACTTTGGGCCGTTTTAGCGGGATAAATGTGCACATTTGGTAGATGGAGATCATGTCATGCATCACGCATTGGCAAAATATGTACAAAGCTTGTTTAGACTCTGAGTCTCAGCCTCTCTTCTGGCATTATCAACTGCAGACAAAGTGAACGGGTGAAGACAGACTTTCAGAATTACGTGGTTACAGATGGAGAGGATCATATCTTCAAAGGGACAGAAATGCAGTTTGGTTTGATGCAGAGCACTTTTATGAGAATGGCGTGTTTCAAATCATCTTCCACGTAAAAAAGAGCAAAAGAATTGAGCACTGTAAAAATGGACATAAAAAATGAAGACGCGAGATGAATGAAGGAGATATGAACCATGCCATAGAGAAACATTTCATGGGTCTTGGTGCTCAGGTGGTGTGGCGGTCCTGAGTGTTTCACTGGCTGCATTTCTACTGTGCTGTATGCTGTCCCAATGAAACCCAGGACCCTGTTAGGCCATTTGGACTTTGTCTGTATCAGCCATTGAAAGGTGAACACCTGGTGGTTTATTAGCCAGAGCATTCTGTCGACCGCTCTCGTTAAACTCCTGAACCTTTCTTGTAGGCTCATACCTGTTCCAGCAAAAATTTGCAGTCGACAATGAACGCATGCACATTTGCAGATAGAGTGACGTTTCAAGCACAGGCCATGTGGCAGCGATGATAAACCCGGGGAGAGATGGATCAAAGCGTCCAGTGACCAGGAGTGTATGTTGTAAGCTTTCAGACATCAGAGTTATTTTTAATATGCGTTATTCAGCATATGAGGTCTGTATACATGTGAATAACTGGAAAAGCAGAGTTGAGCTTTGACATTTATAAAATATTTACTTTATAGTACTGCCTTTTTAGAGGGGTTGCTCTTGCTATAAGCCATTACTCATATATAATTGTACGGAGTGAAGACATTTGTCAGCAAGCTGAAACTTGATATTCCTGTCTCACTGTTTGCTTACCCACATTTCAACAGAAGTGTCGTGACATCCAATATCCTCTTTTGTGTTTCTCTCACCTTTCCGAAGAACTAGATTATCTATCAAACTGTCAATCAAAAAAAACAAAAAAAACTTACATATTACAAAATGTGTCAACCTCTGCTGATTCATCTTAATGCAGCAGGTACAACACATTTTACCCTAACAGCTTAAAAATTATTCGAATTCGCTCACACCCACCAGACTTCTCTGGCTTGGCTTGAAAATTTTAAAAGATCCCTGATAAAGAGATCTGTGGAATAAAACTTCAATTCGTGACCTTTGCTCTCCCCTCTCTGCACTGAACTCTCATGACTTCTGTGAAAAGTGCCACTAGTTTCCTCAGCTGTTCCTGGGTTTCTGGCCATCCGATAAGCTGATCCAGCAGGCTCATTCCTGCCTTGCCTACTCTCTGACCTTTGTGTAATTGCTTCAGAGTTTGATGGACCAGTGTCTCACTGATGTCTCACTGCAGCTTGTGATAATAGCTAGAAGGCCCTCTCCTCCCTGACCACCACAAAACCCTAATGTTGGTGGTAAAGAAAGTAACCATCTGCTAAGGAAATAAAGTCTCTCTTACTCAGCCCCTCAAAACTCTGGTTTTAATTCCCACTTGAGGGATAACTTCAAGCTTTCCATCATGCACCTTTTAGCAGCACTTATGGTGCATAGTTACTGTATGTGGCCTGTTATATATGGATTTCTGCTTAATACAGATGTCAAAAGCTTTTCTTCCTTCTTGTTGTGATCAAAAACATGAGAAACTCTGCCATCCATTTTTTAGAGCATGTTTTTGTTTTTCGTCGATGGAAGTTTTGCCAAGTTGAAGGATCCCTCCCAGCCTTCTGTACCAAATGTATTTCCATCGAAAACATAACGTGATGTCCATAATTACATTTATGGGACAAGATTGAGGTAATTAGCAAACCAGATAATGGGACAAAATACAGGCCTATGAATTGGATCACATACATTATGATACAAAGCATATGGTGGCTGGGTAGCAAAACTCCAAAAAATGTCCACAAAGAAGGAAACATATGTTCGCAGGGAGCTGAATTCGATCCAGCTGAGGAACCAGAGTCCTTCTTTTCTGCCTTATCACTTATTTTCAAGGTTAAATAAAACGTATCATGCCAGAGACCCAAGGCTTCATCGGCAGAACTTGCAACTGCAGGATTCATTCAGAAAGCAGAGAGTCACGTTTGTCGGGCAGTGAACAGAGACAGGTTGATGGATGTGCAGGCGCTGAGTCATGCTCGTGCCGAAAGGACTTTACCCTGTCTGGCTCCTGGGCTGCCCCTGAGCTACGTGGTGACGGACAGGAGGGTGGGTGATAGATGAAGATGTACGACTGCAGATAGACCATCAGATTAGTGGTTTGTTATATCTGATGTTATGGTGTAATCAATCCCATTCATCCCCTCGTCGTCCCACACTTGATGGGTGCATCTGCTATCTCTGAACGTCCAGCCCCAGTGATGTCCAAGCACACGCTAAACTAAAGGACTGTGCAATTATAGAGCAGCACCATTATATTCCTTCTTTTCATCTCAGTTTCTTTTTTCCTCAATGCAGTAATAGAAGACAGCTTTTAAGGTTTTTTTCTGGTTCGTCACACATCTTTACGTGATTATTTCCTCCTTTTTCCTTTTAAATGGGACGTGATATATTTAAGGGCTTCGCATATCGCAGGGTTCTCTAAAGTCCTGCCAGTTCTGTTATTTCCGCCATGGAGATGAGCTAGTTGCTATTGGTGCAGTTAAAGTGTGCAGGACACAATAGCATTTGGAAGTAAAATGTGTGAGGCACATGTTGAGAGAATTTGCGAGCCAGACAAGATTGGAAAACACGCTCCAGCCACCTACATGAATACGTCCACAAGATTTAACATGGCTGCAATGACTCAGCACTGGCGTAAACACCCAGATAAACACAAATTAATTAAAATCGAAGAGGGAAGCTTAAGTGTCTGGTCTTAAAACTGTCACTTTGCAAGTTTCCAGCGAGAGAAACAAAAACTTGGCAGTTTGGAATTGTTGTTGATGTTTTGCTCATCCCCCCATAAATCTCTATGTGGCTTACCGGCCTTGTTACTGTAGGTTTTGAATCTTACATAATTGATATGTATTTGTATTTATATTTATGTTGTTTTCACGATTCATGTTCACAAATTGAAGCCAGTGTATGTTCACTGGTCTAAATAAAAAGTGATTTAGGGATCTGCACTACATAAGCAAAAAGCTCCAGGGATTGTTGTTCTCGTCCAGAACATTCACCCTGTCAGCATTTGAAATACACAAAGGCTGACAAAGTCATGTTTTTCAATAGATAAGTCGCTTCTGCCTTCCTAAAGACATGAGAAATGCACCCCGATAAACATGCTTGTGAGCTCAGCCAATTAGCGGCAGTTTTCCAGACTCAGGGCAATGCCTTTGGCTCTGTTGTCAGATTTGGAGTTGCAGCGTGCTACATACCTACATCTGGCAGCCATGACAGGTAAAAGAAGAATAAAGCACTATTCCACCATCAGCACTAACGGGAATAAATGGCTTACCTGAGCCAGCTAACAGCAAACCACATCCTGCTAAGAGCACCTTAAGGTTCCCTGTCAGTCTTGTGTCCTAAACGGGCCTTTCAGTGAAGAAAAGCAATCTGAAATGTTTACGTTATGAAAATAACTTTCTTTGCTAAGTCTGCAGAAATAGAGAGAGAAGAAAAGAGAAGCACCTTGAATGCGAGTGAGTAGACTCAGCTGGGAAGGGGTGGTGGTGGTGGGGCAATCTGTGAGCCAATCTTTCCTGGCATGACTTCTGGGGAATTTGGTCAAAGAGGGCAACATTTTTGGCTTAAATCACTCCAGTTACTTGAAGTGAGATTAGTGCAAGTACCAGTGCTAATTAATATCACATGGAAGAGAAACTCAGTCATTGGGGTTTCAGAGTGCCATCCTAAGGTGGTGACAGTGTAAAACATCTTGCAGTATTTTGTGTTGTGGGAAAACTCCCTGCAAACAATTCTGCTTATGACCCAAACTAAATGATTAGTTTCTCTCCTCTCAGGAAAAAAAAAATCCTCTGAAGAACAACAGCAAAGAAAGGAAGTATAATAAGCAAATCAGAAAGGAGAGCCGCTCCTATTGTCCCGGTGAATTTGCTGCTTCTCATTCATCTGCTGCAGCAAATGCTTCACCTCTGATCAACTCTGAACTTTCATTCCACACTTTTATTTCATCTCTTTTATTTAACTCTGTTAAGATAATGTATGTAACATGGTGATCTGTCTGTGGAAGATATTTCCAAATTTCGCTGCCTGTTAATATGCTGAAATCATGTTTTAATTGTTTAATGAGATGATGCGTGCTTTATTAATACATAACTTAAGTGTTATTTTCAGTTAAGTGAACATTAAATCACTTGAAACTTTAATATCAAACCGCCTCCCTTCAGAGATACCATTGGGATCCCTCTGTTTCGGTTAGTTGATAATTCTCTCAATAATTTTCATTATTATATATTTTTTCCCAAAGTGATTCACTCATTGACCAGTACAGTTTTGTAGCCTCATCGCAGTATGTTGTATAATCACTTCTGTGGTTGCATATAAGATGAACTTTGTTTGATATAACAATAAACTTGTAAAAAGTAAAATAACAAGCTTTCCTTTTCTCCATGCATTCATAATTTGATATTCCTGGATACAATGGATAGATGGATGGATATTATATTGTTGAAGCTCTTGCTCACTGTGCATATTCAATATGGTGAATGAAAAAATAAATCAAGTTAAAATTTTTCTGTCGTACAACGATAAAGTCTACATAAAAGTTAAGTAGGTCGTTAATAACACCAGACATCTACGCTCACAGATTCTCAGCCCTCCAGAGAAGACAACTGCAGAAAACTACAAGAGACAACTACTGTTCTCTTTACTGCACGATATTTATTTAACCACTACACTACCTTTGTAGCTCAACACTTAAAACACTGCACACACTGCAAAAATACCAAACACAAAACACAACAACTGTTGTGGTGAGATAATTTAAGCCTGTTTAAATGGTTTTTGGTTTCTCTAAATAGTTTCTACCTGGTTTCTTCAAATATTGAATAGAGAAATGTGACATTTGTCTTGATTCTAGAGAAGCAATCCAATATTCTGCCTTCTTATCACACTAATTTAAAAGTTTTTGAAACCAGCTGATTCATGTCAGAAACACACACAGACAAAAAAATCTATAAGCTGGTGGATTTTTCCTCTCACTATTGTGAGAAAAAAAAAATGACTTAATATGTAGATAACAATTACTTAGGAACATTAAGATTAATTTGCAATAATATTATCATCACGTAAAGTACTTAAAATTAGGAACACCTTGACCGACATGGAAGGAGTATTCATATCCTTTAGTAATGTTAAAGCAGCAGTACCACACTGTGAAAGTAAAAGTATGCATTATGAGCAAAATTCACTTAAAGTACATTTGATTAATATTTTCAATTCAATTTTATTTATTTATTTATTGTATAATAGTAATGTTAATGTTTTGCAATGCATCATATTCTATAAGATCATCATATATTTGTAGAGTTGCTGTCCCATGAGAACCAAGTATCTCTGAAATGTCCACGTTTCTAGAAAAACAGCCCTGTTTTCAGCTTTGTGACGATGTGATTTACTTCATATCCAAGGGGGGGTAAAAAATAAATAAATAAGTTTTTTATCTTGAGAAGTTGGAGAATTTTCTCAATCCATAAAGGAATACTTCATCCTTCAGTTTATCAAAAACATTCACAGTTACCAAATCTGGAGAGGCATCATTTTCACAGGGGGTTATGAAAAATAGTAATCTGAAAAGTACTAAAGCTTTCAGACAGATAGTTACGCAATCTTCATATGGAGTGCTTATACTTTATACTATACTTTTATTTATACCTGGAACACATTTCCACTGCTAATTCTTAGTTTTCTAGCAAAGAGCTACCTGACCACATAAACGTCACAAAATGTAATTTATTTATGCACTGACGTTCAAAAACAACTCATTAAATGAATGTTTTTGTCACACTTTCTTGGCAGACATTCATTTCTCTATTGGACAGCAAAGATAAAAATAAGAGCACACACTGATGAACTTGGTCAAGACCACTCCTTAACAAATTATTTCATCTAATTTATAATATTACATTGTGAATGAAGACACAAAATACATACAAGTATTGTAAGAGGAAAACAGAGGGTAGCAGAGTTGGTCTTGTTCAACAAATCATGCTGAGAAAATGAGTTGGCGCAAAGGATTTACATCCAACACTCCCCCACACCCCACCCTCCAGCCTTTAGCTGTATGTGCTGCGTTAGCTTCAATTATCAAATCCACATGTGAGAGCTTTGAAAGAAGTAAAGGGAGGATAGACTGAGAGGAAAACAGGATAGAGAACAATGAGGAAAGGAAAGAGTGCCTGATAAAGAGACATAGAGATTGGTTTTAGAGAGATACTGGTGTATGAGTGTGTCTCATTAGAGAAGTGGGTGGAAAGCAAAAGGGGGAAAGATCTGGGAGAAGAGGAAGAAGTATGTATGGCGGGCGAGAAGAAAATTGGCGTGTAAGAGGGAGGTCTGACAGGAATGAGAGTCAAAATAAGGGAGAGAGAGGGAAAGTGCCTGACAAGAGAGAGGGGGAGCTGGAGGACTATGACTGAGGCAATATTCACACTGCAGCTCAAAGTGTCCTAGTTCTGATCCCCCTTCTGTCACGTCTGAGACAGATCTGGTGTTTTCTCTTTAGTTGTGAGAGAGATAGAAACCACCCCTAATGCACAAAGACATTTATTCGTGCTTAACAATGCAAAAATAATATTAGAAAGCAGTGGAAAACTTCTGTATTACTGCACACAGTGCAGTGTGTCTCAAGTCAGCACTTTTCCTCAGGCACCAATAGAGAATGAGCTGCAGGTAGTCCACTTTATATAGCTATGGGAAAGCCTGGCAGAGGAAAGTGATCACCAAATGTAAATCATGATTTGATACATTCAACTCAAAATACATATAAGTTCTACGCTAAACAATTCACTGTATTTAATGTTCTTTGTCATAATTATCATAAATTAAAAACCTTATGTAAATAGAATAAACAATTACTTGAAAAAATTAATCAGCAGATTAATAGGCAATGCAAAAATAATTGTTAGTTGCAGCTCATGCCAGAGAAAATTATCACCATGTAGGAATACTGTGTCAGTAATAGTCATCAGTTGAAACCAAGTGACATATTTTGCTTGAATTTGTTGGTCACAGAATTCAAAGAATGCATCCAGTGTGCAGTTCAGAGCAGATTTCAATTATAATTACCTCCGGGAGAAGAATGCAATCGTTGGGTCTCTGTAAACTATATTACAAAGACTACGGTCTGGACCTGCTCTATATGAAAAGTTGTTATGAATTGGTGATATATAAAAAAGATGAATTGAATACAATTAATTAGTATACAATTATAATTCTGTACAAGGAGATTGAACTGTGTAAATTATCTTTTGAATGCACAGATAGTGAAAGAATGAAGCAAAAATCCGTTTTGGGTGCTTTGAAAGTCTGTAGCCATTGAGACTGAGCATGGCGAGAGAGCAGTGACTGAAGGGTTATGTTCACTGAGAAAAGGTTGTGCAGTGTCGTTGAGATGAGTGGTTTCAATTAGCCTTTCATCACCATAGACCGGCATATCTTCAAGACTGGCGATAACTTGTTTTTCTTCAAAGTTCCATGTAACTGTAAAAAGAAAAAATAGTGAGAGATAAGCACCATTCATAGTCAACAATACATAGCATTATTCAGCCTAAACAGCATGGGTTGTGGTAAAAAAAAATAGCCATAAGGCATACAATTTACACATTTCTTGTATTTGAGTGACACAGTTCATTAAAAAACATGGAGGCACATTCTATAATCAAAATGTATTGGAAACAAGCAGAAGACAAACATATGTGACATCTATTACTTACTGTTACTCTGCATGCATGTACAAAATCATCACTTCATACTGGTATGTGTTACAGCTCAAAATAGATATTCACAGTCAAAGAAAAAGTCACACATTATCAACAATTCGGAAATGATTTTAAGATCTGCATTGTGTGAACAGAGACGGTGACATGGCAGGGAATTATGTAGATGCTAGGAACAGTAAAATGAGCGTGTTTCAAAAGGCTCCACTCCTAATCAAAAGAGTTTGGCTTTTTAAGGCTCACACATACAATCTCCTAATATCACAAAGTATCCACAGTAATAATTTCTCATGCTAATAGATAGCAGATATCAGAGTCATCCATTACAGCGGGCCACAGTGAGGGAGTTTCCTCCACCTTGAGAGAAATCCCGCTCTGCATCTGGAAGTTTAGCTTTTTGCTTGGTAATTTTTGAAAGATACAAATGAGTACAGTGTTTGGTTTTTGATAAGCAGCCTCTCTCTTATCATGTCCTTTATTCCGGGAAGAGTGAGATATACTGGAGATGATGGATCACAGTTAATTTAAGTTCAAGAGTGTTTAGCCGACTGACTCCATTCTCACATGTACTCAAGATTAATGATGGCTCGCCCACCTCTGTGTGAGGATTCATACTTTGTCAAAGAGTTTACGCTCTACTCCATAAAGTTTTCCTGGGCAGTTTGAATAATCAACTGTATGCAGTCTAATAACCATAGTACAACTTGCAGTGCTAACCGTGCTTCTTCCAATAATAGTAATGTATTTATAATGTGCTTTCCGAAATAAAACAAGAGAAATCTGATATAACTTGGCAGGCAGTAAAACATATTTTTTTCAGAAATGGCACAGGAAGCTTTCTTTCTCAAACAGTGTATTAGTTAAGAGTAAGATACATGTAAAGTCCTGTGTGCCATCTTTCTAGTTGGTGGTAGAAATCGCTGAAACAGACTTATCTTAGATGTCTCGGGAAAATGACCTCCTAGGTGTTGTGATTGTGTGGGAGAGTCTGGATCACTTAGTGCTAATCCATCTGAGAGTCATCTGTGCTTTTCTCTCACTCACCTTTGACCTTTCTCAAGCTCTCTGGTCCCAAATCCATTGCCGGTAAGGAGCTGAGGAGGGGGGTGTGGGCGGGTTGGGTTGGAGAGAGAGGGAACGTTTTCCTCTGGATGTTTCCTGTGGTTCTGAGTGTTCGTAAACGTTTCCAAGCCTCAAGGTCTCGCAGGGCTTTTTCGGCAAACACTGGAGGGCAAGCACATTATTTGTTTCTGACTTGACCACTAACAGAGAAAAGGCAATCCTTAACCAAACTAATGGCTACCAGAGGGCCTGTCAAATACTGTGAGAAACATAAAGTCAAAGAGCATTGACATCACTTTAGCATCCCAGGAAGAAGGAGCATTGCTAAGTCTGTCACAAAGACTATTCGCTATAACATGATCTCAGATCTTTGTGTTTTCTCATATGTGTTTGGTATGGATGAATTTGGTCTTAAAGGACAAGGGCAATGGGAAACTGAAACCGTGGTTGACCCACCACAAAGTGCTCTTAAATGTTTTCAGAGGGGGCTTCATGTGGCAAGCATAGCTGAATAGCTTACAATGGGCCCAGGGGCTTTTAAATTAAGACCCGCATTGACACGTTAGAGGGAGCCCGGGCCAGTTGTGTGAGATGAGATCCTGTCTAGGGCCACATCAGGCAGGAAAGGAGAGCGGAGAGGTTGGTATGTAGGGGTGAGGGAGAGTGGCTGATGATGGCTTCAGTTTAGATGGCCCCCCCCCCTCGCCGCTACCCCTCCTCTGTGCCGTGCATAGGGAGGGAAAGCTAAGCGGATTTGGGGAAGTATTGGTAAGGGCTGGGGGAGGGGTAGGGGGGATAAGCATCCATAGCGCAGAGCGGCACAGGACAACGTCTCCATTTAGTGGAGCAAAAAAACAGCTGCTTCTAAATGTTCCCCCATAGTAACCCCTAGAGACGATACCCAGTGTACCCCTGACAAGCCCTTCTGCTTTATTACTTCCCCCGACTCCCCCAGTGCCACAAATGCAGAAACTAGTTGCTTCTGTAGTTTATATAGTTTAGAGACTCTGATTTCTCTCATTGCATGGCATCAATAGATTCCAACACACCTTTTGGGCACACAAACACAGTGCAAACTTAAGACTTTCCTCACAAAGTAAGTTTCCTCACTGGCCCAAAGACTCACTTTCTACAACATTTCCATACCTGTGCAGAAAGTGAATTCCAGAGCTCAACCGCTAGCAAACAGTGATCAAATAGACTGTGGACCACCCCTATACGCCTCAGCTCTCCTCCTGAGTCCCAGTGTCTTACACAAATAAACCAGCACAGATTTAATGACGGCGGGCTTCAGGATCTCTTTCACTCTCTTTATCAAAGGATCAAACACTTAAAGAGTGCCTGCACATGTGTGGTTGTGTGTGCGTTATGGTCACTTTCTGAGTTTAAGTGCACCAGGTGTACGCCTCGTGGTATAGTTCCAAATAAATTGGTGGGCACACCGTGACTTTCATCACCATAAAGCAAAACACAGAAATGATATTCAGCGCTTCATTCAGTGAAGTACACATCATAATATTTAGCCTCTGACCTGTTGATTCTCTCAACATACAGTATGTGTTTGTGTGACTATGGATTATTGTGAGCATTTTAATGCATGCACTGTGTGTGAGAGAGATATGGAAGTTCTAGTGATTCATTTCAGACTGTCTTTTTAGTCCTTTCCAACAGCTGTTTATTTTCAGGACCAGTTTACAGTCCATGGAGGATTGAGGTCCTCTTACATAAACCAGGGACTTTAATAAAGATGGATGCTTGCTTTTGTATCTTTCAACGATGATGATTTTCCTTGTTGATTTTCGCTGTCCCCTGGGAATACATACAGTGTATATTTCAGCACATCGTTGAGATGAGCACTTGCAGCACAGCAAAGTGGAATCACTGACCCACTCCAAACTGTTTACATAACTTAATCATCACTCTGGCTGATGTGGCATGTAACGTTTGTGCTGCTAGGACTGAGGTGGACTATTATTTCAGGGCCAGGTTAAGAACTGGGCACAGTAGAAAGAGGTTCCATTCGTTCGTAGTTGTAATCCCACCGCTGTGGCTTCTGTATTTTCAGTCCTTGTCAACATCATAGTAGTCTGCAGGGATAATACTTAAGGCAATAAATGCATTATTCACAGAGGAATACATTTGCAATTCTCATTCATTTTGAATCTAAAATGTAATCAGTATCTCTAAATACTGAATGTAGAAACCAATTTTCTAATGTTAAAGTTGACATTTCAAATTCCAAATAAACTCAAGGTGTGTTTTGCACAATGGTAAACAGATGTTGCTAGTGTGAACTTTTCTGAATGTTGTTCAGTTATGCAAATGTGACATGAAAATCTGCATATTCATATAACCAGCGCTCCTAAATTTCCACCGCAGTGTTGACCTAATTCTTACGGATCACAGATAACATAATAATTATGCTGAAGCAGATGTGGGCTAATGCTCTGTGTTCTTGCACACATTGAAAAGCATTTCAGGTATTTCCCCTTCCCCACTCCCACCCGTTAAACCTCCTCATCTCAGGTTCAAGTGCAGCTTTAAGTGCTGCTTGTGCATAATTTAACTCCCCAAACCACATATCAATACGGTAACTGCAGGTTTATGTCGGAAGTAATTAGCTTTTAAATTGTTTGGGGGGACTGGTGACAGAAGCAGAGTGTGTAATCGAAGCGTGGGGAAGGGTGATTTACACTGGTCAAGACGACTTCAACCCATACAGGAAGTGAATACTGTTTTGAGGTCAGAAAGCTACAAGGCTCCTACTAGACTTACCTTATGAAATCCATGTGAGTGGCTGGTGTGATGTGTGTGTGTTTCTAAGGGCTGGCCAATTAAATGTAATCACAACACCCACAACAGCGGCAGTTAACGATGGTGTGAGCACTTTAAAGAGCTAAGCTGGTGGTCCATGGTCCGCTGCCTTGTAAGTAAACAAATGAAATATTGTGCATTTTCATCACCTACAAGGAATACATGTGGGTTATTTAAAAAATAAAAAAAAAAGGATGTTTTAACACACATATGCAGACGCTCACAAAGGATTACACAAATTTTTTGGATTGCCTCTGAGCCATTTCACAAAAATGGGATTTTCTATTTCTTAAATTGTACAGAGAGAGAAGCAATCAAATGTTTTAATGTGTTTTAATAATTATAACTGTCATTAATACTTTTACTGCTTAAAAAATAAGCTCTCACCTTTCCTAGAAAAAGAATACTGCAGCAAATGTTGGTGAAGTTGAAGATGTATTGGAGTTAGAGTGTTGAAGCAATCAAGGCGCACACAGTTACATGTCTGAACATATTATTTTTCTTCGGTTTCAACCTCAGTGCAAGCATACTCTCTGCTGTCTGAGACCATTTGTCGGTGTTGTACACACACGTCGTCAACGGTGGTGGTGAGCAGTGATGCTTTCCAGATTATGACTGACTGCTGACGCGTGCACACACACACACACGCACACACACATAATCACACAACCACAAAGTCAGACCCTTTTTCTATTGCACATGTACACTAATTTTTACACACATTCTCCAGCCCACACAGGCACACACCCAGACACCCATGTCAAACTGTGCCAACGGCTGTGGAAATATGGAACACATTTTCAAGGCGCTCACCGTGTCCTCAAGGAGAAATCCATTACAAAGTTCCCGACCTCATTGATTTTGAAAGACGAGCCAAGCCAACAGTTGTGTTTATCAATGAGCGATATGATCACTCCAACTTTGAATAAACTCACATAGCATGCAGTCCAGGCCAAAATAGGGGATCAGACATCGGTTGAAAGAGCAGTGCACCATAGGCTGGGGGTGGGTTTGTGTGTGAATACAATTATTGTGTTATTATTGCAGAGGCAAGATAGCACTAGCCTTTCACTTTGGTAATTGAATCCAAGAGAGAAGCTAATTGGTTTTCAAATGAAGCATTAAGAAACAAAACCAAGGACGTACAATATTAAAAGAAAGTGTGTCCAGTCACTCTGAGTACAGGGGTGGAGAAGAAGTGATTAAAAAAGACAAGATTAAAAGAAAATTGCCACATTGGAAAGATACTTGATAATGAAAACGCTAATAATCAAAGACTTGAAATAATACTGATACTGCTGATAAAAGAAATCAGTGTCTTGAAAAAGAAAACCCTGCTCATGGCCTAAACCAGTCCCTTAGCTCGTTTTCTATGACTGCTGACACACGGCCAAGTAAAACACATTGAACCCCCACAGTATTTACAGCATTCAAACAGAAAAAGAAGTCCATCTGTCCGGTAGTCATCGATGTGGCTGCTATTGTGAGCTGCCCTTCACTAATCAAGTATGTCTGCGAATAGCCAGGCTTTTGATCCTGACACAGGCGTTTACAAAGTCGGCAGCGTGTGTGGGCCATGGCCACAGTTTAGCTATACACCGGAGTGCCGGTGTACACACACACACACACGCACACACACACACACACACACACACACACACACACACACACACACACATCAACAATAGCCAGAGTCTGCAGCCACCAAGGCACCTTCCCACAGTAACTGCACAGCACATGTTGTTAGCTACATGACTGGTTGCTCAATCAAGGAGCTGTTGGGTTTTTTAAAAACCACGTCAAGTTTCCAAGCAAGCGAGACTGGTATGTCTGCATTTGTCGTATTCATCATTTGACTTCCAGTTGGTGAGAGTAAGCTTCTCTACTGTATAATCTATATTCACTTGCAGTGCCCTTTCCACCCTAAGATACAATAACAATGCTAAATATTATCAATGAGTATATTTTCAGGAGTTATTATTTAATTTTTTTTTAAAGTTATATATTTATTTTTCTGATTTACCCATTTTATCCAAATCTGACTTGCCAACCCTTACTGTTGTACTATTTCTACAATAATGATGTAGCAGCGTAGACGGTTCCCTCTTTCAGAGGCAGGTCTGAGCAGAGTGTGGAGTTTTGTACTTGGAGTTTAATAGAATTTACCTGTATTGGTGTTGAATTTTTCTTACGGTACAAAATCCCTGGCATTCATGTGTTTAACTTTAATCTGTCAAGCAACTTTATTAGCACTGAAAGTCTGAAATGGGTGGTTCTTTTCTTTTAATTCCAACATACAATATTTTGAATTGATAGCCCTACATCAGGTTGAGAAGATACCAACATTAGCATAATTTATTAATTAAAGGCATAATTTATATATATAAAAAGCTATAATAAAGAATCATTAATTGATAACGTCATACCATATGTGGACATTAAATGGCTTATGTTTTAAAATGTATTTTTGAAAATCAGAAACTCTTCTTTATCTGAAATTCAAGTCAGACTTTCTATAATGGAGAAGTGACTGTATATAGCCACTTAGTCGGTCCAGATCCATCACATATTTGAGGGGTTATCTGAGACAGAAAAGATCTTCAGAAGGGGGGTAAGGGTTGTCAAGAAACATGTGGTGGTAGTAACTGTGGCTTTTTCAACTTTATGTGTGGTGTTACTCATGGAGGATCAGCCAGATCAGACAGGACACGCATCCATATGCAGGAATGATAACAAGGGGACCACTCCGACATCAAAGTGCAGGCATTTATGGTTTATTGAATTGCCACAAAGCGATGTTGGTTGTTTTTATGTTCAGCCCTGAACCAGGTTAAATAAAACTTCTACTAAAAGGACCGTTTCTTGTAAAATGTCTGTCCTTATGTCCATATGAACATGTAGCTTATTTGTTGTCTCAGGTCATCACGTGACAGTTTATGTACTCTGTGGCATCCCGAAGACTTTAACACAACCTTGTCAGCAACCATTCTCCTCTTTCCAGCTCCTTCAAAACAGTCATGTTTCTTCAAGAGGATAGAGAAACACACCAGGCTGAAGTTCCAAGGGTGATGAATAACAAGCACACTCGAAGAAAGCCTGTGGCACCTGTTGCTGACGTGCAATAGAAGCAATGGCTGGTGGAGGAGCTGTCAAATGGCTCCTCTGGGAACTTGAGGGATTGGGTGAGTGAGCCACGGTCGACTAAGTGTGACTGGCTGGAGATGTGGGGTTGACTAGGGGCTTCCCCTGTAGCCATCACCAGTGAGCTGCACTCCTGCCCATCCTTCATCTGAAAAAGGAGAGGGAAAAAAATGTACATTTCCTGCCTGACTCGACATGCTGCCATGCTGCCTGAGCCTTCATTTCACCTTTTGACAGTTGTCACGGCCATGCACCATGCTGTCATATCCCCACACCTGTGACTGACCACACTAAGCAGCTCCCTCTGGTTTCAATAAAACATGGAGCATGCTTGAGAAAGGGGATTTGGTCTGTGAGTGCTACCTTGAACTGTTGGGTGAGATACTGTCTATTGTCTGTTTAATATCAGCCCAGCCCATTTTTTGGCCTTTGGAGGTTGTAATATTGATTCAAGTCAATTCAGTGAAGCTAATAAAGGCTCACTGGCAGTACAGCTCAGTGTTGGCATGCTTGCTGTGTAACACTGCCAATAATGTGGCATGAGTTAACAGATAATATAGTACAAATCCTTGTACTTCATCCCTTTGGCTCCTTCTCCTCTCAGCTACAGTGTTCCTATTGGCAGTAATGATATTAAGTTAGTGTTTATGAGCGCTGTATGATAGCATTTTTGGAGCAGATGTGTAAGATATTTTTCTTGCTGTATTTCATGTAAACAATTCAAGTACATGTATTGTAACAAATGCAATACTTATACCTTTTGATTATTTTACCGCTGACTGCTCCAGGTCAGTGTTTCTCGCACCAGGCTTCATCACATTCTTTCATTCTTGCTGCATGTCTTGACTGCGTTACAGTACCATGACATTATGTATTCCCAGGATCATGTCAACAGTGTTTCCAGGCTCGTTTTACTCTTCTCACATAGAGCATCTTTCACATTAAAGCTGTGTTGATTTGTCTCCCCTTGAGTGGAAGACCCCCAAACTGTATTGAAGCCCTAAGAAGGGCCCTGGAAAATTGATGGAAACCGACATGAAAATCAGTGGGATGCAGAACATCCAACAGTCTGGAGAATGTATGTGCCACATTTTCATGGCTAATCATTCCTAAAGTGCAGTGGATGGCTTACAATGAGCACGGTGAATTATGCACATTATACCAGTAAGCTTCTGTAGAATGCTGCCGAGCTGTCTGGCAGCTTTTCCACAAGAAAATCAATCAGAGTTGCTGCAATATGATGACAAGTCCAGCTAGAACAACATGATGGAGATGATTCAGGGGCTGAGTGATTTTACAGCCCATGGAGGGAATGTTGCTTTGCTGACTGGCTTTGGTTAAATACATGGTCAGCGTCATGACCAGGCACTTCTATTAGGCGAATATGGAATGTGCGAAGAAAATGTAGGATCGATATTTTACGAGAATCTTAAAACCGTGTTTTCTATCATATCGATATTACTAATTGTAAAAGCTTTGATGCTGTATGTTTAATATGCTGGCCTGACTGGTGCATCAGGAAACAGTTCCTACAGAGAACGCGCAACAAGGCAATGTCTAAATCAGCTTACAAAATGGCTGTATAAAACTCAATGTCGATTCAGTTTTATCCTAGAAAGCTAGAAGCTTGTACACTGGAGTATAGCAGTGGCCCTTGGCAGTTATGCCTTGCATGCAAATCTGTGGAACCACTCCATAAAGCCTGTCCGTTTGCTGTGTTCCTTTTCGAGGCTCACTTGACAGGTGGCTTCAAGAGAACGTTTATTTCAGCAGTGTCAAAAATCCAAAGTCAACATCTCATTGGCATCTCTCTCACATTAGCACTGTCAAACATTTGTAAGCTTTTGAGGACATTTCTCTCTTCATTTTTTGTTCTAGACAGATAAACACAGTGCAGGTAGGCACATAAACATGCAAGGGCCTGTGAACAGATGTAAACACAGTAAAACGCTACTTCCTTTTGGGGTCACTTTGCCCTCATTTATTTCTCTTTCTCTTGCTTTATATATGTGTTTTCTACTCCATCTGAACACACCTACTCCCTGACTCCCTTTTCCAGCCACATCAAGCAGAAGCAGGGCAGGAGAGAGAGTGAGGGGGAGAGAGGGAGAGAGAGGGAGGGAGGGGGAGGAAACAAAGTACAACGACCAACAATTATGATCAAAATGGGGCGGGGGGGAACAAAGACATAAACAAAAACAGAAGAAAGCATGAAAAGTTGTTAACAATCCTTTTCAGAAAATAATATTCTATTGTTTGGATGTGGGCAAAGCAGGATTTCTCTGTGTCAACACCACATGGAAAATTATAGTATCAGGCAAACCCAAGAGGGAATGAGAAAAGACAAGGGAACAAACACAGATTAGCATGTTTATCTGTCATGCAAAGAAAAACTGCATTTTCTGGATGCAGTACAGGCTTTCTGCCCACTATTTTGCAACCTTGCAGCAAATCATAGCTTACTGTAGATTTCAATCCACTGAACTATACTATAGCTGGAAAATGAGATTGTTTGAAAAACACAAAATTACAAAATGTCTAAAAGGTAATGGCAATAGAATTTGACATTTTTGAAACTAATGCTATTTAAAATGTCTTGATATGGTAAATCCTACTAACGCCTCACACTATCTTGGTGATAACCCATTCCATTAATTATTTGGACATAAAATACTATTTCAGCAATTTTTTATCCCCAACTTTGCAAATAAATTGTGAACTTAAATGCTTCCACCCACTTTACCCGATCTGGTATTTTAGGAACTATTAGAAACCTAATGGACTAATCTGTGCTCAAGTCAATGTGCTACTATACTCTATCTTTGTATTCCAGAGCACCGTATCCTATTTCCCTCAGCACAGTCGGCTGCCAGTCTCTATAATTCAGAGGCTGTCATAGCCTGGATTACTCCCTGGCCGTCTCAAACAACACCTGCTAGACTAGACACACTGCAGCAATGAATGGAAATATTCCACATGCACACTGTGACCCATAAGAACTATACCATAATGTTGCCCTAACAAACCTTGCAGACGCACACAAGCCTCGTCCATCAGCTTGCTTGGCAGCAAAACGTCCTCGTGGAGAAGTCTGAGAACCTGGTGAAGCTTCTTGTTAGCTTGATACCATTCACAGACCGACTAAGGCCTCAGGTTAAATCCAGGCAGGACAGCAGCCTTCCGGTTCCAGCACACGATTCTGCAGACTTAAACGCACCTCTATTGAGATTCCCACTTCTCCGATGGACAAGCAGCTGAAAAGCTTGGCGCATTAAAAACTCAAATCAGCTCATGTTTGCATGGATGTTACAGCAAATAAAAGGAAAGACCAGTTCTGGCCAAGCACATTTAGAGGAGCAAGGAGACCCTCTCAGGTTTCAGTTGTCCGCCGGCAGCCCTCAGCCGGTCTGTGGAGCGAACGTGACGGGAAGGGTAAAATGTGAGCCGCCCTCACACACAGAGTCCACATGAGAGCCGGGGGGGTTAATCCTGTTTCAAACAAGCTAGGTTTAACCCTCGTCAACCCTACCACCAGCACTGCTCCCACCCAAAACGAAATATCGGGACTTCTCACATACACAAGTATGTACATAAATACTCAGACTATTAATTTGACTCATATACATAGCAAAACACATGCGCACACACAAACATATTTTGTCTACACAAAGCATAGGAGACATCAGTGTGTCGTTTGTTTAGTGTTCACTACGTTTAAGCAGCTGTGTCAGAGATCAGGCAACAGTGTTGACAGCTGAAGGCCTGTTGTTCCATAAAACTGTAGATCCAGCCTTTCACAGTTTAATGATTTCTATAACTAATATGCTTTAAAATACATACACACACACACACACACACACACACACACACACACACACATCACACAGCAGGTGATGTGCAGGCTCCCCGCGAACAAAAGATTTTTACATAAACATGTATACATGGCCTTTCTCATAGCCAACACTGCCAGAGTGTTAACCCACTCCCCCCTCCGCCTCCTTAATTCCATACACTCATAACTTCTTAATGGAGGGAATGGCTACTCAAAAAATAAAACTGTGCCTTGTTTATCTGTGTTGGTGGGGGACCCATAACTCCCCATATTTCATTTTAATACCAATTTCTGGTAAATTTCTCTTGTAACATTGTGAAATATTGAGTTTCACAATTCCACTGGTCCGTCTGAATCAAACACATTGAAAGCCACAGACTGGTGAATGAAAAGTGACCTTGAGTTTGCTGACCTTACATAATTCTCACCACATGTGTTGTGGCAGAAGCTCCATCTAAAAGTGGGATTCAATGAAACAAAAGGCACTTTCTGTGTTTTCCACACACATTCCTCTCTCTCACTGGGCTATGCCCCTCCATGAAGCACTTACAGTCTTTCTCACTTAATCTTGTCAGATCCAAAAGAAGAGTTTCAGTTGAATCACTATAGAGCCAATACAGACAAAGAGCTAGTTGTAGGCATGAGTGCTTGTGTGTGTATTCATTGCATTGTTGTTTTGTTGTTAAAATATATTTTACCATGCATACTCTGTGCAGACAGTAAGGCATCTGTAAGTATGTTAGTTTCTGTTCTCTCTGGCAGGTTTGCATTAATATGGCATATAATTGTAGTATTAGTGTTTAATGTTAAAGATGTTTTTTAGTGTCTGTTCATGTGCCCGCATTTTGTCAAAGCTGCAATCTCTCACATCCTTGACGAAACCACTTGTCAAATAGTTCTCCAATGTGTGCACTAAAGATTACCTTAATTGCAGATGACATTTGAAATAAGTTTTGAAAAGGTTGGCAAGAAACTCTATCCTTCAAAGCCACTTCCATTCTGACTAGGGAGAGGCCAACCTTTGAGGCTATTAATATGCTCTACCTTCCACGTTGTAAGTCCGTAAGGTTTCCTGGGGACGATGTAAAACTGTATTATATTGAACAAATCAGTTAATAGCTTCTTTATGGCATATTCTAAATGCCTCATTTAAAAAGCTTTCAACTCAATAGCGGTTCTCCCATGTGGCCTGACTGCATACATAGATAATTAACAGACACACTGCCATATTAGCTTGAATTGGGAATGAACATTTTATCATCCATTCAGTGTTTGCTAACCATTGTTACACAGTGCCGTCACATTTTCCTCTTCTCTCTTTGTGTTCCTCTGACTGTTTCACATCCGCCGTAGTGATGGAATTTGTTTTGTATGCATACATTTTTCATAAGGCTATATATTGACTCTGCTAGATAGTGTCGAAATCCAACAAGCATAGACCAGAGCAATAGTTTAAAGCATTATCAAAAGGGTTTGGCTTTGAGAGAAAAAAGATACTGTATTTCTCTTAAATGTCATATTCCTCCTCGACAGATGTGCTGCTGCAGTGTATTGACACCTGTCATGTCAAAAATGATTAGAAAAGAAACTGCTACAAAGAAATACACAAATAGACACCTTCTGGAAGGAAGGACTTCTGGATGCTGGACTTCATAGTCTCCGTTCCCTCTTTTGCAAACAATACTGTACAGGCTTGACAATACAAAGTAAGAAGAGTTTAAAGTGGACCTCTTTTTGGGTAAGGATATAAAAAAACGTTTATGGACTTATTTTTGGACAGCATCTCGGCTTCAAGCTTCTGGTTAGCGTTGGCATGGGAGCAGTTGACACCTGAGAGTTGGCATTGCTATCGTGCGCTACCAACTAGCGCATGTAACCGCCAATAGGTGCGTTTGGCTTTCTCCTGCGCTGCTCAGTGCTGACTTAACATGATGCATGTTGAACTTAAAATAAGGCATGCTGGTTAGAAATTGTGTCCAGCTTTCGCCAGCACTGCAGAACGTCACCATGTCACATGACACTGAAACCTCATGGGAGCAAGGCAGCTGCAGGCGCACAGTCTGGCGGCAGCAGATGCTTTTCCCTGGCTGCACAAAGTTGGAACCACACTATTGCCTGATCTTGCGGCATTTGCAAAGAAAAATGCCACGAGATCAGTCATTGATCTCAGCTCACAGTACGCTCATTCAGGTAGAATGTGTCCAACTTGACTGCACATTTGTTCCCCGCCCCTGCAGTCAACTGCAGTTCACGTTAGACTATCAAGTTGGCAAAAGTCAGCCGCAGTCATCTCGAACGCACCTGTTGACTGTATATAACCCAAAAATTCTCAATTGCCCCACCCCCTACCGTAAGCAGATGGGACATGGGCTAAACAAAAAAAATCCCAGTATATCACATCAAAACAATTATTCCCAAAGATTGCTTCTGTCATTTTATTCAATTTTTCATGCTGCAAAAGGGGGGTTTCACATTTCACGATGAGCCCTGCTCGCGATTGAGTGGTTTGGGTTCTTGGGCACACCCTGATACTGTGGCTCCAACCCTGATCACTACTGGGCCCCAAAGGACGTCACCAGCGCAACATGGCAGCACACGTCACTGTTTCCTCTAGGATTTTTTTCAGCAGCGGGGGGAGGACAAACAACCCCCCCACCCCCCCAAAAAAAATAGTCACACTTCACAAAACAAGTAAACTTCAGTGTTTCCCCTAGGTTGGAGTTGTAGCAGCAGAGGTGAAGCAAATTTTTGTCTGAATATAAAACCCCAACACAACACATGTCTCAGCAACATTGCTCTTGTGTCCTTGAGCATGCGATGCACCTTAGAATAGCTTAAAACTGCAGTGTTTTCCCAGTATAATGTGAGCTTTAGATGAATGTTTTGGTGTTGGTGGGTGGGTGGGGGGGGGGGTGTTCCCCCTAGAAAATTTTGTTTTACAATGAAAAATATGTAATTTCACATCATATTGGGCCATTATTTTCACCATATCTCTGAACAAATAGTTGGAAAAGCTTGAGCAGATAATAAATAAACAATACCCAAAGATCAATCTACTGGAGGAACTACAACCTTTAGATCTGGTGAAAGTAATTTGGTTGGTTCTGTTGCTCCACAGTGATTTTACAATGATAGCACAGCATGTTTTGGGCATCACCCCTAAGCCTTAACGGCAGGAAAACCCTGTTAATATGACCTCAGAATCATTATAGATACGACTGTTCATGTTTGCCGTTTGTGTCTTCATTTTACAGCTTCTGACATTTATCTGTAGACATTAATATAAAAAATAGGCAACATGAGAAACCTCCTCCCTTCTGAGGTGCATTTTATTTGCACATTAAAATCCAAAAAGAAACATCTCCTCATCAGCTTAAAAAAAATAGTTTGCATCACTAATTAGCTTTACTAACCTCAGCTCCTCCAGTCACCTGTCGTTTCTTTCCCAAAACCACTTTTTCAGACTGAAAAATAATTTAATCACTCTGTACAGGACAGAGCTACAGGCTACATCAGTTTAGTCAAGTTTGTACCTGATGGTCTCAACATTGGACAAGTAGGCAGTAATAAAATACAGCTTCCAGTTACTTTCTATAAATTGAGCTAATGTTAAGTTACATAGCAGCTATGTAGCTGCTGTAGAAGCTGCTCAGCTGCGTAATCTGAAAGGGAGGGGAGTTGGTGGCTAACTTAGCGCTGACCGGCTTCACTTTTCCAGCAGGTGGGAAACAACAGACTTTTCTTGGTCTTGAGAAGCTAACACACTGTAACAGACACCGTACATTTACTGCCAGAATATTTTCCTCCGCTCGCGTTCACCATCACTTTCTGCCGCTCGGACAATCAAACACTTGCTACGCACCTGCCGATTCAGAGTTACGCTGCTCTTATAACACCATCTGTCACGTATGTTCTGCATAGAACGAGAAGAGGAAGCGAGCCGAGCATTGAGTGTGCGAGTGAAAACATTTGTAGTGCATAGTTTAATGATCGTGGGAAATTTTAGTAGTGGCGGTGCGCCGCTGCTGAATGCATATAGAGGAAACACTGCACGTATCCAGGATATTTTGGCTTCATTTTTGTACAGTGGGACCCGACGTCCATCATTATAGTCTAGGCTAAATCACTATATAGCCTATAACCTTTGATACAAGATGTATTTTCCTCCTTTTTCAACAAGCCTACATTTGAAGACAATCTGTCCCTTTACAACATTCACCATTTTGAACAACCCATTGTTGTTACATTTGCTTTAGTGCTGACACAGGGAAACAGGAGATTTGGACCCATGGCGCAGACACCAGGCAGAGCAGATGCAGTTCACTGGTAGAAAATCCTCAAGACACCCAGGAACACAAGAAACGGTGATGAATACTCAAACACAAACTGAGTAGTGGTATGAACTGAACACAGACAGAGAGGAACAGAAAGACTAAATACACTGGTGAGGATGATGATACACAGGTGGCAGGATGACTGGTCAATTATATTCAGACAATCAGGGAGCAGCATACAGACATGAACCGTGACACACTATGCTTTTAAGTTTGTATCCCATTTAGAAGGTGGAAGCTAGTTAGCCTAGCTTGCTGATGTTAGCACTAATTCCCATTAGGCATGTTTTTTTGTTAGGCTATTTCGACACTTGCTGTCTCCAATTGCTTCCTCTTTTACTTTTAAGGATTTTATGCTTATTATAAACTGTTTTAATCTTGTTCCGTCAGTTCCAGTCACTTAAAGGGACACTAATTTTAATAATTTGGGCGTGGTGATGGCGCAATGGATAAGACACATGCCTTTGGTGTGAGAGATCAGAGTTAAATTCCCCACTGTGACACATCCACCAATGTGTCCCTGAGCAAGACACTTAACCCCTAGTTGCTCCAGAGGCGTGCGACCTCTGACATGTATAGCATTTGTAAGTCGCTTTGGATAAAAGCGTCAGCTAAATGAATAAATGTACTTATTTATAGTGCACAAATTCTGTAATTATTTTGGTAAGATGATGCAGGTGATTGTCTTCTGCTAATTTTACTTAACCTTCTCTTTAAATACCTTCTTGGAAATGGGTTGTTCCTCAGGGATCCTGCCTTTGACTGGTTTAACTCAAACATGTCAAACAGAACTTTTTCAGTAGTTGTTAGTGATGCTTCCTTTTCTGTGTGTTCCTCAAGGCTCTATTCATTATATTCAAGGTTCAGATCACTTTGTTTTAAAGTTGATTTTAAGATTTCATTGATCACGTTTTAAGCAGTTCAAGGTTTAATTCCCTGTTATGTTGCTGAATTGCTGATTCTCTACAAGCCAGTGCACATGTTCAGATCTTCAGACAGGGCTTTCAAGCTCAAGACTAAAGGTGTGTATATATATATGTGTGTGTGTGTGTGTGTGTGTGTGTGTATATGTGTGTGTGTGTGTATATATGTGTGTGTGTGTGTGTATATATGTGTGTGTGTGTGTGTATATATATATATGTATGTATATATATATGTGTGTGTATGTATGTATATATATGTATATATGTATGTATATATATGTATATGTATGTATATATATGTATATGTATGTATATATATATATATATGTATATGTATGTATATATATATATATATGTATGTATATATATATGTGTATATGTATATATATATGTGTGTATATATATATGTATGTATATATATATGTATGTATATATATGTATACATATATATATATATA
>NC_060154.1:13862581-13892949 GCF_021292245.1 Micropterus dolomieu | reverse complement strand
GTATATATATATATGTGTGTATATGTATATATATGTATATGTATATATATGTATGTATGTGTATATATATATATATGTATATGTATGTGTATATATATATATATATATATATATATGTATATGTGTGTATATGTATATATATGTATATGTATATATATGTATGTATGTGTATATATATATATGTATATGTATGTGTATATATATATATATGTATATGTGTGTATATATATATATATATATATATATATATATATATATATATATATATATATATATATATATATATATATACATATATATATATGTATATAAGCATTGGCTTTCTCTCTTTCATGGGTCGTGGTGATGGCAAATGACCAGACTGTCAGATCTTACAGCAACATGTCATCATCTTACCACAGCACTCCGTGTGTTACCGAGTTCTTTGAATCATGACACAGAGTAAAATACATCATTGTAGGTCAAAACCAAAAATGAAATGCCTCAAAAAGTGCAACTGTGGGGAGTAGCAAAATAAATTAATCTTAAATGTCTTCTTTTTAGTAATTACTATTTGGATCTACCAGGTGCACAAGTCAAAACAAACACCAACTGAATGACTTTTAATTTCAGTTAGACTATGAAGTATATGAGACATTCATATATATCCTATATGGGGAAGGGTTTCTGCCTAGCAGAATGCAAATGCACTGGAGAGACATATTACAGCAGAAGAACACCAATATAGTGTGAGAAAGCAGACAAAAACAAACTTTTTTGAAAAAACAAAACAAGGGGAGCTAAGAGAGCAATGGGTGAACTAGATGTAATTAACCTATACTCATCCAGACAAACAGTGTTGGACAGGGGATTGGATAGGCGAGTTGTGCAGTCTCAACTGAAGCTGATAGTTTCTAGGCTAATTAGGACTGTGTTGTGGTACAGTGTGAAGGGGTTCCCGTGTGGGTTCCTGATTCGATGGTTGTGTGCACATCCAGACTTCTCATTTGTGGTGAGGTATGACAGCGTGAGACCAAAGGAGTCGATGAGAGGACGCGTTGGGATGAGAGCAGGAGTGGAAACCAAAATGAGAGAAGGAAATTAAACAGTGGAAATCAAAACAAGGAAGAATGACACCGACAAGGAAAGTGAGCAGAAGAAGAGACAAACTGATAGTGTGTTGAAATGGGTCTGGGAAGGTTAATCTGCCTCTCTTCACGGTTGTGTCTGTCAAGTGGTGCAGCTTGAGATTCTGTTGCAAGAAAGCAATAGCACTTCCACTGCAGAGATGCTGTACTGAATGTGTATTTATAGCAATGATTATATTTATGTTATAATCAAGTAATTAGACCATGGATTTTACAGTAGTGTGTAATTGTATGATGTGCATGACATGTGCCCCACCTTACTGGGTGTTAGCTTAGTGCCATTGGATTTCACAAAGGACAAGTTTTCTTAAAGTACCAATAGCACATGTGCAAAACAAATACAGAAAATTCAAAGAAATTTCATCACCCATGAAGGAGAAATTACTTCATGCAATACACAAACAAGCTAGAGTTTGATGTTGAAAGAAAGGCCATCATGGTCAAAGCAATCAATTGACTATGGCAATATCATTACCAAACCATAACCTATGATGACTTATTTTTCTCACCCTAACTAAACAACTTCAGCTGAAGTCAAAGTTTAAATGGAAATCATGCGTCACCTTACCATTGTCTTATAGGCCTTTTGTGGCAATGGAAGAGATCCTAATTCATTTTTGTGTTATCCAAGAAGATGTAATCCATGTTTTAGAGTTTGCACACATTTCATAACTTTTTGTTACTGTGTTAGGGTGCAACAACAATGTCCTTGAGCAAGACAGTAAACAGTATTTTCACTCTGATGAAATGATTATGTCAAGGAACACAAATAGGAAATTGCTCTGAATTGCTAATAGTATGAACTTTTAAAAGCTGTTGGAGGTTATGTGGACTTTTAATGGTGCATCCATCACAGGGCATCTGTATGGGATCTATTATCCTGGTCTCTATGCTTCCCTCACTCGACCGGTAACAATGCACAGCAGTCCAGGTTCATATCCTCTTCTGGGCTTTGATCTCTTTTACAACCTTAAAGCAATCTCACGCACACCACATTAAAATCTTGGTAATGTCAGCAGCACTGTGCCATCCACAGTGAATCATGCGGGACTCTTGTATATGCATATACCAACACAGAGTAAAGATGAAGAGCCCTTCAAATTTACTTTCCTACTAAGGCAGCAAGGTCGATGTGTGGGAGCTGAATGTGAGCAGGAGGGTGAAGCAGTAAAACACTTTTCTGTTTTACATGTTCATGTTACAACGACTGTTACAGGTTACGACTCTGTAAAGTCATGTGGCTTCTAACCAACATACATGCACTGGTATAAATAGTCTTCTCTGAAAGACGTAGAGAAACTTTCAACAAGCTTGATTTCTTCTTCTATAGGTAGCACATTCTCTACATCAGTTGACCACTTCTGAAGTGAACACAGGGATTCAAAAAACATCAGTTTCTACACAATTGAAGGATGATGAAGGCTGGCCGATTTCTAGTTTTTACAAACTGAAATGTACATGTTTTTTTCAACGGCATTGCAGGGTGAAATTATCTCTGAGTTGATGATGTCATGGTTATGGTTTTAGTCTACTTAGAGCTATCCATTTATGTTGTTCAGTCCTACTAAATTTGTATTACAGTGAAAAACTCGAACAGCTTGCTTTGAATGATTTAATCAGCACTAAAAGCCTGAATCTTGTGTTTGCTGAATTTATGGAAATGTAATGCTTACATTTTGTCTGAATCAGGATATCCAGAGTCACTGTAGTGTAGATTCCCTGTATTCATTTTAACTATGTTTTACCACAGCAAAGATTAAAGCTTCTATATTGTATATAGTATAAGTGGCTCTGGGTCAGGACGATGGCTGTCCCGGCTGAGCCTTCATTATGGAATGCCAGGTGGAAGGAAGTTACAAGTAAGTCTCCTTTGGTTTAGTGTTTTCATTTCCATTAAGTTTATATATAGGATGTCACTGTGCCTGAGTGACTGATTTGGGCTATGCCATCATAAAGTGGTGAACCCTTTCATTTCTGTTACTGTGTTATTCTTTTCCTTTTTTGCCAGTGGATTGTTTTCTTTTTCTGGCATAGAATAAATGCACCATTTCCTCCCTTGACCCGTGGCAAATTCAGCACAGCCATTTTCACATATTAAGACAGATAAAAAGTTATACATTAATTTTGACATTTTGCACATGTAGATTTTAATGAACAGAGCACTTTAAGTATGCTGTGCTTTCATGACCCTTAATATTACAAAGGGAATTTCATTCTTCCCTCTGGCCCAAATACATGACTCAAGATCCAGGTTCATTACTTCTGTCGTTAGGGAGAAATATTCATTACCATGGGTTGGTTTGTGCACAGGAGAATCATTTCTGTTGATCAATGTACCCAGAGGAACTCTGGATGCATTGATCATCATCTACAACATCTGTGAAACGTGTTGTTTTTGTAAACAGAGAGAACCTTAGATGTATTTGCATTTCTTTGCAAAAAATGTTCTTACCAAACCAGGCTTTCAACTGCTGTGCATTTTCTACTATGTTCTTAGTGTTTGCAAAAGTGTGCCTCTCTTGTCAAACTGTGCTTTTATAAAGCTGGGCCTATACTAAAAAATATTTGTTCAAAGCTCGTTTCTGGACCATGCTGGAGTTTGGTAGCAGCTTCGATAAACTTACACCAAGCTCTATGGATAAATGCCCTCAAATCTGGAAAAAACTCTGGCCAAAGTGTGAAAACACCATTTGTTTCTCTCTCTTTGTAGTCACACCAGTGACCTTGTCAAAGCCCAATCTTAGCAAGAGCTTATTGTATCGTTGTACCATCAACCCACTGACCACAGTCCTGATTGCATAGCCAAGAGTAGCAATTTCAGGATTTCAGAGCAATTGATTGAGTGGTCTTAAACCAGATGTTTGGTGTGTGTCCCCTTACTTCCTGAAGGGAACCTCCTCCTAAGAAAAGATTTGACAATCTAAACGTGTAGGTCATGTTGCAGCAGAGCTATGATAAAGTGTATTAGCATTTTGATAACGTGCTTTAGCCCAGAGCAGTCTCCACCTCTTCTCACTTTGGTTTTGCAGGGTGAGTTAACACACAGTGGAGTGTTCAGTAGTCAGATGGCTTTTTACAGTTAAATACATGGAAACATCTAATATTTTTACAATGGAAATAGTGGACTCCCCATACAGTTGACCATCCAAGCACTAGTAATAGTGTATTTACTCATGCGAACAAAACCTACTGCCATAGATTAAGTTGTATGATTACTGCAGCCACGATTGGGATCTAATGTCCTAAAGTAAAGTGCATACTGTAATGTGCCCCCCTTACAAAGATCTCTTTGTTTCAGCGGCTGGGGGGTCTGAGCACCTCTTAACCCCCCTCCTTCCTCCTCCACTTCCCCCATACATCCCCCAAATGTCTATTAAGCACTGATTCCCAGTTCAAATTGGCCCCCTGTTATTAATCCCAATCACCCGGAACACATCGACCACAGCGCACCACGAAAACACATGTGCCCAGCACTCCCACCCCCCAGCTTGGCGCACTGATTCTAATTAATTAATTACATCCCAGGTGATTTTACTTTGAGATGGAGAGAAGAAAAATAGAAGAGGGGAAAAAACTGCCTCCCACGGGCACCACCAAATTGGCAACAAAAGCTCTGCAGCAAAAGAAAAAAAAAAGGCCCAGTTCATTACTTGAGGGAGAGTCGGCTTCTTGTAGCTGCTTCCTAACTACTGCTCTACTGTCCAAGACCAAAATACTCTGTTTCCTCCCCTTTTTTTCTCTAACTTGTCTGTCTGCCACCCACCAAAACCTTTGCCAGAAACACACACTGGAACTAACCCGCAACAAATTGATAGCATATTTAAGTATTCAGGATTATATTTTTTGAAGAGAATGGGTAGAGAAAAAGCGGTTTTGAGCAAATCATATTTCTGGCCAGGGTTTTACTGGATAGCAGAGGAACTATTTAACATAGCGCTGGCACTGTCTTAAATAAAACAGGACTATACATTTGATATATCTCATTTATTCAAAAGTCAAAGGATTTGCAAATTCTTTCATGTCCTTCCAGTTTGCTTTCCTTCCCGTTCAGGATGCTCCGCTCTCCCAACATAGAAAAACTTTCTTTCTGCCTCTCTGACGTTATCATAGCAATCTGCTGATGTGAAAATGTTTGACTTTGCACTTTTGTTTTGCACCATGTTTAAATAATGATATCTATCACTAATCTTAGACAGCATCTTCAAGTTCAATTTGAGCTGAATTTGACATTGCAGAAGTTTGCAAAGTGCTGTAAAATTCAATCAGTGAAAAATGTGACATCTATAATGACAGCTTTGCTGGTGTTAAATTGATTCTGATTTATCATTAACATTGTTTGAGTAACTTACAAGTCACTAATGTACCATGACAGTACCATGCACATTAACACTTAAGAATAGACATTTGAGGGATGTGTTGTCATCAAGTCATCATGCTGACCTTGAATGTCAGAATTTGTGTTTTTAAAAAAGCTTGAAGTTTAATGCAAAATAAAGTATTAAAATGCATACAGCTAACATTATAAATGCACAAAATTAAGAAAAGAAATTAGGGTAACAGTAGGTAACAAAAGCTCTTGGCCAAGAATACTGTCCTGATACTAAAACAGTTTCAATGGTGACGGCAATGATTTTTGAGAATGGATATTAAGTCTTAGGTAGCATTTTATAGAACTAAACAAACTTTTCATCAGACATTAAATCATTATGTGCTGCACAAGTAAATTTAAATATACATTTTTCCTTAGGGGGCAGGTAGGTAACCTTTGCGGAATATGTAAAAAGACATAAAACTTTTAAGATTTGTTCTGTCATAGGGACCTATGTTATGGATATCCTCAATTTCTCGCTTTCTCTTCCAGTAAGTTAACTGCTCAGAGCTTTCTCTTGTTTATTTGAACTTTAGTTTGTAATTTTTTCAAATTTAGAGATCACTTTTTTAGTAGCTTCAAGAACAAGGCAACTTGACATGTGGTGTAGACAATGCCATTTTTTTTGCAATTTTGGCCCAAAATACAAAGGAAAAGGATGGCTATATTCCATCAAAATTCTTGAAAAATTATGCTCTCTATTGAATAGATATTCTTATATAAGACTTTACCGATGTCTGAGTTTTCACTCAGAGGTATCCAGACCACAGCCTGTATACACAGGCTGTACATTCTACATTTCTCTCATATGAATTGGTGCTACCCACTTTTCTCACCTCTCTATGAATCTGCAAAGTGCTTAAGATGAACTGATAATCTTTTGGCAGGTTCTTATGCCCAGTCCTCCTTAGGCACTTCCTCACCTTCATTAGCACTCATGGGGACTCTGGCAGGCTTTTACTAAACAACCAAGTGCCAGGTTAGGATTGAGTGGACACTGACCAGGCAGGAGGAAATCTTCCTTTTGCTTTTTTCCCCAGCAAGTGATAAATCATTAAATAATTTAACATCAACAGATTAGCAAACAATCTGGCTGGGGCCACTTGAGGAGCTTGCTCTTATACCCCCTCCCCATCTTTTTTACGCTGGATGGTGATGAAGCCGTTTAAGGTCTTAAAGTCAGTATGCGGTATCTGGCACACAAGTAAGAGCTTAGTCCATCCAGGCATGTTTAATGGTACGGAGACTCCATGCTGGTAATTGGCAGGAGTTGCCAGCTCTCTGTTTTGGCAAAGATGCTACATTTGAACCAATGACATAAGTGATACAACATCATATGGAAATAGACTCTTGTGGCTTACTGTTAATTACAGCACCATATTGATATATAGGTGAGAAGTTACCTTTCTGCATGACTCCAGGTCAGAGGTCAAGGCTAACTACTGAATGTCCTCCCTGAAGCTTAGGGATTCACTAATATGCTTAATGCCGCCTCAGTGGGTGTTTGTCATCATGACAGCTTCAACCTGGGCCTTTTGTTTAATGATGGTCTCCTAGTGCAAATCAACAGCAAGGTTTAACAACATTTATAAGCACACTGGCTATTTTGGCTTCTCGTGTCTTTTGTATATTGCAAAAGAATGAATTTAGCTTTTATAGACAAAACTTTATCTCTATAGAATGGAAAGCGCTTAATACCCAATAATAATTTTATCAATACATGTATATAGAAAAGTGAGTCTTTTCAACAGAGGGCGCCATCACCCAAAGCTTTCCTGACCCCAGGTTTGATCTGACAACAGGTGGAATTTCAGAGGTTGTACAGAGTAGAAACATATCATGACAGATGAGCTGCTGTACAACTGTGTCCATGCTGAAACAGGCCACAAATAACCAGTAGCTACTGTAAGTGTACACTGAAACTCAGACTGCGTTCAAGATGTCAAACCTGAATCCTGTGAGACACATGAGATGAGTATAAAGAGTCTCGGAGCTAGTTCTGGTTTGTATAGCACAGGAGTGAACTCACTCACAGTGCAGAGCAACAAGGTGACTGCTTTTTAGTCAGTATGAAACACACAGCATGGAATTACAGCAGAGCATGTCATGTATTTTCTCCACCTACATTTTATGGAACTGCTCTAAGTTCAGGGTAAACCTTTGCCAAAGTCTTGTGCAATGTTCCTAGGAACCCTGTCGCGAGTATGATCTCCAATAGTGGAATGTGGAACGGAATGCTGCTCTATGAGGCCCAGATCCCGGACACATATTTATTTGCTCATTCATCACTACTAGAGGACCTCTGACCTACTACAGTGTGTTTTTGCTCTCCTTCACTCCCAGGTTCTCTTTCCCTTTCGCTGTCGATATACAGCGGTAGTCCTTAATTTGGTGTATAAGAGACAGTATAGATGGGGCAGAGGTGCTGGATTTCTTCCAGGCTCTCATACTACAGTTGCTACAAACTGAACTTAAGTTTGTGATAGAAGTATATGGGCACCAAGATTAACGGCTCACTGCGTGTACTGTTTAGAGAAGTGTGTTTGAGATGTGTTCTAGGTGGTGGGCACTCTACTTCAGTGAGTGTCTGGTGGGACACTGCGGTAAAGAGAGGAAACAGATGTTGCCAGTACCCAATGGGAACTCATATAAAAGACCAAGGTATATAGAAGCTTAGTGAAGGATAAATGTAAGAGTTTAATAATGAGATTTGAATCCTCTGGTGAGAAAAATACTATTTTGGGCATAGTGTGCTGTTTGCTTATTGGACACAGGAGGTAAATCCTGCACTGGAGGAGACATCAGGCACGGTAGTCCAAAGGTTAGAGAACTTGGCCTGTGACAAAAGGATTGCCGGTTCTTCTAATGTCAACAGAGAACATCTGGGTGAGAAACACAAATGACTCCTCACACTCTGAGAATATTGTTGATCAGAGTGCTGTTGGGCAAGTCACACATACCCCAACTGCTCTACTGAAAGTGCTTATTCGTAGCAGACTGGAGTCAAGCTGGGTCCTTCTTCCAACTGGATGTATCTAAATCAGCAAAACAGCACACACGGTTCAATTGGGAAAATAGAGTTTGAAATTAAACTTAATCCAGCACAATTTCTTTCAGCATTTCTGAGCGCTAGCAGTCAACCAATCAAACATGTATAGCATTTTTTATACAGTGCAGTTGGTACAATTGGTGGAAATTGAATTGAAGATTTGTTTTTAAGACAAAAACACAGTAAAATAATTAGATACAAATGCACCCAAAATTAGAAGTGATGAAAGATAAATATTTTCCATGCTGCAGGATAAAATGTATAATAATAAAAATAATAATAATAATGTGAAGTATCATGGGTAGTTAGTACTTTACGCAATGTGTTTTCTAAGTTGTTAAAATGTGTATCTTCAAATTACGTGCGCAATGACTTGTACCACAATACAATTTCTGCTTTACTTTGTTACCTTTCAAATGGCCTGTGAATAGTGGGGATAAAATAAGGTTATGTACTGTAGTCAATTGCACAGTGGAGCCATGAAGCATCAAGCGTTCTAAACATCTGCCAAGGGAGAGGTAGGGAGATTTGTGATCCAATCTGCTCTTAAGGGCTAAAATGCAAGCATCTGCCTTTGAATATTTAAAGCATCTTACATCTCAGCATACTAACTGCATAAAATGAATCTGTGGACCCTTCTGTTCTGTTGACGTCCCAGCAAAGATTTTCATGTTTAATAAAAGTTGGTAAAACAGCCTGCACCAATATTAAAACACTATGAAAAATACTGCCTAAAAATTTCTGTAGTTGTCTGTGACAGTAACTTACACTGGAGAGAAAATCAGTATTGCTATTTGTTGAATTTATTACCCCATCATTTAACAGTCTTTAGCATGGACAAACCATAAAAGAAGTGTTGTCCAGAGCTGCTGTTCTTTTTTGACTAAATCGGCAGCCCCTGTCTTTGAGTATCAACAGTAGACTGGTGGCTCCTGCTATCAGTGACAAAGAGGTTTCCTCCTGGACATAAATTAATAGCAGCAATCAGCTTGACACCAGCTCCTGAGGTCAAGTCTATGTTGTCAACATACTTGGGCATTCAGGAGATAAATGATGTCAAAGAAGAACCACAATTGTCTTCTAGCCTGCAGACACTGTCAAACTTTGTAAAGGCTCTTCTGGAACTGGCAGAATGTAGCGAAGCCTTTAAGCTTGTGTTTGATGTTTAAAGAAAAAAATGTGTATCAGTTGTACCACAGTCTGTTTGTAAAATGAAATAAAATCTGTAGGAGTGATACATTTTATGCTCACATTTGATCTTGTTAAGGGAAAAAAAGGCAAGAAGGATGGTATTTTAATTCTGGGAAATGAAGCAGTGGGGTGCAGTGGTTAAGGACACCTTGATCTTGCCCTTGTTTCAAACATGCAACTAAAGAGACTTAAAATTAAATTTATGTTCTTTTGATCACACAAGCTTTCTTGTGAGATACTTGTGCCAGCAATTCAAACTTGTGTACTCAGTGGTTGTCAGTGTTGGACAGAAGTCTTAAGCTGATGATACATGGGGCAAATTTTTGAGCAATGTTGCTGGGCAATCTTGCTAGTGGCAAGTCTGACTACGTTTTGAATGCATAGCGGGGCAGGTTGCGGAGTGGTGGGTGAAGGGGATTACGGTAGTAATCTTTACTCACCATTGACGGCAACGTTGCCCTGCACGATTGCTCTAAAAGTTGCTCTGTGTATCATCAGCTTTAGTCTTTCAAAGGATTTCCTTTGAATATTCTGTTGGTGGTTTTTAACAGACATTGAGGAAATCTAGTGATTTATCCAATGACAAATATTATCAGTTGGTACGATAATATTACACAAGCAAATGTGGAATATATGAAACATTTTTCCTTTGTGTGTCTAAAAATACACCTCCTGATGGCCATATTTGTCACGCTGAGATTCAGATTTAGTGTATTGTCATTGCACAGTTGAAGTACTAATAAAACAGTTTCGGGCCATTATTACAAAGGCTTGTTGAGTAGTATTGCCAAGTCTCACAGAACTTCATTTTAACATCTAGTTCACATCATTAAATTTCCAAACATAAAAGAAACATTTCGTGCTGAATCACAGGAAATTAAATTATGCATAAAACATCTATAATTTCCCATCTGATGTAATGGTAAAGTCATACAACTTTCCATGAATATTTAACTCATAAGAATGTACTGTCTGTTACACTCTCATACAATGTGGGGAAAAAAGTTTTATCAAACTTTTTAAAAAAACTGCAAACTGCTTAAGAGTAAATCTTAGAGAAACATTGAGAACACTGAAGGTTAAGAAGTTAAAGGAACCCTATTGCAGGGAATTAGATTTTCACCTAGTTATATTGACAACTTCTCAGATTTGATTTATTATGATTATATTATTTATTTGACCAGTTAAATCTAAAGCACATTTTCTGAAAAACATTTTTTAAACTCCGGACTTGATTAGCCTACCTCGCTAAACTACTTTTTTAATCCTTCCAATCAGACTCATATATATCTTTCCCTGTGTTGTTACGTGGAAAGGATTGAGAACAGGATGTATGCATGATTAATTAAAGTGACATGAAAAACACACAGCCTACAAAGAGAGCCCCTCTCCCAAGGACCTCCACTTGAGAGCAGTTTTGGAGCAATTACCGCGCACCCCCTTAGATGGGCCAAATGTAATGATTTTTCAGTGAAAGCCCAGCTGACATGCTGTGTAATATAACAAACTGAAATTAAAACAGATCCTTCCAATGTAAATAGAAGCCAAGGGAGGCTTACGTAATGTGTGGATTTTCTGTACTGTGGGAGCTACAGTAAACCCCTCTTTTAATAGCAATGCTCTTAATGAAATTGCATGTATGTGTGTCTGCTTTAAAGGATTGAAAATATAGAGAAACTGGGCGAAGAAGTGTAACTTAATGGCTGGAATCATTAATCCAAAATATGTAATGCTGATCTGAAGGATAATTTTATTGTTTTATTGCTTGCTTTAGTATAATGTTACTATCAAATTTAATGATATTATATATTATAGTTGTAATCTGTGTTTAGACATCCTCCACAGTAAAATGGTGTGTTTTTCCATGGATTACCAAACCCTCAAGTGCTAAAAGATTCTTAACACATCTGTTTAACATTTCTGGCTAAGATTTATTATGCTCTACATTTTCTTCTTCCTCATTTTCTCTTTCTTTCAGAATCTGCTTTCACAGAATGTTTCAGGTTTGGGCATATCAGCAACAGCAAACATTTGGCTTGTAAAACATAAAACATATCGCCTGCATTTTCAAACGATGAGGAAAGGATTGGTAGTGTCTTATTCTCAACGGATTGGAGGGAAAAACATAAAAAATGCCTCCAGATTCTCGCACATTTGATGGTTATTTAAAAGCGGGAATGGCAGCCTGATAGGGATGGCCTCACAGCCTTAAAGTAGGTTGGAGAACAGGTGCCTGCTGGTAATGTGGAGCTAGTCCCTGCGTCCCAAGGTCCCAGGGAATCGCTCTTTAAAAGGAAAGGGCCATTGGCAGAGCACAGGATGTGCTCAATCGTTGAATCTGACCTGGTAAAAATGGGAGCTACATTGCTGTCACTCTAGGGTCCCTCCCCAGGGATGGAGTGTAATTATAAGAGTGAGGACCCTGGGGCCCCATCCCTCTAAGATCCACCCACTAATCACAAATCACACAACCCAAGCACAGGAGGTGGCTTCCCTCAGAAACTGAACCAAAAACCTTTTAAAGGATAAAGGTCAGACTCAAAGGTAACTTGGGAGTTGTGTTTGTGTGTATGATGTGACTGTTGGTGTGTGTACATATTTGTGTGTGTGTGTGCGTCTATTTAGGAGGGAGGAAGGGTAAGAGAGAGCTCTGATATAGTAATAGTAGTGTAGTATGTCTTGTGAATACATTTTTAGATTTTTCAACTTAAACGACTTTCTGGTTGCCTCATTCTAGATTGTTTTATTGTTATAAAATAAATATCTACCTTTAATAGCATATGTAAGTATAAGCTATCAATGTTTCTTAAGCAACCTCAATACATTTAGGGAACTCTCTGCAGGACATTCATTAAACTAATTTTAAATTACAACCACTAATGTTACGTTGATTACTGATTACGTTGTGAAATGGGTCAGGATTTTTCAAACTGGTTTGAACTGAAAGCAACAAACTTATTGTATTGTATTGCATTCTGTAATAACTCCCCTAATAAACTTTTTTTTTACTATCTCCATTGGTAATTGACCCAAAAGTGGGCATGTCTACAATAAAAGTGACTTTGAAACACAGTTATGACTTAATTTGCCATGACTTTATTAGAGAGATATTTCAATTAACTAATGATGAACAGTGTGGCAGGAAAGGCGTAATTTGTTCAGACAGGTTGTGTTCATATCTGGATGGATCACCTCAGAAATGGGGGAAAATGTGCACAAATCAAAAATGCGCATAAATCAACACATTGTCTTCTGTGCAATGCCACTTTGACACAGTTTTCTTGATGTCAGCACTTTGTAATAGTTGTCTATTTTTTTCCATCAAAGCCGCAAATACCAGTCCTACCCATCATTATCTGTTATTTTGCTCCTTTGCCTAATCTCATGCCACAGCACCATTCAGTCTTCCCTATTTTCTGTCTTTGTCATCCCTCCTATCTATCGCCATCCTCCCCAAGTCTTCCGAACCCCCTTCCCCTCAAACCAGAAGGACTTTCAAGGTCTACTCAGATAACGTCACTGCGGCTGTGCATCTGTTTCCAATCCCATGCAATTAACCAGGCCAGCTTGGGAATGTTCCTTTCTTTTTCATCCTCCTCCATTTTTCTCCCTCTCTGCCCCTTTCTGTCTTGCTTTTTCCTCGGTCCACAGTTAACTGGAAGATTGTCATTCTTTATGTGTCACTCAAATCAAAACAATGTAGAATCTCATGATATGTTTGCTTCCTTGCATGGGTGTGCCACCATAAAAACCTGTCCACAGCAGGAGATCAGTTAGGTCACTATGGTCCTGCCTGCAAGATGAAAATGCTGCTAGAAAAGGCACAAACGCACAATGAAATTGCAACAACAACTTGCTAAACCGAAGTAGCTCATGGCGGAACTGTAGATATTTCTTGGGAGATGTGTACAGCTATTTCTGCAGTCTGGTCTGTGGCTCTGTAAAAGTTGTCTTGTGTTTTTCTTGGTTACCGTACAATAACCATCCGAAAAGTGCTTTTATTCCTTGCTGAAATGAGTGCTTTCCCCGTCTCCTTGCTCCAGTAGTCCATAAATCCCGGTCCTGTGTAGAGTGCTTCAACCTCGGATGCCAATAGCTAGAGAAGGCTGGGAAAGAGGCGGAAGTTTCTTATGTTAGGTTTTTTTTACTAAGCCAGGGTACAAGCCCCAGCAAAGTCCTTAGCTGCTTTCTCAAGAAGGTCAACAGGTACAACTGAGGAAAACCACTGGCCGCCAGAGGCTTAAACCAACAAAAGCACTGACAACGACCAGTGACAGCTTTATAAGTCTGTGGCCTTTACAGAGCATATTCTAAAGCCAAACTGCACTTAGTTTTCTCGTTGTCTGGTAAACATTTTTCAGCTGCACTTGGACGAGTTTTAATTTGAGTAAAAAAAGTTTTATATTTTCTTCATGGTCAAAATGTTTTATATTTCTACTTCTGTGTATACCAAGGCCTTATTTCTGTCTGTATAACAGGGCCCAGACACATAACATAATCTCAGCATGTATAGACACAATGGCAGCAAAGAGTAAAAGCGCTGTACTTCACCACTCCTGGTGGGGTGTAAAGACACCTGCAAGCAGAATGTAGCCACATCAAACTGCTGCAATGAATGCACTTATGCATGTCCTTCAAAACTTTGCTACATAGGAACAAAACAATTCCTACGTGGCCACTTTAGTAGGTACACCTGTTTAATTGCTTGTTAAAGGGGGCCTAGTATGCTTTTTCATATTATAAGGTTGTCATTATACAGCACAAGGCTGCATAACGAAATGAAATTTGTAGTTCCTTCGTGCTACACACACAACATATAATTAAGTGAAGGACTATGTTAAAATATGGTAACATATAAAACAATATAAACATTATATTTGTATACATACATACATACACGTATACACCCCAAACATTCCACAGTGCATTTTTTGAATTTGTATCTTGGGTGAATGCAAACAGCAGCAACCAGATGATAATATGAAAATTTCATCTTCACAATAAACAGTCTGACTGACAGTCCACTTCGCCTCATCCGAGAGTCCACTTCCCCTTATCCGACCGGAGTCTTGCGCTGACAGCTTGGAACATGGACCGCTGCCGAGTGCTTGATCTGGGTTGTTGATGGGGCAGGTCTGTGTAACGATATGGGCACAACAGTCTCTAAATTCCATTGCTTGGTCGACATGAGTCTTGGTCCATTTTCTCCAGACCGGATCTTTAGGAGCAGAATTAAGTCCAAGCTGGGCCAGCAATAGCTCCTCTAAAGGCTCTATTTCCTCTCCTCTGAGCTATCACCACACCGCCATGGCGCCTGGTTCGGTTGTTAGAGCCAGGTGGATTGTGGTCTGCTGCTCTTTAATCCAAAAACCCCATCTTCATCTTCCAATGACTGTATTTATGTCAGAGGTAACACGTGTTTTGGCAATAAAGCCGAAAAAAAACAGATAAAAAACAAAAGTGTAGCAAAGTTTGAAGGAGCATTTCTATAATGTTACAATGTCAGATGTTCATGTTAAACATGGCCAAAGCTTCATATAATGAGGTCAAAGTATTTAAAAGAAATCCCTCTGAGCCAAAACCTCTGATATCCCCCTGTTCTAAACGCTCTGTTATAAACTGTTTTTCTACTAACGGCTTGGTATGATGTCATTCACAAATGAACATGCAGCCCTATCCCTGTGGCGACCTGATAAACACAGACAATGGCCACATCAGAAGACAGTGGGCTTTGGGGGAGGGGGCTGAAATACAATAAAGGGCTGGAAATGCAGTATAATAGGTCTCCTTTGACACAAATAGCTAATCAGCCAATCACATGGCAGCAGCCCAGTGCATTTAGGCATGTAGACGTGGTCAAGACAACTTGCTGAAGTTCAAACCAAGCATCAGAATGGGCAAGAAAGGGGATTTAAGTGACTTTGAGCGTAGCATGGTTGTTGGTGCCATAGGGGCTGCTCTGAGTATTTCAGAAACTGCTGATCTACTGGGATTTTAACGCACAACCATCTCAAAGGTTTACAGAAAATGGTCCGGAAAAGAGAAAATATCCAGTGAGCTGCAGTTGTGTGGACAAAAACGCCTTGTTGATGTCAGAGGAGAATGGGCAGACTGGTTCGAGACGACAGAAAGGCAACAGTAACTCAAATAACCACTCGTTACAACCAAGGTATGCAGAATACCATCTCTGAACGCATAACATGTCAAACCTTGAAGCAGATGGGCTACGGCAGCAGAAGACCACACCTGTCGACTAAGAACAGGAAACTGAGACTACAATTCACACACGCTCACCAAAATTGGACTATAGAAGATTTGAAAAACGTCTTGATTTCAGCTGCGGCATTCAGATGGATCCATCCTGCCTTGTATCAACAGTTCAGGCTGGTGTAATGGTGTGGGGGATATTTTCTTGTCACACTTTGGGCACCTTAGTACATGAGTTCATGGATGGATCATGGATGTGGAGCTGACAAATCTGCAGCAACTGTGTGATGCTATCATGTCACTATGGACCAAAGTCTCTGAGAAATATTTCCAACATCTTGTTCAAAGTAAAGGCAAAAGGGGTCCAATCCGGTACTAGCAAGGTGTACCTAATAAAATGGCCGGCGAGTGTATATCAGTGGACAAAAGTTAGTAGACAAAATTAGTGGACTGTATTGCTCCTCCATACAGTTGAAAACATGGATCCATTTGGATCTGGGCTTAAGACATTCTCACAAACGCTGATGTTGCCAGTTGCTGATGTTGCCTGATAGTTGCCAGTGCTGTTCATACTATGTCATATTATAGTATAGTACTGTATACCAATACACCTACCTCAGGTCATAAGGTCATAGGTCTTATTCATTTTTTCCAGCATGTTCCATCACACTGTGTACATGTGTACATGTATGTGTACCTGTATATCATATCCACCTTCAACATGTACATAATGACAATAATAGTTTACTCTTGCATCCTTTGCACTCTGATCACTGCACTATTTGTCAATATGTCTATATTGTTTTGTTCATAGTGTGTATGTTAGTGTTGTCTATACTGTAGTTTGTGTCTGATTTTATTATTATTTTATTATTGTGTTATGGTATTTTTGTACAAGTAAGCACATCGTGAGCAATGTAGAATCCGAGTCGAATTCCTCGTATGTGTACACATACCTGGCAATAAAGCGGATTCTGATTCTGATTCTGATACAAAACACCTGCGCCAATATCATGTACTAAGGTTAACCTCCACCAGATGACTTGTATCTGCCTCTGGATATCATAAGCCAGATTTATGCCAGATTTGGATGGTCAGAAATTTATCAGATGTCTGTGATGACACTTCCCTGTCACTTAGTTCAGCAAAACAAGAAAATGATTTGTGTGCTGTGTCATTTTGCCCTAGCTGCTTGCTCATTTATGGAGACAGCAGCAGCAGCAGCAGCGTATGCTTTTACCAAACCCAACCTTTGTCCCTGAGGCGATGAAATATTATTCCTGGTAGGTTACTTCTCTTCTGGAAATTGTTGCTTTTGGTCCTATCCTCTAGGCCAGAGGTCACTAATAGGCGGACCACGGTCCGGATCCGGACCCAGCCGATTTACTATTGAGAATTACTACCTCGTGACGGAGCCTTTCTATTTTACCCCACGCAGCTTTTTTTAGCATTTACTGTACTGGTTTAGTGTCCCAGGAAACTAACAGACCAATCGCATGTGCTCCAATTGTCTCATGTGACGCTGCTCAGCATATCAAATCTGTGCATTCCAATGGTTGCGAGTTGAGTCCGCGAGATTCACAAGAGACGTTTTGGAAGCACACACGAATTGAGGAGATGAAAGGGAAAAGAGGTTTCACAAGGCTTTTAATCAAGAATGCACAGATTTTTACATGTAGCCTACATTCCTCCCACGGACAGTTCAACACCAGAATATCTCATAGATCTCCAATCCTAGCTGGCAGGACAACCTAGAGCTCATGTTTCTCAGTGAACAAGAGAAAGTAGGAAAGACGTTTATAAGAGGGAATGAAAGAGAAGAGGAGGCATGACAGCTGTTCATGTGTTGAGTATTTATTATAAAATTGGTTAAGACTACACTTCATCACTTCAAGCTAAATTTTTTATTTCATATTTTCTAAAAATTAGGCACTTTATTTTGGTTTGCTTAAATTTAGAATTTATTATTAGAGTAGTTATTATTTATTATTTCACATCAAACTGGAGGGATACTATTCTTGAAATATTATTTGATTTGACAGTCCGTTGTTGACTAAAAACATATGTTGATACAACTATACGTTATGGTAATGAATGATAACGCAAGTTAGTCGTTTTGATGTTCCGGACCTTTGCTTCTGGAAATTTTCTCTAGCTGGACCTCTTTCAATTCTAATTGAATACCCCTGCTCTAGGCTGATTGAGGTCAGTCTGTTTGGCATCAATAGCCACTTTTCGACCAATGTACCAGGACTTTCAAGTCCCCAGATCTCTTTTCAAGGAACTAAAAGGTTCGTTCAGCCCACTGTTGTGTGCGTTTCCACCGTGGTCTAAAGACCTGCGAAGATTAGGCAGATTAACCAGCTGACGTAGGCTGTAGCCATACAAAGCGATGCACAGGCATCATTATTTGTAACCACTATTCATGAGCAACATTTATAAATGAACATCAGATTTGACTGGAATATAATGAAAAACTATAGGCTTGCTTGACCATTAAAGCAGCTTTTTTGTGTGGGAGTATAATGAAGAGACACAAGATAAAGTTTGTTACACATTTAATAGTAGCCAAACAAACTGGACAAAGCCATAAAGTTCTTAAAATAACTCCAGCACAGAGAAAGCAACACAAAAATAAAATCGCGACAGTTTGGAAGGTTATTAAAACATTTACAGTGACAAGAGCTGCAGGACTCACATCTGTGTCGCCTGAGTGTTGGAGGAACGGGATGTTTAACGAGCTTTATTACCTGCTGTAATCAGTTGTTCCGCTTGTTTTGGAGAGGAGGAGACCAACTTCGGCTCTGTGTACAAACCTCCTGACTGATGAAAACTTAAAACAACAACTTAGGACCCAGTATTTAGCATAAACACACTGCTGCACACTGGCTGCTATTTCCAATATATTTAATGCCAACATACGATCTCAGGCAGACATCGGTGAGACTTGTGTGGCTCTCTGACTGCTGATTTTGATTTATTGCTTTGCAACAATAGTGGAAAAGAGAGGAACAGTCGTAGAAAAACAGCCAACATTCTCCAGTTAAAAGCCAGTAGCCTCTACTCACCCATTCAGAATTTCACTGAAAGGCAAGCTTGCTTAGTTGTTAAAACGGGGTGGTGACGTATGACTATAGAAATTCCGTAAGTCATATGTCATTCTCCAAGCTTGCGCTGGCATGCCGTCAGGCCTCGTTAAGTCAGAATGTCAAACCGATAAACATCGTTTTGAGCTAGCTAACCAATTTATCATGTAATTTACTTAGAACTTACAGTAGGTATGTCTCTCTGTGTCTGATGGTCGGTTTGTCTTTCTAGTTTAGTTAGCCAAATTAACTAAGTTGTTAGCCAGGTGTAGTTAGCTAGCATGGTTATTGCAGAAAGTTAGCTAACAGAGGGTCTTCCTTTTATTTTTTAGTTTCCTCCTCTTGGTTTAGTGTGCTGTTCATTTTCATTATGGCATCTGTGCGTGCGGTGTTGGGAGGACAGATGACAGAAAACTCATCGCACTTTCACGAACTAACATTAGTTGACGAATAAAAAACGTTGATTAATTAACATGAGGTATTGTCTGTGTGTGAGTATTACATCCTAGTAATTAATTAATTTCAATTTGTGAGGCAGGTTTGAATCCAGCCATGGGCTTCTCTGTGTGGAGTTTGCATGTTCTTCCTGTCTTCATGTGTGTTTCGGTGTATAATGTTATATTTGTAAATGAGTTTTGTAAATGGGTAAGATAAGAGGCAAAGAAGTGACAAGAGCAGCTGCACAATCATAGGTCATAGCTACTCTGATGATGAAAACTTATATACTGTATCAAACGTTTGGTAAATTTTCAATAATGAGCATTGGCACCACAAGTGCGTGGCTTCTCTGCTTTTTTTTGTCAACTACCAGCTCATTAATCTGGAGGTCCTGAGCGTAAGAAGACGCATCATACATACATATTATTTAACACATCTCAGACTGAACATCAGCAGAGACAGAACATTTTAAGCTTCGTAAAGGTCGATCTTATGGCCGGGCTGATGGTTGTTACGTTTAGTTTGGCTTTTGTTATAATTACATTTTCTTATTTACAGAAAGGAAGGACCTGAATCTGTGGAGGCCAGCCATTATTAAACTTCTGTACTCAACTGCAGCTTCTTCCACTCTAACTGAGATGTGATGGTGATCCACGTTCAGAACATCCATGAACACAACACGCTGGAACCAGTTAGGACATACTTGGTTAGTGGTCAAGTCTTCTGTGGTGCTGGTTTGTGCCTGGTTTAATTTGATTTCAGTGCCTCCAGAAATAAAATATTGTGGAGGTAAATTTCCCAGATTGTGCAAAGAATTAGAATAATTTTATAAATGGAAATGCATCACACCAACATTTGTACTGAAGTAAATCACAGCTAATTCTGTAGAGTAAAGATTCTGTTTTGAAACAGCCATTTTGGAGATTAAGAGTAAAAACACATGAACAAGACATTTTACAAATTACAAAACACAGTACTAGCCTCTCCGGGTGCTCTGGCTTCCTCCCACCATCCAAAGACATGCAGGCTAGGTTAATTGGTGTCTCTAAAATTGTCCTTAGGTGAGAATGTGAGTGTGAGTGGTTGTCTGTCTATGTGTGAGCCTGCAATGGACTGGCGACCTGTCCAGGGTGTACCCCGCCTTTCGCCCAATGTAAGCTGGGATTGGCTCCAGCCCTCCGCAACCCTGTATGCAGGATAAGCGGCTGACGATGGATATTCTTGCGCAAACAAAAGCTAATGCCACTTTTTAGTTACAAGGTGGCAGCGTTGGCTCACAATTCAGGAAGAATTGTCTTTTCTTCTGGGTTTTTTTACACATATACAACTTGTGAACTGCATGATCTGCCTTTTCCACAGGTTTCTCTCGGTAGTTCTGCATTTCAACCACGATGGAAGCTGAGAGGTTGCTGTGATGGTGTGTTATATTTTATAAACATGTTTTTCCTTTCCAAAGCATATGCATCAGCCCTCATGGAGTCAACTGCACCTGCCCCGCTTAGCAGATCGGCCAAAAGATCCTCATGGATGGATGAGGCAGTCAGCCTTTGTCGGTTAATGGTTTAACACAGGACATAAATGTGAAACCAGCACAGAAGGCTTGGTTCGCGGTTTTCAGGTTAAGATCTTTATTAATGAAGGTAAAGCCAGATCAGTCCAACAATTAATATTATCCTTGGCCAAAGATATACTCAATCACATTTGTCTATTTGTAAGATATCTATCTGTGTGTATTTTCATGTGGAGCCAGTAAATGTTATGTAAAATAGTTGTTATTAATAAAATCTTGAGAATTGTACAGGTTTGATTTGCTCTTGAGTCTTCTAGTTTAAAATGTTGTTTTATTTTGATCATACCCATTTGGTACATCCACACATTTTAAAAATGTTCCAATCTTGTGTTTGTGTTTTTGTTAATTGCAATTTATAAATATTAGAATACATTAATAGTTTTATATAAAAATATGTTTAACCATTAATGCACTATGCATCTGTTCAATATGATTGCAACTGCATAAAATGTGATAAATTTTATTGTCAACCTAATGAGGCTGTATAAAATGTGTAAATACCCTATTCTTGAGGACACACCTAAAGGTAAGGACTTCATAATGTGCCTACCTTCGGCCCAGCAACCTGCCTGTGAACTGTATGGTATGCTTGGTAATATAGGGACGCAATATCTACAGCTATAGCTGATGAAAATATCATTATGTAATGTCAGTGTGATATAAGTAGTGGTGATGTACATACAATGTTGTGTTTCTTATAGCCTACATAAACAGAAATAACTCAGATTCCGTTTTAATCTCTATTTACTATTTATCCTCTTAGTAAAGTTCGTAACAACTCAACTTCACATGCAGAAGAAGTATACGGTTGTATTGTAACTGTAGACAAAATAGCACAGTTCAACAGAGTAATAGACCACCATAAAACGTAGTGGGAGTTATCGTGTGCAGTGCGTGACAGGGCCATCGACTGTGTGATTGATAACAGCTGACACGCGCACATTAGTTTCTATCATGGGTAAGTAATAGATACTCCTGCCAGACAGTAAAGTGTACTAAACTTTACAGTGTAGTGATGTTAACACAGCATATCAGTAGTGAACACTCCAGCCAGTCAATTTTTGGTTGTCTTGGTAATTGATTACGTATGACTATTAACCACACCCCCATTCTCTGTTTGAGAAAGAACGTTAACCAAAAACGGCAGTTAAAACTGGCTGGAGGGGGGCTTTAAGATACTGACTTTGTGGATATCTTGTCCAGGTACAGCTGGTTCTACAGATGTAAGAGGGCAGGCCCGTACAACTTGTTTAGGCCACCTCCTCTACTCGGAGTACTAGGGCAATGGATAACCTTTGATATTGACCAGATATATAGTACAGGAATTATGTACTTTTCTATCTAATCCAAACTAGCCCATTATGATAACATCAGGCACTTTTAATGCTTATTCTTCAACTGAAATTCAGTGGTGTTTGTTTAGTTTGGATAACCGTAACCTAAAAAATGCAGGGGTTGACTTTGATAGCTTGCCAAGGACCTGCACTCTTCCTCTCGGCTCAAGTGGCTGGTAATTCAGTATGGAGTTTGTGTATTTGTCTAACACCGGTAGCTCTGGGCTTTAAGCATAAATTATGCATAACCAATGTATTTTATTTAAAATTAATTAGCCCAAGTCATAGACGTGGATTGTTTGCCAATGGAAACAGTAGAATAAAGGGGGCAAGGGGGGAAATAAAGAAAATTAAGCAGTATGATGGCAGCTGTGACTCCACGGTTCCCCCACTGCTCTCCAGGAGGAGATTAATAGTTAATGGAAGGCCTTTAGGCTGTGGAAATACCCCTAGTGGCCCTTATCCCTGCTCTGGGAAAAGCAGGGATTATTGTCAAGGTATCAGAGCCTGTCGCAAAGCAAGCCCTCCCCGTCCATTTCCCAACCCTCTGAATCTTACTTCCATTACCTAAATAAGAAAAACACTTATGTTTGGCACACATACTTAAAATCTGGTGTATGTTTTACACTTTGTTTATGGCACTAATTCGCATGTTCCTTCACACCACTGGGGGCCCTTTTTCTTCACTTCCTTCTTGCCATAGGCTTATATGATCTTAAAATAGGAAGAGAGTGAGGTCAATTTTTCAAACGTGGCATACCATATTATCTCTGGCAAGGCGAGTCAAATCAGCCTAGCAATTAACTTAGGCTCAGTGCCGCAACGCAAATCATCAGGCTCGTTCAGGGTCGGGCGGATTCCTCTCTCTAGGCAATTAGCCTCCTTCATTAATTAAAAATTCTAATCAGGACGTTGGATCGATAGTGTAAATCACATGTGCTGTAGCTCACCCAGGGAAGTTGTATCTTACTTTCAAGGCCTGCATCGACAAAGTAATCAGCCAAACTCATGTGAAGGATTAATGGAACAAGAGTGGAGACGATTGACATCCTTATATGCTGAATGCATGCACCAGAAATAAATTGTGTGTGTTATGGGCTGACATTGAAAATATACTATGTATTATACATATATAAGCACATATGCAGTGTTATAAATATACATACTGTACCAAACAAATTGAGTTCTATCAAAATATTGTGCACATATTGATAATTTTTTATTTGGAGAAAGACATCAGTGCAGCATTTTTACATCGGACATGAAGGGAGGCAAAATTACATATATTATGGTGTAGGGTGTTTCATTTTGTAACTGTTGGAAAAATTGTCAAGGGCTGAAAATAATGCAGTGATTTTTTTTCTGCAAGTAGATCATCAATAATAGGGGCACTTAGTGTTTGCTAGTGTTGGTCAGTCCCGACTCTTACCTCATATGGGTGAGCCACTCATAATGGCTCTGGGGACCAATTATTGTCTGGCTGTATACATACTAGGTTGACACACACCCACACACGAATGCACACACAGACAACCATGCACACATATGCACTGCAAGTGTGTGATTTTGAGGATGCGAGAGACAGAGCATTGCTTGTCTGCGGTGCTTAGTTTTGTTTGTGGTCTTGCAGTCGTGGTTTGACTGAGAAAATATCCCCAGTAAATGTTACTGTTGTTCTTTGGTCAATTTGGGAGGAAAGTGAAGTAATTTTGGATCCCACAAGAAATCAACATTTTCCTCTCATTAGCAAGAATACGAGTAGGAGTAGACGGTGCTGCAAGAGTTGCCTTTCGTGGCTGATTTATTTCAACAGGAGGTGAATTACAACCGTGGTGTAGTCTTTCCTCAAATAATGTTGGCATATATCAATATCTAGTTACCGTTACTTGGCTCATGCTTAGCTTTGAGGCCATGTGGCTTGCAGGAAAATTGTTGCTGTGTACAAGTTTAGCCACAGGAAATGATCCGAGACAGAATGCAAGTGTGCCACCAATTTGAAGGACACTGTAACACCAGTGACATTAGCATCACATGGTCTGTCATTGATTGATAGAGAAGGAAACTTCCTGCAGAAAGGTCATCAGCTTTGCTCTCCACACGTCTGGTTAATTCTCTTCCTGGTATCTCCTCACCATCAGTGGGCAGAGCTTGTTACTTGGTTTAGTGTCTGGAGCGCCAAAGCAGAAACTAACAGTCTGTGAGCTCTGCTGTTGTTTAAAGTACAGTATGTGTTACAGACCCCCAGCTTGATGTTCAGCAGGCTGTGCTAGTATGCTGTTTGTGTTTAGAGATGTTAGGAGCAATGGTCCTCTAGTTATTATATCCCCATGATGCTTGAATTTATTTACAATTATATAAGAAAATTAATGTAAATGCACTGTATTTGTATAGTGCCTTTCTAGTCTTTGCAACCACTCAAAGCGCTTTTACACTGCATCGCATTCACCATTCACACACTGAGCCTAAGTGCTCAAACAAAAACCAAGATTCATACAAAGGTGGAACAGCCACCAGATCAGGGTTCAGTATCTTGCCCAAGGACACTTAGACATGCAGCCTGGGGAAGCTAGGGATTGAACCGCCAATCTCCCGATTAACACACAACCCATTCTACCTCCTGAGCCACAGCCCCCCTATATAAATATATTATTTTTGTTTTGATTTGCTTTCAAGCTGATGCTAAATTAAGTCTTGTGTCTATTAATGTGTCTATAGAACATAGAAAAGACATACCTACATCATACCTGAATATATGATGTAAATTAGCGACAATAGGCATCAACGATAAACCAGTGCTTGCAAAAGGTTCCTTGGTACGGATCGAATATGCACAAACAGGCATTGGGGAAATACATACACTATCTCGGCTGCAGTCTGATTGGAAGCGGTGTGATGCGAATTTGCGACAATCGGGGATATAAAAATAGAAACAAATATAATAATTGCTAGAGCAATTACATAACAAACACACACAATAAAATATATTAAACAAAGACAGAGACAAACAGAATGAAGATGGTTCATGACCAGTAGCTTAGTTATATGAGTCATGAGGCAGTAGCATTAAATAAAGATATAAATACAACATAAATTAAGTCTTAAATACAATCTTTTAACAGAAATGATTATGTGACAATAGTATAAATTGGACATGCTAGAAGGACCTGGGTTTTGCATGACATTTTGGTAAATGTAGTATTGGTTATACAACTCATTAAATGGCTAAGCCTAAAAAAGGCATATAGCATTAAATTAATACTTTCTTCATAATGAAACCTTGAGTTATGATTTAGTAATTGAACCTGTGTGGCCAAAGTTGGAGGAAGTGTTTTTTGTATTATTTTATGTATGAGTTCTTTCACAACCACTGCGCTTCCTTTTCACTGTATTGTTTTAGTATAAAATTGGCTATATTTCTTATGTGGTGTGCATTGAGCTCATATCTTCATTTTGTATTATTGCATTTTTGTCATTCTTTGACATGTCAGAAGATCAGTCTTCTGGCATATTTTCTCACATGCAAGAATTACTCATTCTATAGGCCTACTAATTTACTGTGAAAGCTGTTGTTGTACAAAATACTACAGGGTTTGTTGAAGTCAGGCCCATGGAAAATAACTGATCTGGGGTTTCTTAAATTGAAGAAGATGTGGCCATGGAACACCCAAAGCTCTTCTCTACTGTTGCTCAGGAAATGAGGACAGATTGTCTGAATTTGTGTTTCATGTCCCTTTATTTTTTCCAGTGAGATCTTGTCTCAATATATCAACTGTACATATGGAGATTAATTGCGCTAGCCCACAGCTCTTGTAAATCCTTTTTGTTTCCCAAAAATATGCATTCCCCCCATTAGTTGAATTGGACAGGCAAATCTGGGAGTTATTTTATTGTAATATGTTTTTTTCTTCCACTTAATCAGCCCCTTTGGAGTGGTGTTTTCCATCATATTTCTGGCTGTTTACTAGCACTTTATTGTGTGTTTCCACTTGTCTAATGCAAAGTTGCCTTTTGGCCTTGTACAGCAGCCAAGCATATCCACATTCTTATTCCCACTTAAGACTTTTGGTCTTATTGATTTTTTTTCTCAGACATGATTGAATGCCACCCGAACAGCCATTAATAAATCATGTGTCTTTCAGTATCAGCAGGAGGAAGTTTCACTAGAATCAAACCTGTGTCCAACTAGTTGATTTTCTTTTAAATTTATGGCATTGCTGATAGCTTGTCAGCTATTGCTGTGGTGCTGTATATCACATTACCAAACATATTGACAATAAACAGAGCTGGGGGGATAGAAGGTAACAGTTGTGAGAGAGTTAGTGGGGTCTAAGTCAGACCTTGAGATTGTTCAAATGAATCTGGTATGGTTCAGCACTGAAAAACCCAGCTGAAATTATTTGTTTTTACCCCATAAAACACTCAGCTGCTTCAGACGTCTTGTCAGTTTGATCTACGATCTGTATGATAAAGTCCTTCTTGAGCAACTGCACTGTACGCCAGGTTTTCAGTGGTTTTCATCCAAAATGCACATCCCAGTGTTCTAGTACATTGCATCAATAGCTGCACATTAAACAAAAAGCACCCTTTTGCCTGAAATGGTGGGAAAAATCAGTTCAAATAGTATAGAACACTTCCCTGTGAAAAAGTGCAATATGTATTGTTATAAATATGTACAAGTGAGTTAAAGCTTAACATAGATTATGGTCCAAAGTAGAGACATAACTGTGCTGCAAATGGACTTCCATTTTAAATTTGTTTTAGAGTGGAGGACTTGACTCTTATTTTTGACCCATCTTGCTTTTAATTGCTCACTGTTTGGACAATGTGACTGTGACAGAGTACAGAATGCCTCTATAGCTCTTCATTGCAACTTTATAAATTGTAGCAAAGGTGAAAAGGAACAGTCAGTTTTGTCCCCTATGGACGGCGACAGCAGCTGTTTCCAATTCTTACATGAAATCTGAAGTGAGTGATGTTTACATAACCACCAGCACAGATCAGTGACACAAGGAAAAAGTTGTTTTGTAAAAAACAAAAAAGGAAAAAAAAGTCCAAAGAGGAACAAACATCTTCCACTATGGCATTTTTAGAAGTGGCTTGAGACATTGCCAAAGAAATTCCCTCAGACATAACAAGATTTTATGACAGGGAACTGCCCTATGAAACTGTCCATGCTTGATGTTCTCCAGTGTAGGCTTTGCTGTGGAGCTGCAGTTTTGTTCTTATTTGCGTCATATCGAAGCTCACAGACACACTGATTGTTATCTATGAGGGAAGAGGCATTTCGGCCCCGCATTTAACAAGGTTACCATACTGTGGCTGTCAGCTAAATGGTGACGGGTGAGGTCACGGGCAGAACTGTAACCCAGAGTCCCGAGCAAAACAAAGTGACGATATTAAATGGCCCAACCTTCCTTTGAGGACACAGGCCAACTGTTCTACAAAGCTGTCTGACTTTCACAGACCTCCATCACCAAGTAATTGAGGAAAATGCTCACCATGATAACAGATTTACATTTCTTCTGTGGAGTCATGAGCAGCTGACAACAACGCCCACTTGGCAAGACAGAGCGTAAACTGAAACACCATGCAGGAACTGTCTGTAGCACCTTTCTCTTTTTTAGAAATTACACAACTGAAATAAAAAATATGGGAACTAATTATTCCCATAGACATACCTCTTCTGTACTTATGCATTCCAGAGGTTTTTTGGATGTCCAAAAGGAGATGTGATTACTGTTTGTCTCAAGGTTGCTTCATCCAAATACAGGTTGCTATTCTCATACAGTATGCCTTGAATGTGTTGATTCAGAGTATGCCGTTACGCTAAGCCAGTGCCTTCCAGAGATGGCACAAAAATTGAAATATTTGAATTTTATTATCTGTTTATATAAACATGTGCAAATAAGGGGAAATTGGTTAGTCAACAGTGCATACCTAAAATAAAGAACATATTCCGTAATGTAAGATTTTTTCCATTATTATTCTGGCTAATGCACTGCCGGCCTCCCCTGGATTTTAACAGCTTCCCTTGCTTCGTATTCAGCAAGATCTGCCAAGTGAACTCTCTCAGAGGTGACGACTTGGCAGTTGCAAATAGCATCCTGTGACACCACTCCAACACTGACTCATAACACTAATGAATCAAAGCAAACATTAGAGCAGAAAGGGAGAAAGTGTAGAATGGAGAGCAATATTGTAATGAGTAATATTTAACATAACGGTAGAGTTAATTGGTTGTGATACCGTGGATATAAATTACAGTGTATTTGGGGAGATTGGGAGAGTTATGATCATGTAAATTTTTTCCATTTGCTTTCGTCACTTTATCAAACTTGACACAGCCTCTGCATCGGAGAACTGTTTACACTTCTTTCTTTTTTTTCTACAGCATTATCAGCATTTCAACATGGATAAACCCAAAACTGAGGCACTTGGTGATTACCATCGTTGCAAAATCTGCATCCTTAGCAAATACGTTCCGAGTCTGATTCATAATTTATTTTATTCGCTAATCCTTTGTCTCAGCTTCCTGTCCCTGGACTCTAAGCTAATACCTAAATTGCGACAGGAAAAAATTAAATACTCCCTCTCTGTATCTCTCTCTAACTCAGTGTCTATTTTAAATCCCTGCAGCTTAACTCCTTGTGAACAACATTAATGGTCTGTTGTCATAAATTTTCTGCTGTGGTTTACCTTCATGCAAGTTCAGATATTTTTTCTTCTTATGCCACGAGACACTATACAGTATTTCTGAGACAGTCTAGCAATCACCTGCTGTGTCCTCTCAAAGTATCAAAGTATCTCAGATATTTTGAAATTGCTCAAGTACTGTTGTTTTTATCTCTTTTGTTTTGTTTGTGTTTCTTTTACATTTCTCTCTACAACAGCCTACTGTTGGAATTCTAAAAGCTCAGTTACTTACAAGTGTTCTTTCGGGGAGGACACGCTTAAACACTCAAAGAATTTGTCCCTCTTTCCTCAAGTGGTTGATTGAGATTGTGTTTACCAAACAGGCACCTAGTAACAAGTACATCCACCCTCTTCTTGCCTCTAAACACACATCCTACACAGGCTTTTCCACTTTTCTAAATCTCACAGATGCACCACTCCACAGTCACATGCCAGTACAAAGGAAAATGAAGAATAACACAGACTTCTTCAGTGCGGGTTATCTATGCCTCACAGTCCTGCAGTTTCTCCTTTAATAAATCTGGCTTATTCTCAGTGGAGAACAGCGTTTGTTGAAAACTGTTGTGCTGACAATAAAGGCATCGCAGCAGAGTTTACAAAGCACAGAAAAAAAAAATATTTCTCTCAGCCTTGACATGACTTGCAGCAGCTGATATAACTTCAGTTAAAGTAAACTCCACGGCAGCTTTGTCTTGTGGTTGGATTCACAGGACATTTTGCAAATGGATGTGTGTCTGTGTTTATGCGTGCAGTTAGAGTTGAACCCACTGACTGCACTCTAGAGCTCAGCCGGTGGTGCTTGTCAGTGTATACTGACATTGTGCACACTGGGCTGATAGAGCAGAATGACCACTCCACTGCAGAGCGAGACCGTGGACAGAACTATCACTGTGATTAACTGTAATGACTGGGGGTGGAAATGGGTGTTTAGAGGGTTGTGGAGAGGATGAGGGCCACGTCGGCCCAATCTGGAGGGGCGACGCGCCGCTTGCAGGCCTCCGCCGGCTCAGGTAATAGTACCCATGTGTAGTGCGCTGGGCCATATCCCATGGGGCACTGCGCACACAGGAGGCCACTTGAAAGCCTATCTGGATGTAGCAGCAATCAGAGTCAGAACAAGCACACAGGGGAGTAATCTGTTCCAGCTTTTGGAACGTGCCAGGAGTTGGGGGAACTGAGATGAGTCCATATATATATATATGTATATATGTATGTGTGTGTGTGTGTGTGTGTGTGTGTGTGTGTGTGTGTGTGTGTGTGTGTGGCACCATCAATAAAGGTCTCAAACAGCGGCTGAACCAATC
>NC_060154.1:13826413-13862561 GCF_021292245.1 Micropterus dolomieu | reverse complement strand
GGGGGGGGGGGGGGGGGGGGGGGGGGGGGGGGTGCTTCATTTGGAGGTCATGGTTAGTCAGATGACAAAAGCATGGCAACCCCCAAAGCAGACTCTCACACACGCTCATGCTTCTCCTACTCCAGTACACATCTTAGACAGAACCATCAGATTTGTAAGCAGTGCTGGCAGCCTGTGGCATAGCCGCATCATTAAAATCCCTTCAGCGACTGAGTTATAGGTGGTTTGTTGACTTCCAAGGACATGTCATGGGCGGTAGGTAATGCTTAGGATCCAATAAGGTTTTTGCGTCAAGCTACAAATATGCAGAGACAGCTTTAACCATCCGAAGCAGTAGCCGACATGGTACAGACCAATTTTTCCCTTTTCCCTCAGGCTCACAGTATTTCATGTCAACTTCATTTTTTTAGTTTACTGCACCACATACAGTTCTGTACACATGAAAACCTTGTAATCTCCTTCCCAAACCTCCAACCCTCTATGAACAATAAAAACAAAGTATACTCAAAAGTGTATTTGTAGTATTTAAAAAGCGATCCAATATGGTGACTGTCAGACAAGATTGGTGTTTGGATCCAACAGGATACATATTTTCAGTGTTATGCCATTCCATCTTCAAGGAGTTGATGAAGAAGATGACAAAAAAAGTAGAAAAAAGAGAGGGTATAATCAGTAGGCAGTGACCTAGAGGAGGTCACGCTGAGCCTAGGGGAGTTGACTAATGAAAAGTCCAATCAGCACAGCAGAGGACGATTAGAAGGACCCCCAGGCTGCGATGGAGAGATGGGGGTAAGAGAGAATGAGAGACAGAGGAAGGAAGGGTGAAATGAATGAGAAGGGGATGAGCAGAGAAGAAGACCCCCCAACACACACACACACAAATGCACAATCCTTCCCCATGATACTGATTGAGAGTATTACAGAGTGCAGTTGCTTGTGGTCAAGTTAAAGTAACTAAATAGAGAGGCTATGAGAAGCAACATGTGTTAGTACTTTGCGTTAGCATTGGTTAATGATGGGGAGACATGTTAATAATTGGTTTTAATTTGTGTTTTTAAATGTATTGTTTCTCTGTAACTGATCCTGTGATGTAAGACTTACATTTAGTAAGCTGCAACTCACTGGCATTCCCCTGCTCCAAGGTCATTGCATAAAATTTGTTTGGTCTCAGGCAAACGTATAAAAATAAGTTACATTTTGAATTTAAAATTTAACAGATGATACATTTTTATAGACATGCTCCACTAAAACATTTGGGCTTCATTATAACACTTGGAAAAAACATTATGAGGCAGTGTGGGAAGTCCATTCATGGATCAAACCACAATTTAAAATAATTTTCTTCTAACTGTTATAATTCAGTGAAAGTAAACTGAGCACATTTGTTCTGTTCCACATTCGCACCATGGAGCTGCCCAGTGCAACTACGGTCTACTGTTTGCCATTGAGAAGCTCGCCCAGGCAGAATGATGAATTTGTGACCACAACAAAGCACCACATTTGGCTTCGATTGCTGCCGTGTGCGCAGCCTGGCTGGCCACACTTGACCATTTTTGCACAATTTCCTCCTAACCCCAATACATCACCTGCAAATGATCAACAGTATCAATTGTTGAACAGTGTCAGTATGATCAGGGCTTGAAATTAACTTTTTGGGTCACAAGTCAAAATGGCTACTAGATTTTAAAGTTAGCAGTCACTCTGAATTTCCTCTGGCCTAAATGGTTTTCTTTTAATAAACCACAAGTTGGCACAGTACATCCTATAGGCATATTTAAAAAAATAATAATAATAAAAAGACATTTTAACTATTTTCTACCAAAGATGAATATAACTTAACAAACAAAACAAACAAAATTGTAATGGGATGATAGACATCTTTAAACATCAACAAACAAAACCCAAACTATCTCTATGTCTGGATACCACTAGGTGTAATAGTTTCTGTAATTTAGTTTAACTGACCCTATAATTTGAAGCAATAAGTGTGATTCTATGTGTGTAATTTGGACCGCACATTTCCATGCGTCTATTTTGCCATGTTACACTAGTTCTGTTATTTAGCTTATATGCTGTTGCAGTGAACATGCTGACATTTAGCCAATCAAATTTGTACATGTGAAACGTGCAGCGTTTTTCTTTCATATGAACAGGAAACATACAGATGTTGCTGTGGTCACAAATAGGTCATTTTATCAGTGCAACTATGTCAATTTCATATGCCAATTTATGCGTTCATGTTCTCTGCCCGTAGGTTTCTTCTCCATTCTGGTGATTCCTTCTTCCGGGCACAATCCTGCTTCTAAAACCTTGAGAGTACTGCTGCCCCATAAATCTGTCCCAGATCCCCACAGCAGCTAAGAAATGTGTTAGGTAATGTTAAAGAATTATACTCTCCTCTCCCTCAGCAATTAATGTTGACTTGTCCTCAAGCATGGCACTTAATCCCAATTGCGTCTGTGCAGCTGCTTAGCGGCCAGCAGAAGACTATAGTTTTACTGGGTAACTCCCATCCAGGAGATATTTAAGATCTTCATGCACCTGTGGTTAGGGATGATCCTTTATCATATGAGTTATTTCAATGTCTGATAAAACTCTAATATCAGCAAACTGGAGTATTGGTATAATTAAGATTAAGAATAAGACCCACACACATACGCAGCAGCCAAACCTTCAAAGACAGATTTCTGGTCACACAATACAGTCTTTCAGCTTGGCTTAGTGATACACAGATGATAACAATAAAAGTCTGTAGATGAGGAATGAACATTACTTATCCTCAAAATTGGTCATGGCTGCTTATAATTGCAGCCATTGTTTTATGGTTTCACTTTCCAGACACTGTCATCCTCAAAGTTTCAGTCATGAGCGCCGCTGTTCTGCACACACCATGGGGTTGTGACATCCTTCATTCTGGTTCTGCTCGTTCTCCTTAAGCCACACGTATTTTCGCCTTCCTGTCGCCTTCGTAGAGTCATTGGGTTACTACAGCAATTTGTGCTCAAGGCAAAAGCAACTCAGCTAAAGCTTTCCTCTTGCTCTGTCTCAGTCCCTTTACCCCTCTCTATCTCTCCCTGTGCTCTTAAGCCAAGGCCTTGTGTTGGTATTGATTAAAGCAGTGTCTTTTTGTCTCCTGCCAGCATTTTCCACAGCATGTTGTGAGCTGAGAGGAAACAGCAACACAGAGTGAAGAGGAATGAGGAGGTGACTAAATCCAGAGGATGGAGAAAACAAGTTCTGGGTTACTCTGCCAGTCAAGGAAACATGCAACTTCCCTCCCAAGGCCAGATGCCTGGAATAGGGTCATTATTTGGCGCAGTATGGTGCCTGCTTTCCTTGCAATCTTTCTCCACTACGCCCAGCTTGCTACTTCAACTGCTGCTCCCTCCTCCCTGCTGGGGCTTTTGGTTTGAAGGGGTCCTGGGAGGCAAGGCCGGTCTGCTCACTGGCTGGGTGTAAATCAGGGGTGCAGCCAATAGAGCCACATCTGTAACAATAAAGTCAGGTTAATGTAGAGTCATCTTGAGCAGAGTTTGCATCTGGGAACATCTGGCGAGACATTTGGAACTGCCGACAGTCAGTCAGTCACAGTAATTTTTCTCCCTTTTAGTCTCTCATTTTCTGACTATTGTTTTCATTTTGTTGTACTTTTTGTCCCTTTCTATTGATTTCTTCTGCAGTTTTGATTCTGCTACTTCCCATTTTTGATCTCTCTGTGTCTCAACTATTTGTTTCCTCTTCTTTTTTTTCTGTTTGTTGGTTCTTTTATTTTGTGGTTTCTCTCTCCCTCATTCTCTCACCATCTGTTACTTTCTCGTACTTTTTTCTTATTTTTACCCCTCCTTTACAGCACATCTCTTTTTCTCACCACCCCCACTTTGGCAAACCCTGTTAACAGACTTTCAGAGACTTTCTTGGGGATTGTAAACAAGTGTCTCCAACATTGTGCAGACATGAGTTGGTGCTGATGTTATAGCTGTGAAAAAGCACAGGCCGCAACCAAGTAAAACAAGGCAATCAACAAGCGTAAGATATACTGTACTGCTTATCACCACATGGTTTCGTGTGACGCTCTCCTGAACCCAAACACAATTAGAAATTGACTCATTTAATCTTTATGTTCCAGAGATACAAATGGAAATCCCAGTTATAAGTAATGCACAATTTAATTTGTGTTTAATTTTTGTGTTTACAATTCTTAGTGAGAAGCTACCAAGATATTTAGAGCTGTAGACGGCATGCTTACAGATGGAAATTGCAATCCCTAATAGAGGAAAACTACACATAAACACATCCAAACTTCGATTATCTCTGCTGCTCCCTGGATGAATTGGTCATTTATGACCCAGTGTGGTAAAAGCAGACTCATCATAGGCCAAAATGGACAAGTCCAGTCAATTATCCTTAACGTTGACTCTATCAGCACCTCTAACATACTCATTGTTAGTCCAAGGGCCTGGGGCGCTGCTGGTTAGACTGGAGAGAAGCTCAGACATATGTGTCCATGCACAGGAGGCCAGATGCTGGGTGTTTTTAATGTTGGTGCCATTAGCCAGCTCCCATGGCATTCTTTGGATGCTGTGCTAGCTGCTGCCTTAGGGTGAAAGTCATTACATTTAATATGGTGAGATGGGGAGCGAATACAAGATTCAGGGAAATGAAATGTGTTGCTTCCATACAAACGACAATACTGATTCATTAAATCAGATCAATATATGTTAGTAGTAGCAGCGATTATGATGCAATTACCATCTATTGTTTTTACATGGGTTTGACTTAACAGAATTCAACATTTGCACTTTATAATCAACTCAGCGTGATTTGACCAAGTTAAAGAACAGCAATGGTTTTTACCAAAACGAATGACATGGAGAGAAAAAAAAAGAAAAACATGAAAGTGTATTGGATTGCCTCGCCACCAGTCACTAGCAGGAAGTGCTATACATGTGTATTTGCCCTGTTTTCATGAGTGTGATGGGTATGTTGACCTCGAGGATGGATGCACATGAAAAGAGTACAATATATATATATTCTATCTGTGTCAATACAGCATAACTGGGTCATTGAAAAGTCAAAAGAATATGTCAGTCAGCATAAATGGCAGGAAGAGATGCCATGAAGTAAAAATAGCAATGTTAGCATTATGAGGGAAATATTCTGTCTCTACATGGGTTAGGGTTTATGGTTTGTGCTGAAAAACATCCCCTGTACTGCACCACAGCAACCAAGTCTTCGATGACAGACTCTGAATGCCCATGGTACATTCTGCTTTTGAAAAATTGCCTGAGGCAACGTTTATACTTTTTCTGCCCACCATTTGAGTCCAAACCACACACAGAGTGGACAGTATTTAACCAAGTCTGCAATGTGCAGCAAGTAGCAACTTAAAGCCCTTAGTGAAAAGTAGCATTGTGCTATTGAAGAATAAGCTCAGGTGGAGGCCGTAACCTGAAAGGTAAAATAATTCAAACACAGAAGACTATGTTGCTTTGGAAATTCTGCAAGTACAAACTAGTGCAACTGAATGAGAAGACAGGGTCAACAGTAACCTTGAACACAAAAACAGGTTTAACTGAAGGGAGAAGAAAGGCCCAGAAGGAGGATGATGGGATGTTTTCATAAATTGTCAGCCATGATGGCGCCAACAGCCACATTTTTTAAATAAATGAAAAAATCATTTCACATTTCAACTAGCAGTAACATAAATAACTTTTTTGTACAGCACAAGTCAGTGTTGCTGTGTTGAGCAGCACCATGTCTGAATTGCATTAACTTCCTTTTTTAATGTTATAAAAATCTAAATTTGTCTTAAAATAAAAGGAATGCATTCTGCTTCAGTTGTTTACAGACAACAGGCACTAAGCAATGAATGATGAAAAACGAAATGATAATTTTCTTCCATCTTATTTTCTATAAAGTTTGGATAGATATCAACAGGATGCATAGCACAGTAAATTCTATTTTTTGAATGTCGTTGTGCTGTACTGTAATGATTTATTCCCAAGCCATAGTGTGACTCAGTGATGGGAATTCACTCATGTTACTCTTTAGTGTGGGTGGCTCCATGACAAGCCACGGCTTTGAAGTTTTCCTGTTTATTAATTAGAGAAGCAGAAACTCCTCTGTTTGTGTGTGCCCCTGCGGGTTGTCTGCAGTGCTGATCTGAAGGCTTTGTGCATGATGGTGGTGATGAGAGGGGGCTCACAAGTTCTACCAAGTGCTCTGAAGTGAGGGACCCACAAGTAAATTAGCCATAGCTGTTACCACATGGGCTGGCCTGTGTCAGCTGAACCAATGTAGGCCAATAAGTTCACGTCAGAGAAAGGAACATCTTGAATGCAAATGCTCTCAAGCCGACTTGAAAATTGTCTTGGTTTGCATGCTATGCACAAATGGAAAACTGTTTCTTGATTGTATAAATAAACACATTAACATGAAAGAATCTGGAGATTTATCCCTATCCAGAAGACATAGGTAAATGCCAAGGCGAGCCTAATGCTGTCGATATGATTTAATTGAGCTATTTGAGGCTTACTCATTAGCAGCAGAGATCTTATTCCACAAGACTTTACTTTAATTAGTCAATTCAATTAAAGGCACTCATACACATTTAGCAGACGCAAATGACACTCCTTCTAATGACAGTTCATAACAGTGGATCAGATTAATTGACTTTTTTCATCTATCAATTAGAATAAATAAGATTCTCTCCTGCCTTACTGTCAAATATTTATGAATTTATGAGTGACTAGTGGCTTAACTCTTTCGTGGCTGCACCAGTAAATATTTGCTATTTGTATTATTTTCCAACAGTTCGTCCAATAGTCAGTTGCAAAGAGTACTCGTCAAATTTAGTAGTGCATTTTCAAACTTGTTGTCTTCAGTCACTAAGTGCCTTGAATGATATCACTTAAAGCAATTTATCAGACTTTGCACAGTGCCACAAATGGCTTTCTACAGCACTTTTCACATAAATGGTAGTGCTCCCCAAGACCTGTAAACAGTAACAGTAAGTTGAAACAGACAAATATTCTTTCCACAGGTCAGAATGAACAGACATCTCGCAGTATGTCTACACTTAATACCCTGGTGTGCATACAGGGTCAAAGGCCAATGGGAGCACAGTTTGCTTAAGATGTAACAGAGTGCATATCAGAGAATGAAAAACCGCAACGTTCCTGACAGGAGCCATTACTTATCAGCAGTATTTTTGAATGCAAACCTGCTGAGAACCACATCCTAAGAAAAGTACCAGTGTCCAATAAATCCTGGGTGAGCAAGCAAAGGAGGAATTTCCGACTTCTGCCACTGGGGAGGGAGAAAAAGAGAGGAGAAATCGAGTGAAAGCGAGAGGGAAATTGAGAATTGTTATTGACCTGACATAATGAGAGCCAAGCAAAATGACGTCTCTTCTCAAATGCAGAAACCACTGTCAGTGACTGGCTTACAGCTCAAATCCACTGACTTAAAATAATAACTAACTAAATAATAACTAATATTACTGTAAGTCTTCAGTTTTCATTTCCATTTTCAAAGTAATTAAAAAAAAATCTAAATGCAAACATCACAACTGGAGTGCAAGGCAGCCTGTTTTCATGGCTTATGCTATGACCATGTTGTGTCAAGACTTTTCTCATTCAAACCCAAATCCTAGCTCAGGGTATACACAGTAAAGTGATCCCATCAACAACAGCGGTAATTAACCATGTAAGGATATGGGCAGAATGAGAACCAGCCGCCTCTGTGACCCTGCTGCGACCTTCTCCAAACCTCAACATGGCATCATACTTCATTTGCCCTGGAGGCAAGTCAGATAAACTCGCTTCTCACTCCACAGGATAACAGGCGTGAGTCAAAATCCGATATCTGGCATCTGCTTGGATAGGCACTTGTAGCAGCAAGACGTGATCTGAGACAAAGTTGTTTGACATAATAGAGGAAACAGGGTGGAAGTGCAGTTGAATCAGTGGGAAGGAGGTAATGGACAACAAAAACCATTTCCCACCCACTGTTCGAAGTGCGAGTGCTCGATACTATGGATCTACACTGGCAGAATTATTGCTCTTCTTTGTAAAGTTGCAGGTGTGTGTGTGTCTGTGAGTCAATGGATTCTGTGTGTGTACAGGATGTACAATAAAGGTTAAGATACAGTTGGTTGCCATTTGTGGATGGCAGAGAAAGGCAGTCACAGTGGTGGGTTGTGTGTGTATGTGTGTGTGTGTGTGGCAGGATCAGTGTAAGTGGTATTTTTTCAATAAGGCAACAGGAGAGTGGATTTAGGTATGGGTGTTGTGTTGGACATTGAGTTTAGGGGTCATGACCCGTACAGACACACACTACCCAGGCAGTGGAGATGTAATAACGGCGAGGACAGTGAGCTGATGCTACTGTGTGTGACTTGAGCTGAACTCAGACCATGTGCTCTTGTGGGACACTGTGCGGTTTGAACAAAATTTATAATTAATGTGATGCCCTGGTTGGCAGAGAAAGGTTGCATTTTAACAATTAATCACTCAAGTTTTCGCCCATGAACCTTCCAGCCAAAGAAGTCCTGGATTTGAAGAATTAAAAAAGGGAAGAATGAGAGATTTTCTCGTTCCATATTTGTGCCATTAATACAGTATATCTGCAGAAGGTTGATAGGGTTGACCATCAACATAAAAATATATATTGTATCTTGCCACACTATTGTGGATCTCTGGATTGAAAAAATATGTTCACTCGGCAGATGCTGAAATTGGCTTTCAAACATTTTCCTGTTCATCCTTTATTTAAAAAATCAATTAGGATTAAAATACCCTAATCTCCTCATAAATGACAGGACAGTATCATTGCAGTATTGCATATGGTGAAATAATCTCTTCACTGTAGTTTATTGCTCTCTGTTATGATAATGTCATTATATTGTAGCCACTTACAGGTACATCAAGGAGGTGGGAGGGGTGAACGCTTTCTGACTTTACTTTTGTTTGGCTGCAAAAGATTCAGAATATTTTGGAATCATGATGTGTTTGACGTGCCATTTACTTGGTATCTAGTATATACTGCTTTGCATGAGTGTCATTTGTGATTATATAAATACATTTCTGTGTGATGTTTTAATCTTAACAATGCTTTCCTGGTTAAATACATGTTTAAAAAAAGTTTTAAAAAAGGTTTAGCAAAGGTTGCGGCAATTACTGCAAATTGTAAAATGTTTTGATATCCGACAATTAGAACTACCCCATTGCAGGCAGTGACAGCTGAATAGCTGAATAAAACATTGGAGATGAATTGTGGAACGTTTTTTTCATGAATTTTCAAACCCAACCTGACAACTGATACCAATGCGCAGTACTGTACTGTATATTTTTGCGATGGACTATTTTTGGAGGAGTGCGAATGGGGAGGAGACGTCAGGTGGCTTTTATCCTGCAGGTATTGACAGTCTAACTCCACTTATAGTTAAGAACATCTTTATTGATTTCACAGCACAGATGGCTGTTGTCGTCTGCTTTCATAGCAAAATTATATTGTATCTCTCATGGCAAAAGCCACCCTCACCACTACAGAAAATAAAATAAATAAATATTAAATAAACCCTGATGTCTCGATTTTGATATTTTACCCTAAAAATCCAGCTTAGTAATTTATGAAAACCAGCTTCAGAGTTACTGCTTCAGCGTTGCACTAGATAACTTTCACTCTCTTACTCTCAGGAATTGTCACAAGGTCAGCTTATGTGGATGTTATGTCTATGTTTGTTTATGGTTGCCATACAAGGTTCCCGTCAATGTCCTTGGGGTCGGCCTGAGAATGGTTAGTGTGTTTCAGTCCAGCTTTTGGTGCTGGAGACCCAAGTTATTTTAATAGGTGTTACCGCAGGGTAGACAGGCCATTGGCTTTGGGATTGGGTTTCCCCTGTGCCAACAGAAGTGGTTTAATTGTGTATACCTGAGCTTTAATCAATGCCAAAAAATGTTGAAAGTAAGGAATTTTGGCCATTAGCCAGGGGACCTTGATGAAATTGCTGGAAATATCCAAATATCTTGCAGCCTTCCTGGCTGTCTGCACAGTTATGTTACACTTAAAAGAGAGAAATTTGAATATATATGTTTTATCAAAGCTGAGGCATTATTGCATGTATTTGAATTTGGTTGTTAATTGTCAATCATTTCCTAAATATAAGTATCAAAAAACATCATACATCAACATCATATTTCCATATATTAATTATGATATATATATATATATATATATATGTGTGTGTGTGTGTGTGTGTGTGTATATATATATATATATATATATATATATATATATATATGTGTGTGTGTGTGTGTGTGTGTAAGTATGTATGTATGTATATATACATATGTATATATATATACAATTCAAAGCTCTGTTCAGTCATCTAGCAAGTGACAAAAGTTTTTATATTGATAATGACAAGCAGCTTCCAAGATGAGGCAATTGGGTATGTATGCCACATATATATTTCATTAGACGCTATATGAATATGTATGAATGAAAGATCTGCAGGGCACTCTGCAAAAAAACCACATTAATCACCATCACTGTGACGGAGGTAAGATGGTGTTTAAAGAACTTTGTCTCCCAAGAGTTTATTATTCATGATCACAGACTCGCTGTGGTAGATGAAACCATAAAGGAGTGAATGTGTGTTTTGTGTGTGTGTGTGTGTGTGTAGGGTGAAGCTGGAGGTGGATACACTATTTATAGGCGTGAGAACTCTGCTTGCCAAGTGAGATTTACCTCCTCTTGTTCTCCTAAATCCCATTTTTAATGCAGCTGACTCTATTCTGAACCTTTGCATATCTCATCCTTTATTTAAAAAGGGAGTGGGAGGGAAACGGAGAATATGGATATTTGTCTGTATGGGCATGTGTAAGAAATTGTATGAGAGAGAGAGAAATTCAGTTTGTGTGTATGGCAGTGGGTATGAGAGGCAAAACAGCAGCCAGAGAGATGGGTAATACTGTAAATGAAGCTAAGCACACCATAACCCACCCTTGTCAGATGAATTCCACATGATAGTAATCCATCCTCCCCTGAGCCAGCTTCTTTTTTGATCATCCTTCCTGCAAATACAGGCAAAGCTCTAAACAGACAGAACCAACTCTGAACATATTGGTTGAACTTTATTACTAGGCAGCTTTCCCTGTCAACATGTTATGTGTCCAGAAATCATGTAATGTAATGCCAGGAATGTTCATATAGCATGTTGACACCAGAGAGGCAAGCTATCTAACACTGGTGGAGTGTTTGCAGTTCACCCTGAGACTGATTGCATTTTGATCTTATGTCTTTATGTAGACAGAGATTTCCAGGCCATGGCACCTAGCACTACCTACTGTGAAGGTTTGGGCTCCACAAACTCCCTGCTGCAGGGGTCAGCAATAGGCGGCCCGTGGGCAAGAACTGGCCAGATTGCTTCGATAGCAGAAAAATAAAAAATAAATAAATTGATAGCGGCTGGTGCTGAAATAGATCTCAGTCATGACAGCAACAGTTACAAGTATTGTGCCTACAAAATAAAAGCACGTTTTTTGCAGAAACTCTTCATGTTGAGTTCATTGAGAGCTTTTACTTTTGAAGTTCTGAAGGACATTCAAAAGAGTCTCTGGCTTGCTTGACACACCTATGAAAAAGCCGTCAGTAAACGTGTGATTGGACCCCCATGAATTTCCTCAGGTGAACGAAAATAAGCCTACATGAATGCGGATCAAACGTCGGGATGCGCACATGCTTCATTGTGAGCATGTGCAAAAGTGTCCTTATAATCAATTTGTTTAACAAGGGAGAAAAAAAAAATTGGGATCAATCATACGACTGTACCAACGGGAGTCCTGCACTCTACCAATTGAGCTAAACGTGTAAATGAGTATCCAGGGGTTTGAAAAGATTTGACGATGTTCTGGCCCACCATGTAACAGCTTGAAATAAAAATGGCCCAATGCCAGACTTATTTGCTGACCCCTGGCCTACTGTACATAAACCGGATATTTTAGGCTGTGCAAAATTCATTTCATGCTCAACGCAAAAGTGTGTACAAGCCATGCCAAGTCTGATTAGACTTGGATTGTTCCCCTGAGAAATCAGCACAGGGACATGCATCCAGATGTTGGGCTGTGCCTTTGCAGTATGCATCGTCATTTGTGTCTGTTTACACTGCTTAAACTGGTCATATAGGAAAAACCACTAAACTAGCTCAGAATGTGAGTTTTGTTTTTGTTTTCTCTTCAACCCCAGACTAAAAACCCACTTGAAGGAAATTTGAGTGAACTAAGAGATGACTTAACCTAGTTGACTAAGCTCCCTCAGTGGTGACGATTGCTCTGAGTGTCTATGAGCTGTCAGAGTTCCCGTTACCGAGTCTCGCCTGATTTACAGTGTGAAATGTCAAAAAAAATCCTCAAGAGATTTTCCATAATATAAATAAGATGAGCTGGCAAAGATCACGGACGCCAGAGCTGTTTGCATTGTGTCTCTCTGAGAGTGCATGGGAGGAATGGGGACTGAAAGAGTGGGGAAGCATTTTGTTTCATTTTCTGGAGATTGTCCTCCAAACTGTTGGCAAATTCTTTCAGAAGTCCCCCTGCATCACCTCCATTTCTGTCCCCACCAGTGTCGATGTGTTATGAGAAAATGCAGTCTCTGGAAAGTGTCACATATGCATGGAAGAGAGAGGGTGGGGGTTCTGGGAGCGTGAAGATCTGTAATTTAATATGAAGCTCTGGAGAGGACTGTTAGGGTTCACTCCATGGGACAGGACAGGGCTGACTGTGGATTCTGATCTAATTCAAGGCAAAAAAAAAAGTACAAAAAGAGGTTATATCCATGACAAGTATTGTATGTATGGAACAACAGTCCAAATCTCAACATTATTAACAATACATTAAAATTATAAAAATTATTAAAAGGAAAAGCAGCAAATCTCCACATTTGTAAAGCTGGAACCACGAAACATTTAACATGAAAAATGACTTAAATTACTTTATGATCAAAGTAAAATAAAATTTCTGTCAGTTGACTTATTGATTAATCGACTGATCATTGCAGTTGTACTAAATTGTTGGGTAATTACATTTTTAACCAAACATCATATCTTCTAAACTCTTCATATTATATGTACACATCCTAAATTGTAAAATAACCAAAGCTGTAAGTGAAGTGAAGGAAAAAGTATACAATATTTCTCTCTGAGATGTAGTGGAGTAGAAGTCAAGGAGGTGAGATTTTTTGGCCTTAATCTTATTATTCTGAAGATGATCTCAACCATATGCTTCCAAGATGCTGTCTCTGTCTCTGTGGATTTACCACTCTAACAGTATCTTCTGGAGTCTTGGTCACATTGTAGTAGGGTTTCTCATCCACTGGCATGTTGGCATATGTCGTAAACCCTGTTCAGATGAGGGCCTTGCATTATCTACTTAAAATCACTCTTTGTGCAGGAGGGTAATGACCTGAAAGTTTAGGATTGCATCTCTAAATCTCAACCAGTTACATAAATCCATTAAGAAACTGCACAGACTTCAATGGATTTTGCACTTCACTCCACAAATCATCATCGTCTTTTAGCAGAAATACATAACTCTGGTATCATGACAGGTTAAAATACAAAACCACTTAAGTGAAACACTAAGGCTCGTGAGCGGTTTGTATTTTCAGGTGTACAATTTTATCAAAGAATTCAGGATTGAATAGATGCCCCCAGTTCACCTGGTGCTACATCCTCACATAATCATAAGTCATAAGGCCGTTAGGTCTTATTTTTTTAAGGAAGAACAACTATGCTGGCAGATCACATAGTAATGTCTTCTGGCTGTGTGTGCACGCCAATTAAACCTGGTTCCACTTCAATGTACATGTGCAAAACACATTTTCCTGAACAACAAGGCCAGGGGATGAAAGGAAAAGTGAGAAAAATGCAATCAATTTTGCCGAGCATTCAGAACCAGGAGAAGAAAATTAGTAGAAGTGATAGCAGCCATCTCTCTTTTCCTCCTCTCTCTCAAATTTAAATATGCTTCATCTGCATGAAAGGGTATTAACCATTCTTAAAGAGGACTGTACATATATGACACATTGTGAAAGCAGTTTGACAATGGACATAAAATAAACCTAATTTTACCTAATGACCAATAAATGAATGATAACAGTTGAAGAAAAGTGTATTGAATGCATGTTGCAGTGTGTATGTTTCAGTGTATTAAAGGTGGTGTGGGTAAGCTAGCAAAACTGAATGGCAAAGAAGCAGCTTGGGTCACAATCTATATACAGTACAGAAAAAAAATGTCATAATAATCTTAATCTTTTTTTCTTTCATTTATCATCATAACAATTGTAGACTTTGATCCTAGACTATGGAAGGAGATGGCCCCACAAATCAGTACAGTCCAAGCAGATGAACACTACTGTACCTCCCAACACTTTGAACATTACATTTTTCAAATTTGTGTTAATTAAAGGATAGCTTCATCATGAATATTTAAAAACTCTCAGCACAGTTTGAAAAGAAAGTCCATTTTGAAGAGAAAACTTTTGCTCGTCACAAAGTTCCAAAAGCTATGAAACGGTTAAGTGACTGTTTGTAGTGGTCTGTATATTTTTCACTGACATGGTGTTCAGCTTACTTGACTTTCATTAGCATTGCTTTGGATGTTGCTGCTGTGGCTTTAAAGCTGAAATCAGGATCAGTGAGGGAAGAGCATATTCCCAGATTTTCACTACGGTTAGCAGCTTTTGCTTATTTTAGCCAAATTCATGCTTTTCTATATTCCAATCAAACCAAAAAGCTAACTAATGAAAGAGAAGAGAAAGTTCCATTTAAGGGAGTACAGTCTGTATAATGGATGACATGTCCCTTTAAAGAATCCTCTATATAAACCAATGGTTTTGAGAATTCATCATTTCCTCCCAGTGCGGTTGTCTCACTCTGTCAGCACCACAGTCATGCATAAAGTCACTTAGGTACAAGACCACAGAGACAGATATAAAACCATCGTATTGCAGTGATGTAGTGTGAATTTCCATTCTGGATTAAGGACATAAATCAAAAAGGCAGAGTTGTGTTTTACCCCAAAGTGAAAATACTTGAAAGTTGAAACTTGACCATAAATATTGTGATTGAACTTGAAAAAAAAAGTCAAAAAATGATGCTACTGTAAAGAAAAAGATTGGGGTTGTGTAAAGTGATGTTAAATATACACCACCAGCATTATCAGAACAAATCAAGCCAATGGCTTGAGGACACAGGGATAAGAAAGCCTGTAAAATCTACACCATCACAGCAAATGAGTTCTCTCCCCGTCAATGTTATGGATGACTAGCGAGAGCAGACAGTGGCCAGCTCGGGGAGTGTGCTATTGCTCACCTTTGTGTATATGTGATAAGAGTTGTTTGTGAAAAGAGAGATAATCAAAAAGAAGAGGACGAGAAAGGCATCAATTTAATTGTTCTTTCCTGCAATTACAGACATACAGAGAATTTTACTTTTGTCTGTGCGTGTGAGCATGTGTGTGTTCTATTTTTAAAATGTATGCACAATCATAACTGTTCCATCCAGCTTCTCCCCTCCTCTGACATCCACCCCTTTTATCCCTCCTCTCCCTCTCCTGCTCCGGGGCCTGGCTAAAGTGCTGGAAAACTGAAGGAACCCCCAAAAAGAGGGCCTTTCCTGTGTGCCTTGGTCTTGTTGGAAGTGATTAAAAAGGGATTTGTGCTGGGAGGGTTAGGATTGTTATCACTGCATTTAATTTATCACCACGAGTCCTGTTGCTGCCGTAAGAAAACCGCAAATTCCAGGTGCGCCCACAGAACCTGTGCCAGGGTGGAAACTGAAGCCCATCCAACACCTGAACTTGTGACTGTACCAACACAGACACATGCTCACAACCCTTTTACCCCCTTTCATCCATTGTTTGGAGAAACCATTTGGTTTGGAGAGCTCAGTTGCATATTCAAACATTGTTTATATCTATTGTGCAAATGTTTTATTTTGTGCAAAAGTAAGAGAGAAAAAATACAAGAAACATACCAATGACAATGTCAATCACATATACACACACACAGATCCTGACATCAACAGTACATGTTGTTTTTGATGCTTGCTTTGCTGCAAGAGAGGTTTTCTCTGACTATTTAACTCAGTATCCTGGTACTATTAATGCAGATGATCCATTTCCAGACTCCTTTTGTCTTGTTCATTTGCATTGTTCCAAATCCAAAATCTGTGAATTAGTATCACATACAGTACGGTAATGGCCTCTACATCTCCTGAAGCACATGTACAGCACTGTTAGTAAGCCATCACTGGCAAATCCTTTCAGACAGCGGGGAGAATATTCACCTTTTTTTAATTTAGCACAGGATACATTACACTGAAAATTGTGGGAATCGTCTAAGATGTAAAACCACATTTGTTGCAATCAAAGACTTTTCACATCAGCATAAAAATATCTTCATCTAGAATCCTTTTCTTGCTCGTTCATCTGTAGCTAATGGCTCGGAGTAACTTAGGGCCATCGCCTGTCTCTCACAGCTATGAGGAGAAATAATGAGCATGCAGTTTTTGTCAGGAATATCTGTTTTTTTTTCCTGGGAAGGAGGTAAAGATATGCAGAGAAAGAGAGCTGATATATCATGTTTTGCCTGCCTAAGCCTCTTTTGATTAGGGTCCAACCACAGCACAGCTCGTGGATGACGCTGACTTTACACACAGGGGTTTGGACTGAGTAATTGGTCAGCTAATGGATATGTGTGTGTCTGATGATACTACCAGACCCGTGTGTGTGTGTGTGTGTGTGTGTGTGTGGAAAGGGGGGGGGGGGGGAGGTTGTGGTCAGGGAGGCAATTAAAAACTAGACCAAGAACAACAACCATGTCCTTGTTAAGGACAAACTATCTTGATAAAGTTCTAACTTGGAATTAAATCTTATGCTGGAATCCGGTCTAGAAGTGTGGTCTTGACCCATGACGACACTGAATAATGTTGAGCATGATGTTACAAATACATGCATGTTTTTACAAGTGCCTCACACTGGAAATGTTATCTGTTTTTTTCGTTACCCGTGACTGTGAAATGTTTTAAGATAAATACAAATTTGTTTATTCTGCAGGATGTATTAAAATGCGCGTATGCATCATATTGATACACTGTAAAAGTCCCTTCCCCCTTAGTTTTTCTAAGCATCAATGGGATGTAAAGCAGCACATCTGCATGTGAGTACAGGACTCTTTTTGAAGGTGCACTTTAAAAGAGGAAGGACTGTGGGAAAGGAGAGGATTTTAACCTCCTTTAGAAAGAACAGCACTTATGGAAGGAGACAGGGTCAACTTGGGAGATTTAGTTACATTAGCAAGGAGCGTGCACCCTGAGTGGTGCTGGTGTGGGTCAGCTCAGAATATTAACGTACATTAGTTAGAACAAAAGAGCTGTACCAACAGTGGCAATGAGGCAGGGGTGGAGAAGGTCAAATGTTCCTCGGGGCCAGCTGGAAACCATAACAGCTGGTATTTTAGATAAAAAGAAGGATAATATCGTGATGCCTGAGATCAGGGAGAGTGAACCAAATGAGGATGGATGGATGTTCCACAGTGAGATTGTCAGTGAGGAGAGACCTTTTTGTTTTCCTATTGTGCACACTCATTCGGTGACCTTGAATGATTTCAGTTTAGTCTTGCTTCTCTGATCGGAAATTGGGACAAAGCTAATAACCTTCTGAGTATGACAAGTAATCTGACAAGAAAATACAGTTGGCTTTGCTGGCACAGCTGTTTAATGGGGGTAAACTCAATTATTAAAATTGAATTGACCGTAAATGCAGCAGCGAGGAGTTATGTGGTGATACTGACGTTATTTATTGAGGTGTTTGGGGTCATTTACTGGCATCTATCTAATATGGAGGAGAAAGACTCTGTCCATATGGTTGTTTAATTCCATGCACGGCCTATTACATGTTCAGGAAATTAAAACAAAGCTCACAGAGCCAAAGGCCGTCAGCTAATTTTTTGCGGAAAACAGCTCATTTTTCATGTCTCCCCCTTTCATGTTGGTTTGGGAATTTCAGTGAGTGTAGTGATCTGGAACATTTTCTGTAGGTTTTTCTTTTCGATGTATGTGTGGATTTGTGTGTGTGTGTGTGTGTGTGTGCGCGCATGTGTTGAGGGTTTGTAGACAAGCATCTGGGCCAGCCTGCATTCTGCAACCACATGATGACAGCGCCCGATGAAGTCACAGTAAACAGTGAGCCAGTCCTCATTATCAATAGTGTGTGCTTTTTGATTTATGTCACTCGGTCCCAAACCCCCTGCTGTTCTTCAGTCAATATTCTTGTGACTCAGTATGGACTTTCAGTTACAGTGTGGCCTTAAGTCCAAAGCTTCTGAACATAAAGTGACAGCTACTGGCAGCTTAAAACCTGGCTCAGATCTGCCTCCTCCTTGTTAAAGTAAAATGTTTGAAGTTTGCAAAGCTGCTGATATGACATGTTTTGCTGTTATACTTGAACAGGGCACCGCAATAGGTTTCACCTCCAACAGCTAATAAAGATTTGAGCATCTTTGTACGGAAATTGACAACACTTTCCTATTAATAACACAATGAAATTTAATTAAATTGATTTAAAGCCACTGAATAACATTAAACATTCTTGGCTAAGTAAACAACATTCTATGTTAAAAAAAAAAAATCAAACAACGTCATCCCCTTTAGATTCAAATATTGCTAAATAATAATTGGTGGAGTATGTGTCCTCACCTTTTTCCAACAGAGCCCCACCCTCTTCAAACCAATGAAAAAATGGAAATAAGCAAAACAGTTGTAATAACTCAATGTTTTTTTCTTTCCAAGGCTGAAATGCCTCAGAAACAGCAATGAAACCATTGTGGCTTTCTAAAAAGATGTGCAGAATTTTTCAGGTGGGCTGAAGCTGCTGGTTAACAGTGGTAGTCAGTACTGACTGGTTTCCAATAGCTATTCTTTTCCCTCCTCTTTTACAGCATGTATAACACAGCCACACACTCTTTTCATCTCCACCTCCAATGACTTTAGCTTTAGTCTCCATCCTTCTCATTAGCCAGCACTGGGAAATGAGAATTCAGTAAAAATACAGAGCATCATTAAACACTGTAAACTGTACACTTGGAATGGCAAAAGAGCCCTGTAAAAGGGCTGGAAGAGTGCCAGAGAACCTATTTAATTCCTCCAGCTGCTGGTGTGAGCTCCGGCAACAAATCACCCATGCTACAGGTCTAATTTGTAAAAGACAACAACGTAAAACATATACAGAGCGTAAAATGTCCACTGAGCAAAGGCACTCGGCTCTACACGGAGATATATGAGACTTGGTGGAAAAAAAGCCTGCCATATTAGTGATTCTATGCTCTTTCATGTTATCAACCCACGACACAGTGAGGATGTAAAATGTAGATAAAAACATTAGAGTTAAAATAAATGAACGGATAAATGGAATGATGATTAAATGGAAACCTAAGTATAAAAGCCAACAAACAAGCAAAGAGCAGTTGAGAATACAGTAGAGCTGATTAAAGTTAAATATTTGGACAGTGAGTTAAAGTTAGTCCTTTCTAGCACAGAGGCGTGAATGTTAAACAGATTTCACACAAAAACATGAATAAAAGAAGAGACTCTCAGCTTGTGGTTGTGGGGTTTTATGGCTCTCCTGTTTTCTTTACCTTCCAAAAATGAAAATCAGTCCAAACTGTTTAAATATGTGGATAATCCTATACAATAACAATGGCAATAAGAAGATGTCATTTTGATATCTATAAAACATTACATTTTAGCAAACTTGTTAAAATAAGGCATATAGGTCTGACAGGGTGAATGAATGAAGACAGCATGAGGAAAATGCTATTTTAAGTGGACATAAATAGTCTCTTTGTGTGCACTTTTCGCTGACGTGATTGGACCATAGACAGATCTGAGCGCTCAGGAAACTCGACCAGAGTATTTAACTTGGAGGGCTGAGGTGCTATGAGACTGCCAGAGTGCTCGGAGAACCAGCTCACCTCACCCTGCCTCCCATAAATTCTCACCCTCTTCAGTCTCTCACATGCTGCGACGCCTTCTCCATATTCCACATTTAAGTGGAGATGAGATTCTCTGCACAGAACCGTGGCTTAATTGGAAAGTTATGTGAGTGTGATGTCAAAGTGCAGCGTGAGACAGCGGAAAACAGACCACTGAAAATACGGCTGTGGACAGCGGCCCTCTCAGTGCTGTTACAATAAAGTCTGCTCCCGAGAGCGTGTTCAAGTCTGCCATACGTCTATTTCACGTTATTTTTATTTTCATTTAAGTGAGGCCACAGTAAAACTTGAGTTGGCTCTTACCCTTCAGAACTCTTTATTTCAGGCATATTACCTAAATCACTGGAGGTATGTTGGAAAAACAGGACACCCCATAAAACCCTGAAAAAGGCCTCCTGTTTTAACATACTCAGGGGGAAGTGAATCAGACTCTTTGTGAAAAGAGCACTTTCGTCAGATTGAAAGACAATGAAAAGGGACAGGCAAAGTTCAGGAGCATGTTATTGTCCTTTTCTGCATTTTATCAACTGACTCAGACCACTTGGTCTCAGGAGGGAGATGTATAGCAAGCAAGCCAGTGTCCTGTTATTTCAGAATATGACACAGTTTTTCTCTGCAATTCTGGCTGCACTTCTGAGGTTTAAACTCTGGTGGGACAGGGAAAAAATGGGGCGAGGGGTTATTACAGCTTAGGAAAATCTTTAAGTCAACCTTCAATTTTGTTGATTGACAGATGGGCCAACCTGTGCCCTTTTTTATCTTGTTATCAGTGATGAGAGGGGGCAAGGAGGAGTGGGTGAGGAGGAGACAGAGACAAAGAAAAGTAAAAGTACATTAGGACGGTCAATATGACATCATGCAGGTTGAAGGACTTTTCATGGGTAACTGAATCTTGTAAAGGGTTTACAGATTTACCAGATTACTTTATCATTGCATATTTATGGGATTTGACACATATGCACAATCTGTGTACAGTGTGTCCAGTAGGTATTTTATTTGTGTGTTTGCTCTGAAATTTGGCAAATGAAAGGAAAGAGACATGTTACTATTCTTCCAAAGTCAACAAAAATGGTTTTAACACTCACATTGTGCGTCTGTTAATTTAATGTTTGTGTGTACACTCTTCTCTAACTAGGTATACATTACCTGACACCATCTAAAATGTCTGTATGTAATAAACACCACCCATCTGTTACTGTAAACAGATATGTATGTTATGTGATGATACAATGTTGCCTTTTGGCGCTGGTCCATTATACTGTGAAAGTTCAATGGTTCCCTCTGTTGTAATGAGGTGCTGTAGAGTTAGTTCACAATTGCATAGTCAGATTTTCAACAAAAGTCTTCAACAATAAATATATGTATATCAGTGGACTTCAACTTCTTTCATTTCAGTTTTATAAATTTTTTGCACTTTCACTGTCACGGAGCTGCGTATAATATAAAGTATGTGAAGATAAATGGTAGGTGTGCGGTTTGTTCTGTACATATATAAAAAAGAATTGCGCAAATGAAAGAAACTTACTTGATCTGTTTAAGATCTCTTATGATTAATCCCATGCAACCTTCGTCAAGCATTTGTTTTTAAATTGACGTCCCAAACCATACCATTCTTTTGGTCACGCCGGGCCTTTGTTCAACGGCAAGGAGCATCAGATCCACCCTCTGAGTCCCAGTGCATCAGGCAAGTAGGGACTCTCTTATTTCATGCGGTAACTATAAAACAAGTACTTACAACAATTCTGCTCTAAGCCACAGCCACAGTATTCCCCCTGAAACACTTAACAAGGGACAATTACAAACTTGTTGCAAATTATGGCCGCATGCATGTGGGAATTGTCAGATGGCTCAAGTGGTTTTAAACACTCTCAAAGCTGACGGGGTTTCGAAATTTTGATGTTTGTCTAGGCAGCAGTGGTGAGGAATGCTAGCTCAGGAACACTAAGATTGCTGTCAAAGACTGTTATATGATTTAACAATAGAAAAGCTGCCTGGAATGGAACATAATGAATAAATTCTCTATATTGTGTTGAAACACTTTGAGCTTTGATGTAAATCATGGAGTGCAAAAAGTCACAGGAGATTATCAAATCAGACAACCTTTGGCTCACTTATAAAATTTTTTTGGCCAGTACTTCATGGGGCAGATAATGGATTCTGGTGTGACAAGAATGAGATCGATATTTTTCATTGCCTGGTGAGATGTTTCTAACCACATTAAAGAAACCCTCTGGTGTCACAACTTAACCCCTCGCAGGGATTATATGATTTGTTCTTCCTGTATACAGTCGCAATCTGGTAGCGATCATATTTTTTCATCTGCTTAGCGCTTCATGGCTAAGGAATGTAACACTGATACATTGTTATTTGATGAAGATGGATTTGATTTTCTTCATTTGACTGTCTCACCTTACATCACCTCTTAAAAAGCATTACAAATTATTGGTATGCATCTTATCCTCTCCATCTGACAGCTTCACATGTTCGCACACCTTTACTGTGAATAAACATGTTTTCAGTCCACACACACATATTCACACACACACACCAGTTAGGCTATAGCTAACATGCAGCAGATGCCCAAGCTGTGGGAGAGTGCAGAGCCAGCGAGCTGCAGAGGGAGGAAGTCAAGTGTGGTGTTTTATACTCTCCTGCAATGCCACTTTTCTTTATTTTTTTTTCCAGCTTGGCCAGTCCTGTTGTGGCCCGTGATGCAGGGTCCCATGGGCCCGGCGGTGAAATAGTAATATGGACCATCTGACACCTGTCAAAACAGCCCTGTTAGTTGAGCGTCAAGCCCTGTCAGCTCGCAGAGGAAAGTGCTACGCAGCCTCTCAATTTTCCCCCTCCTTCCCCATAAGTCTAACCCTCTCCCTTCCTCTCCCCTGTTCCTCTCTCTCTCCAACACTGGTGAACTCTCCCCCTGCATCTCTCTCCCTTTCACCCTTCAATCTCTTGCTAATTCCACCTCTCCTTCTTCCCATCTATCTCTTTTCTCATTTTCTCACATCTCTCTTCTGCTCTGACACTCTGCTTTGCCCATTTATCTTTGTCTTTCTCACTCTGGATACTATATTCACATTGCTGATCTTCAAACTCAACTCCAAATTTCCTCTATCATCATCATCATCATCAACATTTCAGATCATATGCGCTATGTTTCAATCTACATCTGATACCAATATGAACCGACAGTGAAGAAGTCAAATTTGTTTCTTTAACTTTATTTCTCTGAAACATACCCTGATTATCATATGTGTCAGGATGCTTAAATTGTGACAATACTCATGTGAATGATGTAACTTGTCATGGAAAACCTGAAAATTCAGATTCAGCTTTCCCTTATTTTCTGTCATATATATAAAGTTACAATGTCAGATGTTCATATTAAACGTGGCTAAAGTTTCAAATAATGAGGTAAAAGTGATCCCTGTGAGCAAAAAGCTCAGGCTTCCGACTGCCCTGAATACTAGGTTTTTTCTACATGGATGTCCTTAAATGGTCATGCTCCAGGCACAGAACGCCCACGAAGAACAGGGATGCACCCATCCACCCCCTCTGTCTATTATTAAGTTTTCCGACCGCTCTTCCCAGGACTACTCAATTCAAGTTTTCGGAGGTTGTTCAGTCTCACATAAAGTGCTTTTTCACTTGTGAAGGAAAGTTAGTTTCTTGATGGACATATGGCATTGCCAAATTAACTGCTAACTATATCTAACTGTAGCTGCCATTAGCTAGTTAGCGCAGTCAGCCGTGCAGCTAGTGTTCCTATTAGCTAGCTGACTCTGCTAAGACTGGGAGGGTGTCCAAGCTTACTGTCAGCTAAGCTAATAGGACTGCTAGCTGCATAGCTAACTGAGCTAACAGCAGCAGTTAGTGGTTACTTTAAGGCTATCCATCTATCAGGAAACTACATAAATCATAAAGTTAAATGATTTCAGAGGGAAAAGAATATTTTCTCTGTAAAATATGACCAAAAAAACAGACAGGATGACTGAGGGGCCAGTATAAGGTAAATAATCATGCAAAATCATGCAAAGCTAGTCCCAGAATAAAAATATAGAGCTGAAAATAAGCGTAATAAATATTAATAATTAAATAATACATCAATGTAGTGAAACACATTTGACACATTTGTGCGTTGAGCCTACAACTCTCCTTTAGTCTTTCTCCTCACCTCCCCCTTTTCCTCCTTCCTCTTTTTTCTTCTTCATCTTACCTCATTTATTGCTTACCCCCATGCTCTGTTCATCTCACATCATGCAGTTTCTGCTCCCCTACTACTCCTTTCCTTATATGCCAGCAGATCCAGAGATGCAGCAGTGGAAGTGGAGAGGGAACATCAGACTCACCACCACTACTAGGAAACATGTCCTGTCACGGTCTGTGTCAGTTCTGCTCAATTCAGTTACTATCAGGCCTATCTGTTTACATTGGATGTTTGCAATCGCTTTCCCAATGTGAAACAGGAACCGAGCAGGGGGGATTTATTTTGTGTGGTCTGCCTTCTCCCACGCTCCAGAGTAATTTTCTATTTAATATAAATTAAACAAAAGAACAAGGTTTTTCATATTGCATCCTGGTAGAGTTCTAGGCAAAAACCAACAAAACAACTTTGTAGATGAATCGCAAATGTTCCAAATGTCAATAAGGGATGTTTGAATGGTAAAATGAAGCTTTGGTTCATTCCCATGGTCAGTAAAACTGATGTTCTGATACAATCCAACTGGACCATTTATGTCGCTGAAATAAAACCTTGTTTTTTGAAGGCAGACATCTCTTATTTTTCCTTTCCAGGCCACTAAGTAGGCAAATATGGTGTTTTTAGGCTAATGGTGGGTGTTCTTTTTTCGGCCTACAAAAGCAAAAGTGAGATGAGAAGATCATCTCAAGTATCACAGCAGCGTACACTTATTGAAAGAAAAACAAGAAAAGAAAAGAAACAACAAAACAAACCTACGGAAGCCCTAAGCGGCCATTGATTCAAATATTTTTTTCTACTCCGTTTTCCTGTGATAACGGGATAATTATCTCGTGATCTCAAGATAACAAACCATAGCTGAATACAGGGGTCGGCAGGTGCCTTTCTTTCTGATAATTTCATGGCTATTTGCAAAGTCAGTAGTTGGCTCAGTTGTTAGAGTGCAGGACTTGCTTCCCAGGGATTGCAGGTTCAACTCCCACTTTCTGTAAAGCTTCTTATTCTTCTTTTGTGTGTTTTTTAATCATTCCCTTCAACAAAGTTGTTATGAAGAGATTCAGGGGAATCCAATCACACATTTCCCGTCGGCTATTTCAAAGGTTCTGAAATAGGCGTCGGGAAATGTGTAGTTAAATGGATTCCCCGGAATGAGAAGCGGATGAATTTCCTCTGCCTGGGAATGATGGGGAAATGAAAAGTCCATTGGTTGATGAATGTGGACCAATCGCCGGGATGCACAGCATAGCCTAAATTGGGAGACCAAACCTATATGTGTCCCTCCATAAACTTTGTGTCAACCCAGAGACTGTTTTCTTGCATTATGGGGTAGATTTCTTATTTACTTTCAATAGTGGGGGGTACAGAAATTAATAGGAGGGTCTAGGGGCACTGAAGACTTAATTTCCTGCATTCTGGTGAAAATTTCTGCACCAATTTACACAAAATTCAGGCAGCAGGTGACAATTCACAATATAAAAAATTATAGAATATAATGCAGTAAGGCTTTCAGGCTTTCTGGAGCTATTGCTTTTAAATAGCCTGTGTTTCTCCTGTAGATCAACTTTTCTAATTTAATAAAATCCCTGCTGAGTCAGCACACATGCAGGCATGATTCAGTCTTACCTCCTCTTTTGTGTCTTTTGTTTGGGGATGTGCATTTGGCACCTTTTCAACTCAAGTAAGTTAATTTTAATTGAAGTTACAAATTCCTGGACTTTAATAGCTTCTGTGTTTCAGCAGGTTTTCTGCTCATGTTCAAAACTTTCTGCACATTCATTCAATCTCTCCCAAATATCTGTGTTTGAGAAAAAAGTCGTAATAGTACGAGACTGATTTCATTATTTAATTAGAATTCACAATATTTTTTAAGTCTACCTGTCCTATACTCTGCTGTGCATTACAGGCTACTTATTGCTCCGCTGGAATGATCACCTTTAGACCGTTTGACCGACACAGTGCACAGACTGCATGTTGCATGTGAAACCGAAACCATCTGGAAAACACTCATCATAAATCCACACGCATGTTAACTTAAGCAGCTCACAGTCCCAAACAGAGCAAGGCTGCGCCTCAGGTTTTAGATGTTTGTATTGCAAAACTCTAGACAACAACACGACTTGTCATAACTTTCTGGACTCAGCATGAGGTACACTTAATCACGATCGCCAAAGTCGCAGCAGCTGTGCAAAGTTGAAGTCGAAAACCTTCTCTTGCGGCACCCCCTGACATTTTGCGCCCTAGGCAACCGCCTATGCCACAGGCTGGCCCTGATATACCCTCCTAGAGATGAAGTTCAATAAAATAATTCAATATCTATACTATTCTACCCTGAAAAAATTACAATAATATTGACAGTATCTTCTATGACCTAGGTTGACTTTGAGCAAAATCCTTCACTTGATTGGATTTCTCTGTGGTATTGATCATGACTCACATGAGGCATGCCATTGAGGTTTTCTGCTTCTAATTCAAGCGCTGCCTGAAGCACCAGCAGCTGATGTTGATGTGTTTATGTTGCCTTGCCATTTTTTTCTTTTGTGTCAGATCCCCAGACAGTCTGTGTGAGAATATGGTGGTACTTGCAGCAGTAGAATGGTTTGAGCACCCAACACGTGCTGTCAATTTGTTCAGAATGTGATCGAATAAAGTCTCTGTTACAGAAAGGACAGTTATACTCAATTTGGATTTTTTTATAAAAACAATGCTCCTTTGCAGGGCATGTACTCTCTCTCTCTCTCTCTCACTCCCAACAAAGTGATCCAAGGGCTGTAAATGCTCCCCATTCATTAAGGCAGAATGGGTTGCAGAAGAACTGCCGCCTGTTCACAAGCTCCAGCAAACGGGAAATAGTCCTTGTTAGATTGAATGTAATTGCCTTGGTTAGACACACCAAGAACCACATGAGAGGTTTCACTTCCCCTACTCCCCTCTCCTCTTCTCGACACCAACAATGCCACTCTGCTGCTCTGTGAGACTATATTATGTACTATTCTATAGCCTAGTTACCTTTAAGTACCTGCATTTCTGTGTCAGAATAATGGACCTTGGCATTGAGATGTATGAGGTGTATCTGATTCAAGTGGCTGGGCCGGTACAGAGATGGCTGATGAAACGTGGGATGGGAATGGGTCCTGGCTTAGCTTGGCTGACGAAATTATAGCAGAGATAAAAATAAACAGTCCCCTGCACAAGTGTTGGGGAATAATAAGCATAACCCCAATCAAAGTTAATGGCGTCGTATTAAACAGCATTTATTGAGAGAGAGAAAGACAACAGCTGTGACATTTTGCATTCCTAGGAGAGATGGTAAACAAGATGTGGTGGTTGGTGGCATTTATGGGCTTGCAAGTTGGCGTGATGTTGAAACATCAATAAGAGTCCAAGGGATGGGGAAGAGAGATTGTAAAAGTTCTTTACTCCATAATAATGCTGCACATGCACTGTTGTTTTTTTATCCAGCCACAAGCCCACAGGTGAAGGATTGTGTTTCCTGCTCAATCTCAATCAAGGGCAATTAAATTAAGAGCATCATTCATATTCATGTAATCTGAATAGTTATGCTTCATAAAAAGGGAGCGAACAACCCATATAGCAACCTTTTCCATGGCATAAATATCTGATTGTGTATTCGTGCATGTACATGTTGGCATAAGTGACCAGTTTCATTGAAATTATGCACAAAAGAAAATGTAAATAAACCTATTCCACAGAAGATAATTCAAACCAGAGAACAGAGTTGTTTATATTACATTTATCAGACTAAGTATGAGTAAATGTCTCTCAAGTCAGTTAAATGGCACTACTATGCTTTGAATGCATACCAGTAGTGTGTCCTGATCTCTGTTTCCCCAATCAGGCTGCACATGTCCAGAGCATCTGGGGTGGCTTCTCTGCTGGGCTGCCCTGGTTTTGTGCGGGTCACATGGACCTGACAGTGATGAGGGGAAGGCCCAAGGATGGGAGGAGCAGTGGAGTTGATTTTGGCCTGAGCTGCAGAAATTCAGAGAGGAGTTGGACATTTCTGTTTCTCTGCTACACCTGGCCCAGGACACCAGAGAGGAGGCCCCAGGCCAGTATTCCAAGGCCACGCAGTCCAAAGCAAACAGGTGGCACTGGGTATTTTCTTGCTTGTTGGGCCGTCACTTGCCATTGGCCAGAAGTAAGAATTTATTAAGGTGACTCAGCCACTCATAAACAGCTATTAGTTAGGGATTTTCTCCAGCTCAGATTCGGCTCGGGGCTTAGCAAGCTGGGGTACCAAATGATGATGTGGCAAGAGGACAACTTTCCACCTATTACATCATCGTTGAGGCACTCTGTGATGAACCCTCCAGCAGGATGGTCCGAAATAACAAGGTCAAAAATAATATGGGTTCTTAGCACAGGAGTCAACTCCTCTCAGTCTTGCTTCTTTGCCAGTGCCTGAGATTGTACCTCCAGTCTAAGGTCAGCCACAAAAAGTTTACATGGGAACAATGCAACAATTTTATGTCAGCAGTTCACATCTTTTCGTCTTACTCTTCAACCTCAAAGTAAGAGAAAAAAAAGTGTGAATTTTGCTACATCTACAGTCCTGAATTCTCCTCAGACATCAGGTTGAATTGTTTCCAATCCTGAAATACCGTACCTCTCTACCATATCCCATTACCTGTCAGTTTCTATCTCACTTTTTGGACAAGAAGGCATATTATTTTCCACTTTAACGGCATGATCTCTCAACGGTGACTGTCAGCAGCTTGGAACATGCTTTTTACCTTCACAGCTTTGTCCTTGCTTCAGTGCGCAGCACAGTAACAGGCTCCATTGAGAAAATGTCTACAAAATACGTTTAAGAGTTGGTTTACAGCTGTATTCCGTACAAAAGAAAAGTGAAGAAAAAGAAAAAGTGGGGATTAGGTATTTAATGATAAGTTAATTATGTTTTCTCTTGACTGCCTGTTCTTGTTGTCCTATGAAAACAAAGAGTTACTGGATTGTTGTGTAGTGTTAAATGTCTTCATCTCAATGTTTTGTCTTTCGTCTTGTGTCTTGTGCCTTGCAATTTGAACTCTATTCTGACTCTAACTAAGTTACACAAAAACAGAACGGTGTAAAAATGTAAGTAAGTAAATTCACCTGAAAGTTCACCTAAGTTATAATAGTGTAGCTGCAGTAAGCTGTGGTTGTTATATTCATGTTAAATCAGTGTTATTATTGTATTATTATTTTTATAATGTATACCTCAAAGTATCTCATGTTCTCTTTTTCATTTACTTTCAAATTTATATACATAAATAGCGTTAATTCATTCAAACATTGTTTAGTCAAAAACATAAATCATATTCAACAGAAAATAATCACACTGTTGCTGTCAATGCTGCTGCAGCCTCGCTGTAGTGTTCACGGAGCAAAATCACTGGAACAACTGGGGTTGACTGCTTTGCTCGAGGACACTGTGACAGTCACTGTTGAGGAAAGGGAGGTTTCCTGGTTTATGTACAACCTGTCAAGGTATTCAGACTGCACTACCATTACACAAACCTCCCAGTCATAAACTCACAAACTTCATACTTGCATCGTCTAAACAAATGTCTGGATGGCAGGGAGAAGTTCCATAAATTCTGTGTTATTGTTAATTAAACATGATCTATGCATAACTCACTGTAACCATGACCCCAGTTTAATGGTTTGCTTTTGTATAGCTGCACTACAAATGCATGTGTCTCAATAACGCATGCATTGTTTGTATGCAAAGCAAGTGGCCATATTGATTAACGCAGGGCATTTTCTTTTCCACAGCATGCTAGACCCTCTTCAAATCACCACACATTGCTGGTACCAATACCTCTATTTGAAAATGTGCATTTCTGTGTGGTGTGCACATGTTTTTGGTAAGAATCAGAGCTTTGTCTGAGTGTAGAATTATGTTTGTTATTGGTTTGACTCCAGAAAGAGTGCTCCTACATTAGAAATACTTCAAGCAGAACACACCAGAGGGAGAGGATTTCTGCTCTAGAGATCTGCTCCAACTTTTAGTTCCACAACCAAGACTGCTAATTAAGGGCCTTTGGTCCCAGCCTCAGCGCTAGTGCTTCTCCACTCTACCACTCGGCCCCCAGGCTCAGTTGGCATCAGGGGGCCACGGAAGAACTGTATGGGGCAATGGAGCATACTGACTATGTCACATAGTAGGTCACTATTTTTATCCAACTGAGCTTTGCCTCTTTATCTGCCCCCAACATCAGGGTCTGCTGGTCACACAAATTAAGGGGCAATTAAGCCATTGAAACAGCAGAGAGATCAAAGTAGACTACTGGAGGAGAAGCCACTCTGTAGAGTCAAGCACTTTTATAAAGCAGCAATAGTCTGTCTTAATAGGAACCTGACCAATGCAAATACATCATATTGTTCCCTGTGATTATTATAGTGAAACAAAGAGTGGATTGTTTTAAAATGGATTAGATACCATTTAACCACTCAAGCTTGCTGTTGCAACTTAGTTTGTAGTTGTTCTTCTACAATATATGCACATACACAATCATTTTAGATTGGTAAAATGTATATTTAATTTCGGTGGGGAGGATATCTCAATCTTTCAACTTGTCAGAGCTGACAGATTAAAAAGAGAAAAAGGTTGAATGGAAAAAAGTCTGCAGAGAATTTCAACAGCTCTGAGCCATCATTGAGATTCTTGTATGTCTGCTAATTTCCATCAGCATGACAGAGAAAAGGGAAAAAAACAGCAACAACAAACAAGTGCTTTCATCATCTCTCACTTTTGTTTCCCTGCCTTTTGCATGGCAAGTAACTCAATGCCAATCTCAGACCAGTCAAACAATTTCTTCAATGAAATGGCTTCATGGATTAAAATGTAATTTGCTACAGTTAATGAAAATGCGTTCTGTATAAACACAGGAGTGCTTATTGAGTTGGGGTTTGGGAGGTGGGGGCTGGCTTTAAACAATGAGAACCAACAGGTCTTTTGTAGAGAGGCTGTCTGATGTTTGCAGATGGGCCCTGCTGCGTTTGGGAGAAATGAGATAGCGTTGGCTAATTTAATTTTGATACGCGTGTAACAGTGTCTGCCTGAGTGCATGCGCGGCCTTGTTTACCGTGGTTGCAAAGATGCATTTTAAAGACCCAGACGTGTATGTGTGTGTGTGTACACGTGTGCTTCAGAAATGTGGTAATAATTCATGTCTGTGTTCTATTCTTAGCACAGCGTCCACCTGTCTTGACAACGCCTTTTGAGAAACAGACACAAACCAGTTAATCAGGGGCTGATTATAAACCATATTAATTCTTTACTTTGAATCAAAGTTTTTTTTTTCTCCACTGTGAAAGGGAAAGCATCTCTGTGTGGCACACTGAGAAGTAAAGCAGTTTGCCAGATAGCCACACCTGTCTTGTTACCAAATTTTTCAGCATGTTTCTTAGAAATATGCCGAATACGTCCTGTGACTTCTGTCTGTGACACCCAGAGAGCATATGCTGATGTATATGTATCTCACTCAGCAGATTCATACTAGGAGAAAGTATATCCCTTGAGAATGTGTGTATATATAGGAATATGTACTGTGTGGGTAAGAACACATTTGTCTGAGTGGGTGAATATCTTCCTGTTGGAGTTAGTGTTCTGGGTGAATGTCTTAAGTACTCACAGAGATTTGCATGCTTTCATTTTTCCATAGACCCTAGCTGCACATAGACATTAATTTGTACACAGCATACACTCATTAGGCTTGCTCTGCTATGTGGGAGCAATGTAACAGGGTAGGGGTTAGGTTATATCCACTGAGAGGCTGTGTGAGTCTGACTGTTGGTGTGTTGGAGTTTGCTGAGAATGTTGTTGGCTCTGCGTGTACAAATCTATCTGTCTGAAAGCATCTGTCTGTCTGAATGTCTCCTCGCGTGTGTGCGAACATGTAGAAGTGTGTGTGTGAAGAGGCAACTTGTGGAGTGTCTCGTCTTCCTGGCACGGGGAGGGTTTCGCCTGCAGGATGGAATGCACTCTAAAAGTCCTCGGAATAATTTGTTTTATGGAAAAAATGATCAGCAAAAGCCTTTACCAATTCTTCTTTACCAAATCTAGACCACAGCATACACTTAGTTTTCATTAATGCCCACTGACACGCTACAAGGATGGATAGAATGAGTAGAAAACATAATATCTAGTGCTGCTCAAATGATAATATCAAAAAGCTCATGAAGATGTTACGCTACCCTTCCACACTTCCCACAAATAAATAAATTAACTAAATTATATCAGATTCATTTGACATTCAAAAAACAAATAGTTAATTCAAATGCCGTGGTGAAAAGAAGCACATAAGGGGAACCTTGTTTAGAGAACTGTGCCAAATCCTCTTAACTGGTTATGGATAAGGAAATTGATTCCTGGGTCAGGTCAATCCTCTAACCTCCAGGTGATACTTTATTGATTGGAATTTGACCACGACTCTGTGCCTTGAACATAAATTAACAGCTGCTGACGTGCAAATCCAATATTGCATTAGGAACGACTTGGCACATGCTAAGTAATGACAGGTCCTCAGCAGACATCTTGAGATTCATAACACCAGACACCAACATATTAAATATTCAAGTGGCAGAGGGCGGATGAAAGGTTTCTAAGTGTTACCACTTTGGTCTTCGTATTGACTTATTGCCCGCTCAAACCTGTGCTCAGTGTTTGACAATGTCAGTGTGAAGGGAAAATCGGATGAGCTGGGCTGAAACACAATCTCCCCTGAACATTTGGTCCCCCATTAAAATCTGAGCAGGGCAATCAATAAGGAAAACAGATGTGTGAATTAAGTTATAAACAGCATGGGCGTCCTGAATGTACACAGTCAAGCCATCGTGACACCCAGATCTCTTTTGATCTGAACCGAATGTAGTGTCTGACCGTTCAGGAATGGGCAGGGAGGCGGGGGTTCACTGTCGGCGGTAAGTCTTATGCATGTGGAGGGATGCTGACACAAACAGCGCTGTCTGGACACAGGGCTTAAAATAAAGCCGTTAATAAAGACCTCTTAGGTGAGGGAGTGCTGAGGTTGAGTTTGAAGAAAGAAGTTGAGGGACTGTGCTATCCCAAGGGATGGGGATGGAATGTGTTTCAGGGCAAGCTACCAAAGAGGTGATTATTACAGGAAAGCAAGAGAGCAAGAGGATCCACACATATGCCCCTCAACCCTATCTTAACATTACATCGGCATCACAGGCCTATCCATCTCATTGACAGGTCGGTGGCGTCAAGTGCCAAGTGGTGTGACATTGCTGACACTGGAGTGTGCCCTACCCACACACACACACACACACACATTGCTGGAGCCTTAGGACGACCCCCCTGGCTCACATCTGGAGGGAGGGCAACTTGATCTGTGTCCACCGCTTGTGGGGTCATAGCAGGAAGGACGAGTGGGGGCCCTTTCACTTAAGCTGATCCCTTCTATGCCAACCTGTGGCACTTACATATGAGGTCAAGATCATAAAACCTCAGAATGTACAGTTGCTGGGGTTGCAAGGGATCTGCAGGGCCCCTCATTGCATCGGCAGGGGGTTGAGTCGAGACCTATTTGTATCCATTGGTGTGTCGACATGTGGGGCGACATGGGTGTTTGTGTGCATGCCTTTACTGTATGTGCCACAGCTTGTCCTATAATGTGGCGTTAGAGAGGAGGTGACCCACATTTTTCTGACGTAACTTGCTGTGAATGCAACCTCTATCCTCTCTCTGCACTTTAGGAAAAATACTTGCAATTTTCAATGTGAGAATGTGTGTAAACGTCAATGTGTGTGGGTGGAAAGCAGGAGGTCCTGAGGCAGCTGTGACTTTGCCCAACCTCAGCTGACCATATCGCCCCCATTCATCCTTGCCATGTGGATGGCGTTGCATGCATGTGTGACTGTTTGACTTTTCTCTGTAATGAAAATTCCACATGTGGCACATCAGCATGGTTGACGTTAGCTGTCGTCACTACTCACTGCTCATCCTGGTCTGAGGGGGCCACTCCAATTGCACACTCACAAACACACACATACGCAAAGACCATGGAGGAAAAAAAAAGACAAATGTTTCTCCACTTGCCTTTCTCTGAGTACATTTAGTGACAGGCTGAAGGCAGCACTTTCAAACCTCTCTGAGACTATGGCAACTTTTCACGGCACTTCTCTCTCTCAACCATTACAAGCTACTCAAAAACTTATCCAAACATGTTTCAAGGTATTGTCTCTCGGACGTGAAAAGGACTCATTCTGGACAAAACCCCCTTTTATCTTCAAATGGATTGCTTTTAAAGACACTAGCTACTTTGTGAGAAGCGTCATCCAAACACCTTTTCAGAAACAATTTCAAAGACGTACTTTATCGATATTCCTTCGTTAATGGGTAATCAATGCGCCGGCAAGGCGATCACTTCACTGTGAGACGCATTCCATCGAGCTGCAAATCGACCAAAGCAAATAACCAAGAAGTACATGTCAAAAAAATAAACAAAAAAACTTGTCATTGAATGACAAGTGAACATTTTTTGACACAATGTGAACCACTGTTTCGCAGAGCAGCTTAGAAAATTGCTTTCTGTTTTGGTATCCATCCCCTCTTACTTCCCTTCTTTTCCATTTCTCTCACTCTCTTTCTCTCTGTATGCTGTTGGCAGCGTATGGTGACAACGGGATGGGATGGATCTTTAATAGATTTGTCTCGGGCAGCACAATGGGAGTAGGGATCGTTGTTAACATTATAACGTATCGATCGCTTTGACTCCATTTCCCAAGGCCCTGTCAGACAGGAGCCATTACTCACAGCAGTCAACCCCACCACCACACACCCCCTTCTCATGGCTGGCAGTGACAGTGCCTGTCTACACCGTTTCACGACGTTAATGTCTTATGACCCCTTTAACACTTCTTGTATCCTGCTCGTCTTTGCTTTTCCTCATCTGCATGAGGACTTGATTTGACTTGCTTGAACATATTTACTATATCAGACTCAAAAGATGGTTGTTGCTGTGTTCATGCTGATTTATACATATGCACTGAAGTGTGGTGGTCATGCCAGCTGCCCAGCATACCAGTGGGGTCAAATGTTTGAAAAAAGGAAAGAAGCCTGGGAATAAATTGGAAAGTCCAGTTATTAAACTGCTATCCAGCAACACAGGACACCCACCCCATATCCATTTTCATGTCATTTTAAGAACAAAAAATTTAATTTTTGCTCAATTGGTTTATTCTACACTCACCTAAAGGATTATTAGGAACACCTGTTCAGTTTCTCATTAATGCAATTATCTAATCAACCAATCACATGGCAGTTGCTTCAATGCATTTAGGGGTGTGGTCCTGGTCAAGACAATCTTCTGAACTCCAAACTGAATGTCAGAATGGGAAAGAAAGGTGATTTAAGCAATTTTGAGTGTGGCATGGTTGTTGGTGCCAGACGGGCCGGTCTGAGTATTTCACAATCTGCTCAGTTACTGGGATTTTCACGCACAACCATTTCTAGGGTTTACAAAGAATGGTGTGAAAAGGGAAAAACATCCAGTACGCGGCAGTCCTGTGAGCGAAAATGCCTTGTTGATGCTAGAGGTCAGAGGAGAATGGGCCGACTGATTCAAGCTGATAGAAGAGCAACTTTGACTGAAATAACCACTAGTTACGACCGAGGTATGCAGCAAAGCATTTGTGAAGCCACAACACGCACAACCTTGAGGCGGATGGGCTACAACAGCAGAGGACCCCACCGGGTACTACTCATCTCCACTGCAAATAGGAAAAAGAGACTACAATTTGCAAGAGCTCACCAAAATTGGACAGTTGAAGACTGGAAAAATGTTGCCTGGTCTGATGAGTCTCGATTTCTGTTGAGACATTCAGATGGTAGAGTCAGAATTTGGCGTAAACAGAATGAGAACA
>NC_060154.1:13814464-13826313 GCF_021292245.1 Micropterus dolomieu | reverse complement strand
GTTTAAATGCCATGGCCTACCTGAGCATTGTTTCTGACCATGTCCATCCCTTTATGGCCACCATGTACCCATCCTCTGATGGCTACTTCCAGCGGGATAATGCACCATGTCACAAAGCTCGAATCATTTCAAATTGGTTTCTTGAACATGACAGTGAGTTCACTGTACTAAAATGGCCCCCAAAGTCACCAGATCTCAACCCGATAGAGCATCTTTGGGATGTGGTGGAACAGGAGCTTCGTGCCCTGGATGTGCATCCCACAAATCTCCATCAACTGCAAGATGCTAACCTATCAATATGGGCCAACATTTCTAAAGAATGCTTTCAGCACCTTGTTGAATCAATGCCACGTAGAATTAAGGCAGTTCTGAAGGCGAAAGGGGGTCAAACACAGTATTAGTATGGTGTTCCTAATAATCCTTTTGGTGAGTGTACATACAAGTCAGTATTTTGCTCTGTATATCAGTCTTCTGCCCATACTGTGAGTGTGGGTGCAAAGCTATGAGTGAGCTAAACACACTTCCTATAAAGGACAGCAGTTGGCCTTTGAAGTTTTTACTGGAGGCAACTGTGTGAAACTGTGAAAACTGTATTGGACAACAAATTCAATGAAAGAGATTATAAATCAGAAAAATACAGGATAACATAAACAAGGGCTAGACCAAATATATTGTAAAATGAGTTGTAGTATGAGTACAGTAACAAGGAAACTTGATTCATTAAGTTTTCACTAGCTGTCCCTCATGAAGAAAACCCATTTTCACCAGTAAAGAACAATGTTAAGGCTCCATATATTTAATGAACATATACAGAGTCCCCAAGAGAAAGTAAAAGGAGTGAAGCAGATAACATTAACAGTTAGCCCAACAGTAATTTAACAGACAGCTTAGAATGTTGATTTAGACAAATAGTATAATGGATACATCAGTTAACAGTAAACTGATCACAGATAATGGCATCTGGGGTGTAGATAAAATACACACAATCCAACAAAAGGCTGTATCTAACAATTTCAATTAAGGAGCAACCGCTATACGACTGTGCCAGTAAGGTTTGCTACTAGCAACATAACTAAAATTACTGAAATTAATGTTACAAACAGGTCGTTGGGTGTGTCCGTAACCACTCCCCTCATTCACTCATTCAGTACTCCCTTTAAAATAGACACAAAAGTTACTACTTTATGTTCCATTTAGGATGTTTTGAGGACAGTATATAGTGGACACATTTTCACACTCAAATTAAATTGCGGACAGTAAATATATTGCACTATATGTGTGATTTCAGACACAGCCATGGGTTTGGAAGGGGAAAAAAATCTTTACAGATACCAATAAACAGTGCTGCAAAGCATGTATTCCCATATTGGGGCCTTTGTGATTAGATGCCCAAATGGGGGAGGTTTTAATCCGGCCATGGTCACTATACCTGTGTCATCGTTGTCTACATTGTCTGTGGAGGGATATAGAGGGATGTGCTCAAGTGACTTTGTATTTCTTTTACGTTTATGTTTCCAATACTCTAAGTGTTTGTTCATTGACACTGATGGCAGTCCATTACAACACATAGCAGGTGAAAGAAAGGCTAGTTGCTGCTTCCTAATAATGCTAGACCAATTAGTTCTTCCTCCTCACGCGAAGCAATTTCCATTACAAGCCTTCTCATTGCTGCTCTGCGCCACAAAGCAAATGCAAGAGAATATAAAGGCAGTTACTTAGCTTGTAAAATGCACAACTCTGCCATCTAGTTTCATGTTGCAACAATCAATGGGTGACGCCTATCCATAATTGCCACTGTAGGTAACATAGCTACGTAGCTACATCACCTTCTTGTTATAGAAGTATAATTCAGCCTTTGTTCTGAGCGTGCTTTATCAATGAAGGGGAGTTATGAGCATAGTAGGAACAGAGAGAGTTGTCTTTCTGGGCTGCAGATGTCCCTCAGCCGCGCAGGCTGTAAGGGATGGAACTGACAGGCTTGAAACGTCCGAAGACAATCGGCTTCAGAGGGACTGTCCAAGCTAATATCCAGAGCAATGGATCTTCCCGGATGTTAATGAGTTGCGATTGTTACCCGGCTACAGGCTTGACCTTGTTTTAAGGCCAAGTAATGTGTGTTGTGTGTGTGTGTGTGTGTGTGTGTGTGTGTGTGTGTGTGTGAGAGAGAGAGAGAGAGAGAGAGAGTGCATGTGTGAGTCAGCTATGTAATGTAAAACAGAAACATAGTTTTCACTACAGACACATGCAAACACATTTCCTTTTTTAAACATCTAAAAACATGCCTGTTCTCAAACACTACAGATTTCAAATCCCAGCTCTCTGTCCCAGTGTTCCCATCAGCAACCAGAAGTGGATCCATCATGATTGGCGAATCCAATTGCTTTGGCCTTCTCTGTCCCTGCCCATTTGATGACCTGCTGAAGATTGATGAGCAGAGCACTCCAGGGTCAGAGACGATACCTTCTTTGTCCCACCACCATGACGGTGAAAACTTGTCTATGATCTTCAGGCTGAAATCTGTCCTCTTTTTTTCCTGCCGATTCCCCTTGTTGAATGATGGTATGGAAAATGGAGAGTGAGGCCTGATACTTAAATATCAATTTCTCAGACGGTCACGCATCACCTACAGGTTATCTGTCTCCTGTGTTATTCTTCTGAGGTTTGATTTACTCCAGGCACCTAAATATCACAGGCCTGCTGCTTGTGAAATTTTGGCTTTGAATTTCTCTTTGGTTTGCCGAGTTGCTTTTCCTTGTTTATCTGAACACTGTTCTACTTTGAAGGCTTAATTATTTTCTTACTAACTCACATTTGCTGTTAATGGACTTATTAAGCACCCTTTTCCACTTGATGAAATGACATTGCAAGCTGGACTTTTGATGTTAGACACACTTAGCTTTTTGAAGGTGAATAACTAAATGCTCAGTCAAGTTATGGTCTATTGTCAATGTGTGGTGTCATAGTGTACCCACAGTTTACCTTTTTCTGCTTGATTGCCTCTTGCCTCACATTGTTTTGCAGTTTGGCTTCACCCAAGCTTTGTGTGGTGGTTTGGTCCATGCTTAAGCCATGGAGCTCCATGTCAAGTTTCATTTGTACATGTTTTCTGTATATTTACTGTGTGCACATATACATAAATGCTTTTGTTCTTTTGTGTGAGATAAATTGTATACATTCAACATGTGTATGTGAGTGTATAATTGCCCATCAATTTGGCTGTGAGCCTAAATGTGATCATTTGTGATTTACAACACTTTGACACGTGTCTGGGATACCGGCAAGAGTGGAGTACTGCACGTAGCAATCCCTTGCTCGCATCACAATGTGGAGATAATTAAAGGCAATGAAAAGGAAACACTTTCTCTGCTGTTGAAAAAGCACCCACTCTCTCAGGACATGTTCTGATGCACATCTTTTGTAGACTGAGGTCCACAAAAATGTGCACAAAAGGCTGAATGAGTGACTGCGCAGCAGGGTTTAAATACTGACTGCAGGATGGCCCGCTGAACAAATCGCTGAACGCACATTGAAAAAAGGTTGCTGGAACTTCCCACAGAGCACACACTATGTTAAAAACCAATAAAACTAATTTTTATGAAGGAGTCACAGCCCAGAGAAGTTTTTTTTCTCTATGTTTTTAAATCGTCATCTCTTTTCCAAATCAATCATTCAAACTATACATGAGGCCAAGTTTATTTTTGTCATATTTTATCATTATTTTATTCAAGCTACATTTTTTCATCACAACAAAATGAACTAACTAACTTTCTTAAGTGTGGTCTGCTTTTCAAAATTGTCATTAATAAAGTAATGTATGTGTGCAGTCTCATAGATGGGCTAAAACATAATTAAAAACTGATTTTCTAACTTTAATTCAGTGACCATGTACCTACTTTTCTGTCAGTGGCTGAATATTTTATTTTTTTCCTCCATCATAATTCAACACAGCATCTAATTTTCACCTGTTCGAAGGTGATTCATTACACTTTCCCACATTTGATTATACTAACAATATGCCCTGTCTATTTTGTAGGAGCATCTGAAAGAAGGAAACAGTCACAGGCACAGATTCACCAAGCAATTACAGGATCTCACAACATTCTCACATTAACTGCTTTTCCACTTACTTTTTCATGCCCACTCAGTCTATATGACCTAACTTTGTCTCCAACCTCATCCTTTCTCATTAAGGTTTTCTGCCTCTTTGTTACTCTGTATTTCTTCTTTTTCAGCTCCATCTCCTATCTTCACATGCTCCCATTCTACTTGTTGTCCAACATTCTTTCTACTCTGCTTTCTCAAGTCATCACCATCTCCATGTCAGGTCTTCCAGAGAAGGCCAGACTGCTGTCCTTGAACTGGAGGGGGTCAAGAAACTAATTTGTTGTTTGATTTGGAAGCTACTCAGCCCAGTCAGTGGCCCCGACCCTGGGCAAGCTGTGGAGAATTTTAATCACGGGTGAAGTTGGAGTTGGATATTAGTGCCAGGGTTGTCCATACCTGAAGGACAATCTGTGACAGCTGTCACTGGCAGCAGTGCTAGTCCTGACTCCATTATGAGAAGCACAGTTTGTGTGTGTGTGGTGAATTGGAATCAGGCACATATTTTGGTGGCATCATGGCAGAGACATATTGACAGCGTACAGAGATTCACAGTGCATAATGACATGTCGTGCAACAAGACCTCACATGCGGTGCAAACTGACACTCATGATAGAGTGTCCATGTCACTCTACATGTGTTAGAAAAACAGAGTGACAGAGAAAGAGATGAGGAGATTTACAGATTAGTAGGTGTGAGTGTGAGAAAGCCTTCAGAAGTGAAACAGTGAAACCAGCATAATTCTGATGTTTGCGGAAACACACAGGTTTATGGATATTAGCCAAGCAGGTGTTTATGAATCAATATGTGCTTAGGTAAACCAAGAGGAACATCTTTCTCTGCAGTGTTTTTGAACACAAATATGTTAAGTAAAAAGAAAATGAAGTGCTTTATGCTTAATGTTTTAGGAATAGTTTGACATTTATATGAAACTACTGCCAGCCAGCAGCCAGCTACCTTAGCTTAGCAAACAGGAGCTAAACAGCTAGGATTAGGCACATAATTAGTGAGCTTTAGAGGTGCAGTAATGCGGTACAGTAATATAATTACTTTCCCCAGTAACTAGTAGTGTGAGGGATTAACATTCCCAAAACAGTAATATTACAGTTATTAATCCAAGTATCGCTGCTTTACTTGAACATAATAAAAACATTTTGACTACCATCTTATGATTATGTGTATTGTGATTGTGTAGCATGTCAGGGGCAATTCAAGTCAGCCAAAAAGCTTAACAAAGAATGAAGAACAAGGGAGATAGGTGTTCTTTCAGCAGCTGGAACATAGCCTGTACAATAGAGCATCATCTGGTTTGAAAGACTGCAATGTTTTCAGTTTGGCTGATTGTTGAATGAGGTTAATTATTGTTCCAATAAAGGGGATTCAATTCTAAAATGAGCTGACTTAACAGGTTGTCCATCACTTTTTGGGGGGTAGTGATAGTAATACAGTAATGTAACATAATTAATTACTTTTAATACCCGGTAGGCTAATAAGTAATTAATAAGTCTAAAGTAACTTATTACAATTCCTGGGTAATTCATGGTTGCCCAACACTACTTTGGACAGAGCCAGGTAAGCTGACTCCCCCTATTTACAGTATTTGTGCTAAGATAACCATAACTGCCGCTGGCTGTAACTTTAAATTTCAATTTTTTTCCACATTTATCATCTCCGCTAAATTCCTAAATTTTATGTCTGCTCACTATTGATGCTTTGAAACTCAACACAGGTTGGGGTTTCAAAACATCTACAGTGAGTTGGGGAGGAGTTTTGGGGATATAGGGACACAAAAAAGGAGCATCTAAATTGACGAAATTAGGAAGTGGTTTATTCCAAAGACACATTAGGTGCCTCTGTTAGGAAAACTATTTTCCTTGTCTTTCACATATTCACAAATAGCAGGATGGGACAGGATATGTATGTCCTTAGGAAGAAAATAATTTGGTTTTGCAGTGCAGGGCCACAGACAGCTTCTGAAGTTGGAAAAATTGATTTTATAATCAATACGTGGATTTACACAAAGTCAGTAATGAAATACTTATATTGCAATGATACATTCCAGAATTCCTTTTGGTTTGTTTCAATACTGTGATTGCTAGCTGTTTCTCAGTATGGAAATGGAACAACCCAAAATCAGTGCATCAGATTAGTGAAACATTAGTGGAAATTGCCTTAAAGTGACTGTTATAAGTAAGGTTTGCTTCAAAGATTTTGGATAACTTTATGAGCTCAGGCATTTTGTGAGAAAAAAAAAGTGAACAGTGTCGTTGTCTTGGCAGGAAAGAAAGAAAAAATTTGGATGCATGAAACTATAAAATCGTCAAAAATTAGAGTGTGACATTTACAGTAGAACTTTGTATTTCTGAATCTGCATGCATTTGTTTTCGCTTATACTTATTTATTTATTTATTTTTTACTATGGCTAAGTAAGCTTCGATCAATGGCTTTAGTCATTTGGAATGAAGTACTTTAATGTTGAGACTCCAAAATAAGCAATACTTTGCATACTTGTGTTTCCCCATATGACAGACTGCTGCTAGATCCACTCAACGATCCCCTTAAATTCTGCTCCTGAGGTCCCACAAACTCTTTCTCCCCTTCTATCCATCCGGTCCTTCCCCCAAACACTCAGCATAGGGGTTGTGCTTGAGTGAAGCATTATAATAGCTCAAGGAAATGGCCCTTCTTGAGAAACTTTCAGGGAGCTGTCAAAGGGAGAAGATTAATGCCTGGCGAGGCTCTCCAGGGGACTGCGAGCCCCCCCCCCCCCCCCCCCCCCCCATTTCTCTCCTCCTTACCCATTTCTTTCACCCCCTCTTATCATCTGCACACAGCATACAATGGCATGTCCCATGCAAACGAAAGAAGTAAAAGAATGCTTCTAAATGCCATGCACACATTCATTAAGTTTAGTCTCACCTTACTGATACATTGTTGGTATTTTGTTATTCTCTCAAGGGACAGCAAAGTGCTTTGAGGACAATGCAGCATTGATGTGCTCATTATCCATTCCTAGATGTCTTTAAATCTCTCAGGATGCCATGAGGGAACACGTACCAATTCAACTGGCTCTCATTATAAAATCACAATCACTTTGATCATTTAAAGGACAGGAATTTGTCTTTGGGGCATGCGCCCAGATCTTTCTGCAGAGAAAATCAATCCAGTCTTCACTCTCCTCTTCGAGTTTCAGAGATACCAAAGTTGAAAGTGCAGAAACATGCAGTAAGCTATTGGGGAGTGACACCCATCTACCCGCATATTTGCCCACATTGGCCCACAACTAGCTCCTTCTCTACCTGTCATCAAAACTTCACTTCCTGCTGTGGACACTCCTCACTACTCTCTCTTGGACGTTCTTCCTCTTTGTTCCTTCTCACTTTGTCTCTCCACTTTCCTCTGCCTGTCCTCTGTCCCTTTCTCTAGCCATCCCTCACTCTGGCTGTCTCTCATCATTTCTCCACATCCTGCAATTGATGTACCTGACATAGAGGTCTGTTCTACCTCTCTATCTCCCTCTCTCTCTGTCTGCTTCCAGCCTTTCCCTCTGTCTCTCATCATCTCTCCACCTTTTGAAATTGATGCACTTGGCATGTAGGTCCGGTCTGTTTGCAATGTGGCCCATTTAGTCTTAGCTGAGCAGTGATCATAACTGAGGTGGACTTTCCACTAAACCAGTGTCCTTTCCCCTTATCTGCCTGCCTAGCTATGACTTCTTTTACACTTCCATTTGCGTATTCTCCATGTGTTTGACTTGAGATGAACGACACAGAGATAGACTTGTTCACACTCTTGTGAACTCGGGCCCATTCTGCTGCACAGCTGTTGAGAAGATGGGAGGATGATCAACCACTCAGACATTCCTGTCTCTCTCTTCTCTCTCTAGCCCCCCATTCCACCCTCGCCTTCCCCAGTTTTCAGAAAAGCAGGGGAACTCTCAGAGGAGCGCCCTCTTTCTCTGCTCTCTTGTAGAATCAGCCGTCCTCCTCGGGGACTGCTTGTTTGAACTTTCAGAATCAGAATTTGTAACGAAACGCAGCAAAGCAAAGAAGATGCAGCTATAACAGAGTGGCGCATCAGACCAAGGCGAGGAGGGGCTGGATCAAATGCACCCCTTTGGGAGTAATGATGAACCTCAGGGTGAAACCTCCAATCTCATCCACAAAGCATGGCTGCATGTGAGACGCGTTTTATCTCACAAACATTCCAAGTTTGTGACCTCAGTCTATCATTTGCATCCAAGCAGCGTAAACAAGCATGTTATTTGTGCGGCATTCCCCGGGCCACCCACCCGTCCCTTCCACCGACAGTACTGAGAGAGAATTAAACCCTTGGGGCAATCCACAGCTTTTCTGCAGCGTACACTTTGAACAAAGAAAGCAGACTGAAACTCCTCCTAGCAGGGTTTTATGAGCCAAGATATTTCTTTTTTTTACCCAATTCCAGGTCGCTGTTGTACATTTGTGTTGGCTCCGCTGCAGTGGCTGTGCGATAGAGATGACAGGGGTAATTACATAGCTCAGAAAACGTACACAGAGAAATGAAAACAGTCATGTTTTTCTGAACGTAGGGTTGAAGCAGACAGCCGGTGGCACTGACCCCAATATCACACTGTATTACTCTTCTGAAAGAAACCAGCACCATGGCGCTGATTTTGTACCACTAGGGCTCGTCTGCATTGTAGGATCCTGCTGTTTTTAAGTTCTGCCAAGTCAAACTAATAAGTTGAAACAAACAGTTCTTTACTATTATAGGCTGTCCTTGAGTGAAACTAGGTCAGTTCAGCTCTAAAGAGAAAAACCTCCAAAAAAGTCCTTGCCTAGACCTAATCTGGGTGGAAAGTCAACTTGCCCTGGGTGAAAATACTACGAAGACCTTTTAACATTAGGTCTATCATGGATTATGGGGAATAAGGAAGGATTTTCTGTAAGTGCCCTGTGAAATCCTTTACTGCTGTATCTAGTAACTGTGGCAATATGTAACAATTTGTACAGAGTAGCACAGAGCGCATCAGTTTTAGTGTGTGTGGCAGCGGTGAGATGTGGAAAACTGAATACCCCTCTAAAAGCTCAAATCTTTATGAGAAGGCCAAGAGAAGGTTACTGAGGTTTGGCTTGTATTTCACTATTTTTATTTCAATTTGATTCAATAACTGTCAGGTTCGCTTCTTAAAACACTCCGCATTCTGGATTTGTTTGGGTTCACTCCTCAATGTAGAGTTAAAAAACTGGCAGACCTCGAGTGCAATAACGCATTTGTATGTGTCTGTATGTGTGTATAGACAAAACCAATTCACCAAAAATGACTGTATGCAATATGTGTGTGTGCATAAACATGTACAATATATGTGTTCACATGAACTGCTTGTTCACGCTGTGAACTGTGTGGTCCATCGCTGCAGCCAAGACCGCATTATGTCAGGACCCCACTGTATTCTCTTTCTTGGCCAGAGTGACAAATCGACTTGTTAGATTGCTCGCACTACAAAACTGCTGGCGAAAAAAATAGAGAAACATGTACAGTATATAATGATACAACAGGGATGTCCAAGCTAATATCACAATCTCGAGAAAGAAATTAAACAAAAGCGTTCCAACCATCTCACAGCAGGGTGGCGGACAAGGCTGTGAGTCTCATATATTAAAGTATCACGATGCTCATCCTTGTTTCTTGTTGGATCGGTGCATTTAAGTCATCACAATCAACTAACTGGTTGTCAGTGAGTTTTCAAATCTCTTACACAAATCTTTGATTGTATATTATACAGCTAAGTCAACACCAAGACCACACATGTACAAGAAAGGAAGTTGGATAATATGTGATTGTATCAGTCATAATACCGTTGATGGCAGCCCACCACCCACTGCGTACCCATTACTGTGTTTGAAGAAAACATGTAAATATGAGTTCATTTTATTCTCTGTTGTACATTTAACTGATGACACTTTTCTTTATGTGGCCACATAATTTATATTAAAATCTAAGTAATCCAAAGGTTAAAAAAAACGGTCTTAAAAATTCATTTCTGGTAGGTCTATCCGCATCAGGAGCGATTAAGCATGCTTTGCTTCACCCAGCAGCTCCAAGTGTTAAAGGTGTTATTAGCAGTAGCTCTGTGTGACCTCCCCAACACAGCTGCCTACCCTTAAACCACCGAGGTTGCAAAGGGTCACAGCTTATCTAACCACGTGACTGGGAGAGGTCACAGGGGAGAGGTTGAAAGATCAAGTCCACTTCCAGAGAGGCCATAGTTTAGGGGCAACCGCATCTCGAATTTAGTCACAAGTGTATGCAACGACTGTTGAAAGTGTTGTGTTGATCCACAAACAATGGACGTCGGTTTGTGCTTTGCTGTGCGTGTGCTTTGTAAAATAAATGAATAAATAAAAGTCCTCCATCTCTCTGCCCAAAAGAGTCCTGCTGAATAAAGCATAGGCACGGAAATGCAAGTCTCTTTTCTTCTGACTTCAAAGACAGTCACTGGCACACACGCGCTCCAAACCACGCAAAAACTCTCACAAGTGTGTCAATATGCATACATGAATTTCTTTTCCCTTTCTTCTTTGATCAACTTCTCAATCTCCTGTTTTCGTATATCAGCTCACACCTGCATATATACATGCACACATTCACAGACTCATGCAGCTATACATTTGTGCACATACGAAAACACCTCACTTTACAGATACATAGACTCTGACTTCCTCTCTTTACTCATGCAACCTTCCACATGGTTTGATTTCCTTATATCTCCAATTGAAATAATATCTTTCCTGCTCATTTACCCAGCCTTCACAGAGACTTTGCAGACATTCAAAAGCATATGGAATGAGCTGATGAACTTGAAGTTTGCAGGTCTGGTGAATTTTTACTCGATCATTATGGCTTGACTCCACCTTTACAGTACCATGTGCTGTGTACCAATAAAGATTAATTATTTGCTCTCAAAACTGGAAATGTGGAAGATCTCTACATTAACCACTGGCAGTGATTTGACTGCAGTGATTGATTCAAAGAAGGATCCAAATCTATTGGTAGCCCAGTCACCCAGGATGTTTTATTCATATACACTCACCTAAAGGATTATTAGGAACACCTGTTCAGTTTCTCATTAATGCAATTATCTAATCAACCAATCACATGGCAGTTGCTTCAATGCATTTAGGGGTGTGGTCCTGGTCAAGACAATCTCCTGAACTCCAAACTGAATGTCAGAATGGGAAAGAAAGGTGATTTAAGCAATTTTGAGTGTGGCATGGTTGTTGGTGCCAGACGGGCCGGTCTGAGTATTTCACAATCTGCTCAGTTACTGGGATTTTCACGCACAACCATTTCTAGGGTTTACAAAGAATGGTGTGAAAAGGGAAAAACATCCAGTACGCGGCAGTCCTGTGAGCGAAAATGCCTTGTTGATGCTAGAGGTCAGAGGAGAATGGGCCGACTGATTCAAGCTGATAGAAGAGCAACTTTGACTGAAATAACCGCTAGTTACGACCGAGGTATGCAGCAAAGCATTTGTGAAGCCACAACACGCACAACCTTGAGGCGGATGGGCTACAACAGCAGAGGACCCCACCGGGTACCACTCATCTCCACTACAAATAGGAAAAAGAGACTACAATTTGCAAGAGCTCACCAAAATTGGACAGTTGAAGACTGGAAAAATGTTGCCTGGTCTGATGAGTCTCGATTTCTGTTGAGACATTCAGATGGTAGAGTCAGAATTTGGCGTAAACAGAATGAGAACA
>NC_060154.1:13734456-13814364 GCF_021292245.1 Micropterus dolomieu | reverse complement strand
GTTTAAATGCCATGGCCTACCTGAGCATTGTTTCTGACCATGTCCATCCCTTTATGGCCACCATGTACCCATCCTCTGATGGCTACTTCCAGCAGGATAATGCACCATGTCACAAAGCTCGAATCATTTCAATTTGGTTTCTTGAACATGACAATGAGTTCACTGTACTAAAATGGCCCCCAAAGTCACCAGATCTCAACCTAATAGAGCATCTTTGGGATGTGGTGGAACAGGAGCTTCGTGCCCTGGATGTGCATCCCACAAATCTCCATCAACTGCAAGATGCTAACCTATCAATATGGGCCAACATTTCTAAAGAATGCTTTCAGCACCTTGTTGAATCAATGCCAAGTAGAATTAAGGCAGTTCTGAAGGCGAAAGGGGGTCAAACACAGTATTAGTATGGTGTTCCTAATAATCCTTTAGGTGAGTGTATATTGTCAGGCTACCGCATTTTATTTTACCTCAATATTATTTTACCTGTCATCATGGAGTTTGACTGGACACCATCCAAGATGTTTAGTCTGCAGCTGACAGATAAAGCAAATTGTTTGATGTGTCAGCGGTCAGAAGGGGCACTTTTGCATCTCCTAAGTAAATTATTATTATTATGCATGTCAAGGTTTGGAAAGAGTTCTTAATTTTATGAAAGAGTCAGTCATCATATTTTGAGTGCAGTTAATTGTGCTTGCCTTGCATCTCATGTACGGTAGGGTTTGAGTGCTGAGTTTCAGAAGTAAAGACAGTTGAAGACAGTTACTAAATCAGAAAAAAAGGCAATTCAACCCAAGCAGTATTAGGAATTTGGTAGGTATATATGGTCACCATTAAGAAATACCAGCACCATAGCCTTTAACTGTGTACCATTCCCATACTATACTAATACTTTAAACGCCCAGAAAACCTGTTCTCACAATCTTCTATGAGCCATAGGGTCCTACATGAACACAACATCTTCTGCCAAAATTAAAACATTATTGGTTCTTTCACATGAGAGATTTCTATATTTGTGTTTTTTTCTGTGCTGAACTCACTGGTTAAAAGTGGACAAAGCTCAGTTTGAAAAAGATGCATGTGTTGCTTGCCCAGTATCAAATCTGATCAATCCACACCCGCACAGTCCTGATGAAGAAGATTAGTTGAGTTTTTGACGCTTAATAAATAAGATCTATGAATTGTTTTCCAAATTCTAACTTTGAATGTTGCTTATTTAGTTAAGACTTGAAACTAAGTTTTAGGGACTTTAAAGGAAACTGTCCTTTCCAGTAAAATGACTCCACTGGTTGTTTGTTCAAACTTAAAATGGTCACACATTTTGGGCAGCATGCAGACATGTGCAGATGGCGAAATCAAACAGACCCCATGGACTTAGTAACCACAAATTGGCGTTTAACCATTATCAGGACATCAGGGAATCAAGAAACTAGATGTTCCCATGCCTGTAAGGTACATTAAGACATATGTTTTCCTCTGGGTTATGTAGAAATGTAATTGCAGTCAGATAAGATGATGTTCACTTGTGTTGGCTATTAGTTAAGGCGCAGGCACTATCATACAAATGACTTATTATTGGTGCATCTCATGCTTTATCAGTTGTTAACATTTATCTTGCTTTAGATGAAAGGAAAGCTCTTTGGAATCCTGGGGTTTGGAGGTGATGGATTGATAATAATGAGGTTGGTTTATGAAAAATGCATTAAGGTTAAGTATAATGGAATCAGACACATTGGTTGTAACTGCCGCCTTTCACTGGAGACATGCTCACACGTACTCTTTTCTCACCTCCTGGCTTCTAGCAGTCTCTGATGCTTTACTTTATTCCCCCTGTCCACCCACCCAAACACCCACTCGCTAATCTCCTTGCCTCAGTGATGGCACTCGGTGTGACTTCTGGCAGATAAAGTAGCCCTCAGATCATCTCCCCCTCCTTCCCCATCCAGCCTTGCTGATTTCATCACTTCGGTACCATCTAGCCATTGGACATTTAGCAGTCGACTCACAAAGGAGGGCCGTGTACTTCAACCGTGTCAGGATTAAACTGTTAACTAGGGTGTGACAAGTAGGAGAGGCCATGTCTTTGAAATGCAAAGTGAACATAAATGGGAAGTAATAACCATGATGTTTTTTTTCTCTCTTCTCCATGTGAATGTTGGTCTGAATTTTGTCAAGGATTAAATTCATTGCTCGGTATGTATCAACTCAATTCTGGAGACTGTTTGCTCTTAGTCTCGATAGCCCTGAGGTCTAGTGTGACTTTGAAGTGGTTTTGTTCCAGAAAATTTCTACCACATTTCTTTAAGACCTGAGACATAATAAAATGGCCATAGCTGGAGAATGAAATTTCTGGGCTGTTGCATTCCCATTCATCATATTAAAGGAATGTAGTCATCCAGAAAAAAAAGAATGAATAAAATAACACAAGGGGATCGAGTGGAATAATCCTCTACCCCACTCAAGCTTAGGCCAATTTTTCTCTTTAATTACACGTGAACCCGGTCACTTTTGACAATGTGCTTAAAGGACGGATAGCAGTGGCAATGTAGGACTGCCACTTGCTAACAAAATAACCATACACAAAATGTGTCTGGTATGTCTGGCGTTGTGGTGACAAAAAGACACAGATGGTCAGGGGTTAGAGGTTTTACAATACCACACAGCTTTGTGCTGTGAACCAGACCAGTGTGATAGAGACTGGGCCCTAAAACCTGAGGTGACAGATGAGGCAGGAAGTGTGAGCCACTTGGCCACCAGGACGTCCTGTGTGACTCATCAAGGGACAGTGGCCAAGCTGTTTTTGGATGGCTGGTCTTCCCAGCAGACTGAGTCCAGGTGTCCATTAGACACTCATTACATCTAAAGCAGCCAAATTTCAAGTAGTTACGCTGTAAGCGATCAAAAGGCCCCATGCCGAAACAAGACATGACTCTGAATAAAGCAATTATGGGGTGCACACATATAAACATGAATAATGAATGACTGCATGCTGAATAAATGCATTTCCAATCCTGGGATGTTGGCTGGTTTTATGTGTTGAAAATCAAAATTTATGTTAATTTTCATCCCTTAGTATACAGCACTGCAAGCAAAACGGTTTGCATTTCAATGACAAATCCACACTGAGCCTCCACTCAGACATTTAAATCCAAAGTTTGAATTGAAGAATTTTCAATTCAGGTTCCTTCATCTCCCCAACCCTGTTGGCATCTTACTCTCCATCTGATTGACACCCAGTCATATTGTCTGTGGTCTATTTAATGGGATGGATGTGCATTTTACTGACAGCCACATAATAGGAGCGAATGCTGTTCATTTTCAACACGGTATGGGAGTAAAACAATTCTAATGCCAGTGGAAACCCTAGATCATGTGTTTCACTGGGATGCAAACCAGCCCGCATTACAGGGCAAAGAAGCTGCTGCTGATGAGAAGCCTTGAGTGAAATGGTAGTCTGAGCCAAAAGATGGTTACAATAAAAACATATTAGAGAGAGATCAAATCCAGCGATAATGTGTCTGTTGTAATGTCTAACTCATGGAAGAACCCATCTTGTACGTCTTACTGCTTTTTCCAATATGGCTCCACCCTTCCATTGCCAACTTCTTTTTTGTGACTCCTGAAGGCATTTCTTTACATAATGAAATGAACCCTCTTTTTAATTCTTTGCCAGCAAGTTACTTTTCACATTTACATCAGTGCATTTACAAAGGAAATTGTAATTTAATCATGCAATGCATTATTTATTTGCTTTTTTCTAGGGCAACATATTATAGAGTCACTGGAAGGAGAAGGGGAGACAGAATGAGAGACAGAAAGATGGAGTGAAGCTAATTTGAATGAGTTCAGATGGACTGTGATCATTAAGGAAATGCTGATGCCTGCCATAAGGTTTTGGCATGGGATCAACGCTCCCTGTTTGTGAGGTAGCCACTGGCAACTCCACATAGTGGTTTTGTCAAATATAGATGACAACGTAATCCAGTTAGACATAAACCATGTTCTCGTCAGACCTCTCTTTGACCTGAAAGTCTTTCAAACAATGCAACACCCATTTAATTGTATGGAAGACTTTGCTCATGTGACTACGCAGGAGTGCCGGATGAAACAACACCTTCAGGTTCTGGACTCTCAATGTTAAAAATGTAACATCTCATGTTTAATTTAACATCATTTGATGTATACTGATTATTTGTCAATGTATTTTCAGTAATGCAATGAGGGCATTTTTCTGCATAATAGACAGGAAAACTCTCCTACAGATTGCTTCAATGTGCCGAATAGAATGAACCTATAGAATGTTTTCCATTCACCTGCAATATATTTGTAGTTTCAGGAGAAAAATGTGGTATGACTGACATATTCCATTCAGCCATGAAATCGTGCTGAAAAAATGCTATATATGAGATATATCACAGCTGGCAAAAAGCAAAAAGAACTAACTCTAAGAAGAACTAACGAGCAAACCTCGTTGTAAAACCTATGACATCTTTATGTTCTGTGAGGCATGTTCCTGCTGTTGGGACCTTACTCTATAAGTTAAATATCAGTTATGTTCAGACAATATGCCACTGCAAGCAGTACATATCTCACATGATGCATATACCCACTTATAACCCACTTGAAAATAAACAGGAACATCACCTCATGTCCTCCCAGCAGTCAAACTGACCAATAAATCCCACTAATCAAAGTTTTCTTCAGGGCACAGAGGTAATCTGTCCCCCTCACTACTCAGCAACAGCTCTCTTATCTCCATTCTCGTTCCTCTACCTATTTAAATGGACCCTCATCCATCAAGAATCCCACAATTAAGCCTGTGGATTAAATCTATCATTCACCCCTTTCATTTTATTGCCAAGGAGGTTGAGGACAAAATGTGTGTAATTCTGACAAAAAAGGGGATAATTGTAACTAATTTGACACTGGCCATAGGCAAAGATGTGACTGCCTCTGTTTTTTTTAAGCTGTCAGATTTGGCAGAGTAGACACCACTCTAGAGGAATGGCAATTTTAACAAACAGGTGCTTCATAAAAGAGCTAATCTGGCATTTAAACAAGAAATGACAAGCCGTCTTAATAGATGAGAGTTTGGGCAGCTTGATAAGTATTGATTAATGCTAAAAGGCAGAGTGGGTATGCTCAAAGTTGCAGTTTGGGCTTTTATGCCAATGGGAGCACTTCTTGAATGAACGACATTTAGTGCATCAAAGCCACAGAGACAACAAAAACGCTGCTGTTTATTATTTATTTACTTATTTCACCATTTCATAAAGTATCACTACACATTTGTTGTTTCATCATAGTGATTAAATAATTCGAATCTTAGATGAAAACTTTACAAACTGAATTGATGATGGTAGCAGCATATTGGGTGTAAATTATACAGATTTATGCCTTCTAAAAAGACAGTATATAGAGTTTGTGTTCTCCCTGTGTCCATGTATCGACATGAACATGAGTATTTTTGCGTCCTTACAACTTTATGTAGCACAGCTATTTCCTACGAAACAAAGCAAGCCTACCAGTGACAGCAGACCAGTACTGTATGTCATGCAAGGATGAGTTCCAAGGAGTAAAAGTCATTCCACTGGAACACTTATGTTTACATGTCACACCCCAATGTCATATTAAAACTGGAGGGATTAATGTAGACAATAGCATTGTTTAAATAAAACAGTTTAGACCAAGGTAGGCATAAACGAAAAATTGGAGATTATTTTATCTTTACAGCCTTCCCTCACACATAAAAGTATACCCAGCTTGTGTGCAAGGCACAAATTCAATCAAGGAAACGAGTGTAGGGTGGAAGGGGGGACTATTCTGAGGCTACAAAAATTTAATTTGTTTTTCTCATTCCAGGGATGGGAGCCCAAGTGCCACTCCCGTACCCACACCCATCCCTGCGAGAACCTTTCAATTTGCCAGATTAGCACCCCTTTTGTACCTCTGGCATGTTCCAGAGACACGCAACGGCACAGCAACCCCTCCAAAACATCGCCGCAGCCCCCACTCCTCACCTCCTTTGCTCCGACCACTCCCCGTCTCCCCAATCTTATTAAGCTAATTAACTCTTTCCCCCTCCACCAATTTCATTCCATCTCATTTAGCTGCTTCTGCCATCCCCGACCCCTTCTTTAATCACGTTTAAGGTAAACTTAATGCACCTCTTCCAAAACCTTTGCTCTCAGGCGTCATGTGAGCGTCGAGTGACAGAGATGAGCTTGCTATTACGAGTGGGTTCCTTCAAACTGTCTCTCCTGAAAAAGCAAAAAAAAAAAGCCTTGATGAAACCAAAAAATATTCTGTTTCCATGGCAATATGGTCTTAGTCAAGCTTCAAGTAGCATACCATATGAGTCTTTTAGGTTTGACTTTTTCTCAAGCAAGGGAACCAGCAGAAGATAAACTGGCTGAACATATTCTGAAGATTTTTTTCCTGTTTTCATTTATTTATTAATCAAATTTAAAGCAACTGTTAGCTGAGGATGTATGTTTATGTAACAAAAGAATGAAACAAATGGTACTATGAAAAAGTGTATGACTCAGGATTTCTATGATTAAATTATACAACTTTTACAGTGCAAATTCTCCAAATTGATATTTTATACTGTATACTGTTTAGAAATGAAATTATCCAGTATTCACTATTAGATGTTAATATATGTATCAGTACAATCATCAGAAACACTGTGTTCAGCTATATATTTATCATGATCCAATTGTCTAGACAGTATGAATAATAGTGCAGCAGTGAAAGGTTCTCGCTGCATTTTATCTGAGCCAGATTATTTCTTCACATCGGCTTTGCTGTTGGAAACTTCCATCACAAACCAAAAAAACGCACCTTGAATTAAACTTACCTTGACATGTCTATTGATCACGGCACATACCATGGATTGCTAGGTGAAATTTAAAATAAACATGTGCAGTCTACCTTTAATCTTCTCAGTCGTGGTGTTTACCCCAACACATAAACACACAGGAAAGAGAAAGCAACACTCCTTTTCCCCGAACCACACACTGTGTTCACATCATTGCAGGAGAGGATGTGACCTTTCGCTTTCAGGAAGGAACACTTATGTGTGATGAGAGACATTTTATGACAGTCTTAGTCAAGGGAATCCAGGTTGCCCTCCTTTAGAATAACAATAATGTAAGTAGGATTATTTAGGTATGGCATGTTTTGCATTGCCTTCACAAACACATTCAGCCAGCTTCCTTTTAATTCCCTCTATAAAAAAACAAGTCATATGTGTTAGAAGTAGGTAACTAAGCCAGTGAAGCAGGCCTATTGAACATTTACATATGTAATATTTCATTGGCACTCTTATCCAAGTTCACTGTGAAAACATTAAAAATCCCAGTTCTAAATAATCTTCTTCTTCTTCTGAATTATTAGCTGTAATGTTACTGTTACGGCAGTATTTCATGTCGTTTTTGTCTGGATTTCAACTTCGGGTGTCATCTTCCTCAATGTGACCAGCAAACTCCATATTCTTGTATGGAAGGAATGATCTCCTTTCACAGTGAATACACTGGCATTTGCACTGAACAGCATATTTATCAGCCAGACATGCCAGATTAGATTTTCATACGAGAGACTTTACGCTACTTGTAGACATCTGTGCAACCATCCTGGATTTTCACTTTAAGTTCTAGTTGTTTTGAGACATCTAAGCCATTTGTTGATGAAAACTGTGAGATGCAGTTGAAAAGCTCCAACAAAGCTAATAAGTGGACCTTTGAGTTGAGATTATTTTGCCTGACAAAACTCTTTTTTTTTTACAGGGTGAGCCATGACTGGCTATCTGCATCACATTGCAACACAGAGGTATCCCCCTCCGTTGAGTAAAATAACTATAAACTATTTTGTATTCCAATGTGGTCAGAGAACACGTCATACAAACTAGTCCTGATAGAGTTTACCCCAGCCCTTATGGTCCTCTCACACAGCTTGGGCTTCCTTGAGCCTAGTTCACATTACACGATTTTTAGCCCGATTTGCCATCAGGCTGTGATCAGGGCTAAATCAAACAAAAACCAGTCGTTATGTGTAAACTACCCAACAACACATCAAAACGGCTCACCGGCACATCGCCGACGTCTGCCAGATATCTAGTATGCCAGATATCTGGAGGAGTCGGCTGACTTGACATCCACATCCAGCCAACGAGAGCAGGCAGCTACTTTTTCACTGCAAAACACTTTTTACTCACCTCCAGCTCTCTCTGTAGCACAGACGATCCCTGCTACTTGCGTGTGCTAATCCATTCTTTCACACAGATTTTTTGTCTTTATAATTGCTTTATAATAACAAACAACAGCTGTTTCATGTGTAGGTTTGCGTCACTTCCTGTTTCACATTTCACATGTGTTTTATGGACAAAACTTGGTTTGGAGACCAGCTGTCAGGTGACACAGATGTTGCTGTCAGCTCGTGTAGTGTGTGACCCCCTATGTCCGATCAGTCATATAGTGTGAACACCAACGACTTCAAGACTACCATTACAAGACAGCAAGTTGTGTAGTCTGAACAGCACGCCAATCAGCCGACGCTGAAAGTCATGTGGTCTGCACGAGCCATTACTCTTCCTCCTCCAAGACCCTTCCGATTTACTCCACCACATCAGACCCTTCTAGGAGATGGAATGGTATGAAGAACTGATATTGGTATCATTATGAAGGACTTCTTGGCGTTATTGGGTTTATCATACTGGCAGTGGTGCTTATCATAAACCTATTGCCTTCTCATTGTGACATTTTCATTTCTGTAACTGTGATTCCTAATATGCAACTCCTATTGCACCCCCCAGCTGTACACAGAGAGGGAGTCTCTGAAGACTTCTTCTGTTTTTCTTATATTACGGTTGAACTTTAGGACTTGAGACTGAATGGTTGATGATTTTGAATCTCCAAAAGCTGTCTGGAATTTTTTTCTGAATAAAAAGAATGTTTAATAACTTAACAACCCCTGACAATCTTGTCTTTGATGACCTTCATTGGTTTAATTTTTCAACTGGCTGCAGTGATGCACAGGTGATGCACAGGTGTTCAATGTTGAGACATGCAGTGGCATGATATCGTCTGTTAACACACGACTCAACCCCAAACAGACCACAAATCACATCATTGAAAGCAACAAGACAACATTTTTCATTCTAAGGAGAGGTTAGATGGATAGGTAAAAGGCTCCCTTGGCCAAATGAAAATGGATATCATCTGTAAAACCCAAACGATTTAACGTTTTGCAGATATTATCAGTCTATATGAGTTACTTGCAGATATATCTGCATTGACGTTTATAACACCCGATACGTATATGACTATTAAAAAGAGAAACAGAGAGTCGGATCCTTCCCTCGTGTCATGAGTGTTGTATAGTTTGCCCACCAGACGGCGCACTGCAGCTCCTCTGTTAACAACACTGCTGCACCACAGACCAAAACATCAGCTGACCACAGTCTACCAGAGCCTGGTAGCTCTCACACTCAGTGTTCCCGGTGAATTAGTCATTTCTCACATCAATTACATAACTTAAATACCGGTAATAATAAAAATAATAAAAACAGTCATCACTTCTCCTCTTACCATACCAGACTTCCTAATCCTCTCGTTTTTCACTTCCCGCTCCAGGCTCACAGCAGTTACGATAGGTGAGTCATAGTTAAGCTGCTGACAAACGTGATTGTAGATTTATTTCCGAAATAGTTCTAGCAAATGGTTCTCCTATTTCTCTCTAGTTCATTACTAAATATTCTTAAACATCACTAAATGCTAAATTAGCCACAAAGCTGGCTAATGCCATGTTTATCAGTAGAGGAGCGCTAACGTTGAGCGGTTAAACTATATTGTTTAACGTATTCTAAATATATCTGCAAGCCACTTATGCCGCATTCAGACCAACCGCGAATTTTCGCCTCGTGACGCTTTCCTCGTGTGAGTACATTCGCTGCAAGTGTTCTCACACAACGTGAGGCCATGTTAACGCGATAACGTGAATAAACACAACTCACCTTTACTACAACTGTATGAAGCCAAAGTAAACATTTTGCTGTGATTAAATAGCAATAAACGGATTAAACTGATGCCAAAATAACTACAACATGATGCAGATTTGTTAAACATATGGATTCATGCTTTGTCAGGTCTGTCAGCAAGACAGCAGGACAACAACTTCTAAAATGTTTTTTTTCTGAATGGAGTTTGGATTGATCAGGGCTATGCTATGCTAACTTGGTCACAGTAAAGTACAATGATAGCTGGAATAAAGTTACAGACACGTTTTCTGAACTTACCAGGTAGTTCAACCTCCTCGCTTTCTTTTCGCCCAGCAATGTCCAGTTTTGTCCGTTTTTTATATAAATATGAAGTCGTAGTCTGACAGAGCTAACAACGCTAACAACAACACTGGATGTGCACGGAACCTAGCTGCTGAGAAGCTCCAGTGACGATAAATCAACGTTGAAATCCCAAAAACTAAAGTAAAAAGCTAATTTAATAAAAGCAGTTAACTCCAAGCTCCTCCCGCGAGTAAACGGCGTAATTGTCAGACCAGAATCCGACTGACTACGGGGGTTTATTTGTCCAATGGTTGCAGCGCTGCTCCCTGCTCCTCTCCCCCAAGTTTAGCAGCTCTCAGCCGGCCAGCAGATTTTCATTCCCCCGCTCTGCCTGGCCCTCTCCACACAACGCTCGGTGACGTACGGACAATCTCAACACTGATAGGCTATCGCAACTCAGCGTCATGCGACTTCTTGAGTTGAGTTGAAAATATTCAACTCACGCAAATTCCTTTGCGTCGCCTTCGCGTTGCCGGCCCCGCCCCCTACGCGTCTTTGCATTGATTTTGTATGTAAACTCAGTTTTTTTAACTGTTCAGGAGACACCTGTTTATCATTAATATTATATACTATATATATATATATATATATATATATATATATACTATATAACAGTGACATGAGATTTGACATTGATATTATTATTAGTAGTAGTAGTAGTAGCAGTAGTATATTGGTATTTTTTTTTCTGTTTCTGTTTCACTGGCCCCCACATATTTAATTTAATGTTCATTAGTAATAGTGAATTTATAACAACTCAGAGATTCGTAAAATCTTTTCTGTAGTTTTATACATTTCACTCTCATTTATAAAAACTTATTTTGTTGTTTGTTTAAAATACTATTTATAACAATAAAAAAGTTTCTTTTCATATTACATTATGTCATGGTCTTGGTATGGTCTCAACATAACAAATATTAGGGATAATCTTTGTTTATTTTATGCGTTTCTTAAAATAAGGGGAAAAGGGGAAAAAATAATTTTGGCCGATATATAGGATTTTAAAATGCTCAAATATCGAAATTGGCATCAGTCTTAAAATTCCCATATCGATCGGACTCTAATTGTCTGTGTATAATTTTTTTAGTCCAGTGTTAAATGACTCATTAACATAATTTCCTCTTTTAGAAAACCATACCCTTCTTGATACATTTCTGGCAGTTTTAGAGGCCCCAACACCCTGCTAAGGAGGGCAACACAGAGCGGTTAACACCTTTATGAGAATGGTGGATAACGGTTAGCTGTGAATAACCTTGCTGGGTAAATTACACCCTGAACCTGGACTGGAAAGTTAGTGTTAAGAATAAAACCCCTTTCATGAGTGGTTGATAAACAAGCTGTCCAAATGTTTCCCATGACATTAGTCACAGAAACTTTATCCTGAGGCCTATGATTGAGAACTGCAATACTTTATTTCCTTTCCGTAACATCACGTGATCATTTTGTCTGCTTTCAGCACTCCAACTTTCAACTTCCTCCTCAACCAGCTAAACTAATAGAGCACCTTGAAAACAAAGCCACACCCTGGCCACACATGCCTAACCAACCACTGATCCTTGATTTTAAAATCCGGATCCTGCCTTTTCTTTTAGCAATCTACAGGGTAGAACCCCCTTGAAGGATTAAAATAAGGCAGAGAGAGAGACAGAGGGGGGAAACAAGGAAGAGACGGAAGAACGGATGAGCCCCTGGTAATGGGTGTTGGAGCGGCGGCTGACAGAAGCCACATTGTCAATAGGGTGTGAAATTCTTGCTTGGATGGGACCTCCATCTGGTAAATAGCTGAAGTGACAGAGGGGGGGAGGAAACGCGTCAGCCTGTCTGCCCACACTGGTCTCATGAGCCTTCCCATCATGCCCAGGGAGAGAGGAGGGTTTATCCGTGGTCGCCGATGCCCAACCGATCTCCCCACTGACCTCTGTTGGCAACCAGCAGGCAGGCTGCCTTAAAGGCCAAAAAAACAGTAGGTGGAGAGGCCTTGTTGTAGCAGTGTGTGGCCTGAGCCATTACAGAAATAGCTTAGAGTACGTTATAAAATAACACCACCAGTTGGGACCAAAGGGCAACAAATGAAATAAAAACCACATACATGAACCCAAGTGTGCACAGGATTATAACACAGTTATTGCTTGAGCATATCACTGTAATTTCTAAGTTGATGTAATGTGAGGCAACACATCCTTTGATGAATTAAAGGAAGGGGATAATAGACTCAGCTGTCAACTCGAATGCACAGCTGTCACCACAATATGGCTTCAAAGCAGCCCAAATACTTTACATATTGCCACCATAACACAAAGAAATGACAATGTAAGCCTTTTAACAAGAAAGACCAAAAGGGCTGGAATCAGTCTTTGCTCTCTGTCTGAGATGTGAGTGAGGTATATATTGATACAAAACTTGTGCACTGCAAACTTAGGCTGGAAACTTTCATTAGGTTATGAAATGACCTGGTTCCATCCCATTAGCAAGGACCTCGACCTTTATTGGACTGGGGTCGCACCGCTCTACATCGCCTCACCTCAAACTCTGACACATTTCTCCAATAACAGCCCATTAATTAGTTGAGCACATTACACTGTTCAGAGGTGGGACAGTTCTTTGCCTGGAGCTGGCCACCCCGTCTCAGGCGGATAGACACATGCAAATCTGTTTGTTTCATCAAGTGTGAATTCAATTTGCGAGGTTCTTTTTAATCTAGAGCACCTTTGCCCCCAGCGCATAGGAGGAGACCACAGAGCTCCGTTTTGAGGGAAGTTTTGATGAAAAAGAGTAAAAGGAAGGGCAAAAGGAGAAGAAGACAAAGAGGTAATGAAAGGCAAAGGTGGGCCACTGTTAGGGTAGACACAAGGTCTTACAACCTTATGGAGTTTACATGAAATGCAGCACCCATGGGAATCTAATGAACGTTCACACAGAAAAACAAAACACCCAACACAAAATGACAGATAGTAGTGTACGGGATGAAGACAAGGGAAAGAGAAATGGAAAAATTATACGTTATCAGCGTTCTGTTCCCGTTCTAGCTGTTTGTAGTCTGTTTTGTCAGGGTGTGTCTCATGCTTTTCTGTAGAATGTGTTCTGTTTCCCCAGTGGATGCAGCCAGTTGAGAAAACAGGGGTTTGCTACAAAGGCAGAACACCACTTTTGTGCTGGAGTGGGTAGAGGAGACTATCACAGTCCCTCGTGAAAAGTTTCCTGAAAGCATGAGAGGAGAGGTGTGCCTGATTTGTTCACTGAGACGTGTCAGAATGCTCACATATATCCAGACCCACATACAAGAATACACACACACACACATAAAAAAACATAAAAACATACTTTGATCTATGATCTCACACACCAAACACATCCCACAAAACACATTGTTACACACACACACTTACTGAAACCCAATTATTGTACTCATTCACATTATCCAGTCGAGTAAGAACAAACCAATGTCACCACATATGCATACACACATAAATAATAAACACAACTTAGACTCTCACTCATCTTCCTGGTGATTCAAGGGCCATGGAATGTGTTTGGGAGACACCTTGCTTTTCTACACAAGATGACTCGTTCAGGTATTAGTGGGTGTAGGCCAGGATGTGTCAGTGTGGGCCGATGACAGACAGCCTACGTTGGCCCTACACTGTCAAGGTTGAGACATGCAGTGGCATGACATAGTCTGTTATCACATGAATGTGAATCAGGCCCAAAAGCAACAGGCCACAAATCACATCAGCAAGAGCAACAAGACAACATTTTCCATTTTAGGAAGGGGTTAGGGGGGATGAGTAAAAGGCTCCCCGGGCCAGATGGAGATGGTTCTGTCTATCTATTTTTTGTGGCTTGTTTTGTAAAAAGAATGATACAATTTTTTGAGGCATTGTGGGTGTGCAAAATTATATCGTAGGTTTTTGCTCATTTTTTGGCTGTTAAAATCATTCTCATTTGCAGTCTTTTCCACTTGGTTTTGGCAAAAAGAACAAGAATAATAATTTTTCTGACATGTTATTTATTTCTAGAGTTTGCTTGGCAAGTGTCAGCATAAAAACAACACAATGAGCAATTACACCACCGAGGACCACGTCTGCATTTATGGTGCAGGGAACTGAGCCCCCCAAAATTATGAAGCAACTGTTCTCCCCTGCCATTGCCATTTTGAAAAAGACAGTATAAAAGGCACCAGAAGGAGAAGGAGGGCTACAATAGACTTGTTAGCAAATATTAGAACTGCAAGGGTGTACATAACTGTACAATAAATATGCTGTTTCATTAAAAATGGCAAAGGGAGATGTGAGCAAGTGGGTAATCTGTCGTTACACACCGATGAAGCCCAAAATGCCAAAATATGTTTGGTACAAATTTTCTGAGCAATTTAGTTTGACTTTGTATTGTAAATTAGCTAAGAACACAAAGGCTTGGATTCAGTGTGGTCTTACCTCTTTTATTTTTGTGAATGTTTGGATACCTCATCCTCTAGTGAGCAGTCGTTTGCTTTGAAGCTCAGGCAACAAACTTACTGTGGGTTTCCTAGTAAGAAAAACATAAATTGGAGGGGGGAAAAAAAACTTTCTTTTTTTTTAATTTTTTTAATGGATATTCTGTTTGATGACCCCAATATTTTTCTCAGATTAACAGTGTGAGGTTTGGGATCTGGCTTAGCTCTGTGTGCCTAACTGTTCTGATGACAAGTCTCAGCAGCCCGCAGGGACGAGGACAGACAGTCTTGACACACACCACACCGCTGTACTGCAGCACCTCAGAGGGTTGCAGTAATCCTACCGTATACCATTACACTTTGTATAGACTAAACACAAGGCAAGGTGAGGGAATGACGGAGTGTATGCATGGCGGAGTTCATAGTGTGCATGTACCTAAACATGCTTTTATTTTTTTTTTAAGTTAAAGCAGTTGGGTCAGTGTGTGTATATGTGCGTGTGTGGGCCTGCTGGCCTGTCTCACCCTGTGTCTCCACTCCCACTATACATTTGTAGTGAACAACAGCGAGTGTGCGTGCAAGCATGCTTGTGTGTATGTCTGCATAATGCAGAACAGCCTTGCCTCCCACCCCAGCTTGAAAAAAAAAGTCACAACCAGGAGGCCACTTTGAAATACCAGGTGCTCATTTGGCAAATCCAGGCAACTGGGGTGTTTACATTTCAGCGACTGAGAAGGGAAAAAGACCAGATGCCCCTTTGAGCTGCTCAGCAGCGTCCATACAGAGATCACTCACATCGCCATGGGTGACAGACCTGTGTGTGTGTGAGACTCATGGTAGGGGTAGAAGTATATAAAGTGCACTGGGCAAAGTCACTAACACACTATGATGACTTGCAGCAGGGTGATATGATATAATGCAACAAAGCTGCAAATTAGCCACTGAAACAGCACCCATCCTGTGTCCCCACAAACCGGACACTAACACACACACACACACACACACACACACATATCTCTGTTTTTTTTCTCCCTCTTTTCTTCTTATTACCCTGTTCTCCTTCTCTCTGGCTTTTGAATAGTTCTATTGTCCTCACCCATTGTTGACACACTGTTTGCAAACAGCTCAAGTACTTCTTTATCAGTTAAGAAAACAATGGGGCATGAATCAGACTATGTAAATGTGGGGGTAGGTGAATTGCAAGGCAATGGATCTCTTCTGACACCATGGGCACCCACACATAAGCACACATATAGGCAACCACAGAGCACCTAGTCCCGACTGGTGCTGCACACATTTTTATTGTTTCATTATGTCTACTATCAATTTACTGGCAGTAAATTCGCTCTGTCTTGATAAAACATTGCCTGTCAATTTTCTTCACAGCACCTGCTCATAACAAATCACCGAGGCACTCTGTCTGACTGATTGCTTCTTGGCAGAGAGTTTTGTTTTGTCTGTTTGTATCAGCGGCAGGCATAAGGCTGGTGGTTATGGGATGGTGTGTGGGTTGGTGCTGGCAGCGCAACTGTTTCCTTGTGTGTGTATATCTGTGCCATAAAGATGGGTGGGGCTGCTTAAGAGGGAAAAAAGTCTGCACATTCATAACTCCTCTCTGTGTCTGTGCTTGTGTGTACGTAAGCATGCATATGTAGCAAAAATGTTAATGTTGAACAAATTTTTACAAGAGGGACCGCGCCCATGTAAATATAGCACCAAAGTTATTATATGTTTCACATTCGTGCTGCATGCATTGCTTTGTAAATTCAGAAAGTGAATAATAATTATGATATCGGCTCCAAACATATTCCAAAGCTGCTTTAGTGTTTTCTTAGAGAGTCAACCTGTGCGTCATGTAAATGTCATTGGGGACTGGAGAGTGGTTGAACTTGGCCACCTCCTGCATGTTGCTGTCTGTCAAACGCTTGTTGGGTACAGTCATGTGTGTGTGTAAACAAGATTTTGTGCGTGTGTGTGTATGTGTGTGTGTGTGTGTGTGTATGCGTATGCGCCTGCACAACTGCATGCATTCATCCCTACTGCCATGTGCAGGCTTGTCTGTGGATGGGTGCATGATCTTGAATTACATATCCGCTTTACCAAATTACCTTCTCTGCCAGGGATCTTGACTTTTGCTTGGTCTGCCAGTCGGTTGTCACAGCATGCATGAGTAGAGAAAGTGAGAGAGCAACATGCTATACCATTATTCAAAACCTCATATTTAAACTCACACAATCAGCTGCAGTTTTCATTCAGCTTTTAACTTTGATTTTATGTAGCATTTAGACAGGATAGTATAAGATAAACAGTAACAGATTTTAGATGATAAATAGACACACAATCTTAACAACAGATAATATAATATGCACAGTGGGTTTTGAAACCATCAAGAGGTTTGAAAAGGGTCCACCTTTAAAGATACATTTGAGTCCCACCATAAGCGAATTCAGGTTGAAAAGAAGTTGAATCAACATTAGCAACCACACACGTTTGCTGAAAGTCATCTGCAGTCAGTCCGTGATTATTTGTTATAGTCGCTGCTTCCTCCGATACCAGACAAAATACGATAGCGACTACGTGCATCCACCTGTATATATGGCAGCATAACTTGTTGTGACTCATAAGTAGTTGAAAGATTATGAGTTGCAGCCTAGCAGCACTAGTTTCAGTTGTTTGCCTGAAATAGTGATGATGTAATCATGTGAAAGTGCATGGACAAGTCAGAGTCCTGAGGCAAAACAATAATGTTGCCCCGCTTTGTCTTCCTTGAGTCTAGTGGAGGCCGAGACAAATGTGAAACTGCAGGATGATTGTGAGTGTTTGTTCATCTATGGCTAGACTAGTATTAGGGTACTCTTCTAGGCAATGTTTACGCAGACAAAGAAAAAATTTAAACAAAAAGGCAGTACAGTACAGTCATATGAACATGGAACTGTGTTGCATTTGTACAGACATGAATATGGAATTTTAACTGCTACAACTGTTTGCAGATGGACCTCAGGATAGTTTGTTGTTCAGATACTTTCTAAGTGAAAGAAATAAGTATTTTCACTCAGCAGTGACAACTCTTTCTTTTTGTGTACTTACTAGCATACATTGTTTCACTAATGCATACATGTTTCAATAATAGTATAATACTGCATCATCTAGACAGCAGAGGTGGAGGATCAAATTTCTAAAATGTAGCTAAGTTTTTGGATCTACATATTTAAGCTCTGTACAGCGCAAGATCAATATTAAAGGTTTGGTTCACCCAAATTACAAATAATATATAAACTTACTCTAGTGCAAAGGTCACTAATTGGCAGAACCCGGTCCGGATCTTGACACAGCCACCGTCCACTCCGGACTCGGACCAATAGCCGATTTATTATTAAGGATTACTACCTCGTGACGGAGCCCAGAAAACTCACAGATCAATTGCATGTGTTCCAATGGTCTCATGTGATGCTGCTCAGCCAATCAAATCTGTGTATTCCAATAAGCATTGCGAGTCAAATCAGCGAATGAGATACACCAGAGACATTTTTGAAACACACACGGAGAGAGGAAACAAAAGAGAAAAGAGATTTCACATGGCTTTTCACAAGAATGTACAGATTCTTACATGTACATTCTTCCCATAGGCAGTCAAAACCAGAATATCTCATATATCTCCAATCCTAGCTGGCAAGACAAGCCACAGCTCACATTTGTCACTGAACAAGAAGAAACAGAGAAGTGGCATATTAAAGGGAATGAAAGCGAAAAGGAGGCTTTAAAGCTGTTCATTTGTTAAGATGTGTTGAGTGTTTATTATAAAGTTGGTTGAGACTACACTTCATCACTTCAAGCTACACTTTTTAGTTTGTTTGTTTGTTTTTTTTTTAAAAACTGTATGTATGTATTTTTGTAATGCATCTCTTAGTTTACTGAAATTTAGAATTTATTATTAGAGAAGTTATTATCACTCAGTTTGATGTGAAAACTGACAGTAGCCTAAATATTGTTGAAATATTTGAAACATTTGCTGACTAAAAACACATGTTGATACAACTATATATTATGGCACTGAATAACCTAAATTATGTCATTATGATGTTGTGGAACTTTGCTTCTGGAAATTTTCTCTAAATGGACATTTAGATTTATTCATTTAGCTGACGCTTTTATCCAAAGCGACTTACAATTGCTATACATGTCAGAGATCGCACGCTCTCACACCAAAGGCATGTGTCTTATCCACTACGCCATCACCTTTTTGAATTTTAATTGAATACCCCTGCTCTAGGGTATCAAGCCATGTGGCAGTTTCTATCATTGTCCAGGTTTTGAGAAATCTATGTCTGAGATTTCTGCCTTAACATCAGTACAATGGATTAATGACATATTGTTTGTGGGGCTCACAGTATTGAATTACATTTTAAAAATTGTGCAGCAAGATATTTATTCTGGATAATACACAGAAAAAGATTTAAACTTGTCAGATGGTCAAACAGCTTTGGAAATCCCCAAACCTTTCTGACGCCATACTAGGGGGCGCTGTGTCCAGTGGTTTCTGTTCACAACCCACTTCATGCCGTGGTTAGCCAGCAGTGCTGGGGTGAGAAAGGAGACAGGGTTTGAATTTCTCTCTCAAGATTTTTTTGCCATTGTTGCACTGTCACATGTGAACAACCGGAATGCAACACTATCTCTTCAATGAGACACCGACTGAAAATGTTTGCCGTTACCACCGTAATACGTACATTATATTACGTATAAACAACAGTCACATTGCCCCACTCTCTGTGGTGGTCGGCTTTTCACTCCACCACTCCATGTGTGGCCATTGTGATCAGGTATAAACACTTTTGGTTTCCAACGAGGTTAGACAACGCTTCACACGAACTACTTCTTTGCGAGCAAAACCTGACCCTAAATCAGAGGGTTTCTGGAAAGACAAGCTGCTGTTGCATATGTTAAATATATTGTTTCAATGCTGTGAAACCACTAAAGAAATCCCATACACCTCCATTGTATTAGGACAGAAATCTAAAAATCTGGACAAATGAAACCAAAACTATCCACAGGACATAAATACAATATGAAAACGTTCTTTTTTGTGTGCATTATGTAGGTGAACCAACCCTTTAATACTGGATGAGCTATATCTTTGCTTTTTAGGTATATTTCTCTTTTTAGGTATATTTTTCTATTGTTTGTGGCTGTCCTGGCAGGGTCCTGCTGTGTTTTGTTGCTTTACATGCTGACTAGTGCTCAGGGAGTACTGGTATGGAGGAAGAAGCTAATAGGGACAAACACATATACATACACACACACACACACACACACACACACACACACACACACACACACATATAAATACGCAATGCCATGCTAAGGTAATAAGTACTTTGGTTACATTACGCATACGCTAAGGTAATAAGGACTTAGCACGCACACATGCACACACACAGACCACCTCACACCCACCCACACTGAGGTAATAAGGGCTTGGCTTACGCATACGCACTCAGAGACGCTTAAACTGAATAACTACAGTCTTGCACAATCTTGCCAACTGTCTGCTCTCTCACTACGTGACCAGTAGCCAGCAGGCCAAGCAAAAACGTAGCTAATCAAGTGACCAGCTGACACCCTCCACCAGCACCACCTCTGCAAAACAATCTACTCTCATTTAGATGCATTTATTCTGGTTTCAGATCATTCAGCAGAACCCTCTTACCCATAAAAGCAGAGTAATTTGAAATGTTACAAACATTTATCCAAAGATGTGGATGACATATCCTATTGGGTGTCCAGATTTGGGGGTGGTAATGGTTAAGGCTCTCTGCTTTCCATTATACGGCTTTTGGGTCATAGCATGTCATATACAAGTGGTGTGATCATGCAGAGAGAGAGAGAGCAACCGGATGAGAGCCATGTTGAATGGTAGCGACGGCTAAACTGAAACCATGTGCTTTTGCGGTTAGAAACTTTGTCATTACTAACTACCTCTGGGAGAGCTGGAGTATAGAGCTGGACGCCGAGGGGGAAGAAAACCCTTTTCACCTGACTGACAGTAACTATACAGGGACGATTTGTTGTGATTTGATGCTCATAAAAAGTAGACACCAAAGCTATTGACCTCCGCTTCTGTCAATGGCCTGAAGTAAGTATTCTGTATGGGATATGAGCATAGCAGTAACTACCCTATCACAGATTTTGATGTTCTTTCAAATAGCAGAACATTCCTCCAGGCCTGTTTAATAAGTTAATTTCCTGGCTTGTTTTTGCGTGATGTTCATAGTGACCTCCAATAACCCACACTAGAGAGCATCTGCCACCATTTGCCACTGTTGGCAACCGTCGGGGTCACAGACTGCACGGAAGATTGCATTTTGCAGATAGACATGCTAAAAGGTCAAGGGTCAACAGTGGGTTTCTGAACATGGAGAAAGAACGGCGCCCACAGGGAGACACTGTGTTGACATTGTGTTTGGTCACTTTGAACAATGTTATCTCAGACAGTGTGGGGCTCTGGGCCAATCAATCATTCTGTTATTGGACCAGCACCGGTGATTATTCATTCTAGACCTTTGATTTCGTCCGACGTCAAATGATTCCTGCAAGAGCCTCGTTTTTGCATCTGTGTCTGGACTTTGTTCTTGGGAATTTATCACTGTTGTACTTTCTTCATAACATTTAGTTACTAAAGTAAATTGAAAGTAATCCACTGCTGCGATGGAGACGTCCAGAATATTCATGAATCTAAAGCAATTTTCTTGGCACGGGTTAAGCTCAAGATATGTCAAGCTCAGCGATGGATGTAAGGAGACAGCGTATAAATCTGGAATGTACAGGCAAGCGTACCTCAGGAGCAGGTCACACCTTGGGAAGGCCATGCATTTACAGTGGCAATGATAGCAGCAACACACAGCACACAGGGTTTTTCCATTGTGTTAATGGGAAAAGCTCTGAAGCGTACAGTCATGTTTCTGCTGGCCAATGTGTCTGCCTTGACCTACCCCCACCGACTCTGCCACTTGGGCCAGACAAAATACTGTAATACTTGAGGGAAAGGTGTGTGGACTTACATGTTTGCTTTTGTATATGAATTTTAGCTGTGTTTTTAAATTAAGACCATATCAATAAATAACAACAACAAGTTGATAAAATATCATGATTAAAAATTCCCTCCAGACATATTTTAAGGCATAAAAAATGTGCTCCTTTAAATAATAATTTGTGTCTTTGTAGTTTGACCACAAAAAGGTAATTTTTTTAGTTAAAATGTGTTAAAGTATATCTACTCTTTCTCCATTATTTAACTAAATTGATCAATCAATATGTAAATATCGTTCATTTCAAAGGTTTATCTGCTGGGCACAAGATGCATCTAACTTCACCGAAAGATCCATGCTCTGTATATGTGCAAATGAGATTTCAAGTTTCCAAATTACACTTTTGTGAGTTGTATAATAATGTATTGACATTTTGACCTTCCCATGTTCATCTTTTGGAAACCAGAAGTAACCAAATGCGGGCAAATGGGTGGAGCTAGCTAACTTGGTCAGTAAGGTGCAGCTGTAATTCACAGTAATTGTGATATTAATTTTGATGGCTATTTTGGCTAGCAAAAATAGCCTTAAAACAAAGTGTTCTTACCAGAAAAAGTAAGCCACATCATCACATTATGGCAGCACCATGGTTTTGTTCTGTCCTCTGCCCGGCGTCAACTTCCACTGGAAGCATCTTAGAAGCGTTTTAGCAGCGGTACGTGTAGCCTGCCCCATGTAAGTGACTTTTTAATTTGTCAATTTTGCGCTTCTACTACCTTCTTCACAGCTCTCTGTCAACACTTTTTGTTCCGTCCTACTACTCTGTCCTGCTTGACGTGGCTTCCGTCAAAAATAGACTAGGTACCTGGTCAATCACAAGGTAGCCACCCCGTAAAACAAACCCTGTTTTATTGTCTGTTTTGCTCTAAATGGGACCGTAATTCACAAAATTAACATTATGCTGGATTGAAGAAGACTTGAAACTAGCAATTGAGACCAAAAAATAAATAAAATTTATAAAATAATTAATAAAATAAAATAAAGCCATTAGGAATGTGTTCACTAAGTTAATAAATCAGGTGAAAAGTAGGGCCGTTTTGTCATTGACTCCAATGCAGTCGGACCTCTTTTTGCAACCAGTGGAGACCCCCCTATACAAACATGTTGTGACAGCAATATGTGACAAATTGGACATGCTAATTTAAAGTCATGTGGAAATATTAGCTAATTGAGTGTAAGCACATTAAGCAACTTCACTTAAGGTTAGGCAACAGAAACCTTGGTTGAGGTTAGGAGAAGGCTTTTGTTGTGGCCTAAAATCTTCATTCACAGTTACTTGCTTCCTGAAGTCAGGAACTGAACCTCAGTTGCCAGAGTTGAAAGCAAATGTAATTACTTATCCACCAACTCAACTTCAATACCTAAAACTGTCTGTTTCTGTTCATGTTCTCTACGCAATCATGTTGTAGTGGTGAAAGATTATTTCTCTCACTTTTTGTCCACAAAGTGTGTAATTTGCATGCTCAGGCTGTTTGTCAGCGTTACACATGATACTTATACGTGTATGACTGCTTCTATCTATGACTGCCTGTCTGCCTAAATGCCTGCCTGTCTGTCTGTGTCGGCACAAAGACAGCAGGGTTGGGGTGATGTGAGGTTGAGTCATAAATCTACAGTCAGCTGAGACAGTGAAGGATATCTTTTCTCTGTTTGGTAGAGAAGGTGCTGAAAGATGATAGATACTCACCAGAGACAGACAGTAGCTGGTTGTGGCAGACGTTGGGGTGTTGGTGGTGGTAAGGAAAGAGGAGAGTGGGGGGTTGGCAAGTAGGTGCTGATTTACAGCGGCAGGACTTTAGCTAGAGGGGACACAGTGGATGTGGTGTTCGGTGTGTGTTTGTGCTGGTGTGTGTGGAGGAGGGTGGATGATGGTGGTCTTGAGGGGGTTCAGTCGGGGCTGCATTTGTGATCCTGTGTTAAGTGCTCGGTCAGTGGTGAAGGCCTTTAGGATTAGACCCCCTCACCCCTCCCCACCCCCAAAAACTCTTGTAAACAGCCCGCCCTCTCTCCCACACACTCACTCACACTCACACACACATGCACCTCCTCTCTGCCTGGATTCCAACTTGTGAGATTCTCCAGAGCCACCCACCACCAGTTCCTCCTCCACCAGCACTACCAGTACTCTTTTGCCTGTTCACTCACACACACACACACACACACACACACACACGCTCACATACTACAGCGCACACACATGTCAAAAGACACTCTAACGTACCAATGGCTCACCATTCCCTTAATATTGCCAGAGTAAAGCGATCCCCTCACACTCACATCACATTAGTGCTGCTATTAGGCCATACCCAGACATAAGAGCTACAGGGTGTGTGTATGTGTGTGAAGTCTGAGTTTTATGCATGCTAGAGGGGGTGATTGTTTGTGTTTGCGTCCGGGGTATGTGATTTGTGAGGGAGGAAAGGTTAGAGAAGTTTAGTGTGTGTTATAAAAGTCTTTGGTCTATGTTTGTGTATATTTGTGTGTGTGTGTGTGTGTGTGTGTGTGTGTGTGTGTGTGTGTGTTTGTGTGTGTGTGTGTGTGTTGCGTTTTAGGAGAGAAAGTAGAGACACTGATATCCTGGCACAAGATGAGTGGGAGGAAGGATAGATGAGGTTAGTGAGGGTCTGGCAAGGGCGCAGTAGGTGTAAGCTTGAGAAATTTCTATATGGCAATAAAATGTCTGCCACTTTGCTTATTGAGTTTCTAATGTGGGCCAGGTGCTTCTCATGAGCACTGTGTGGACAATTTCTCCCTGTCTGCTGACAGTATGTGTGCGTGTTTGTTTTAAGTCACATTTGGAACAAATTGCGGACTCCAAACCAGATCAGCCACTTGCTTCAGGACAAAATTGATGTCCACGATTTGGTCCCAGAGCAGTTGCATCCAGGAACAGCTAAAATATCCTGTTGTCCTCACTGAGGTTAGATTATAGAGTAAAGGTAAATGCAATGGTTAGGATCATACATGTTTTGGTTATGGGTAATGGCAAGCCTCCAGGAAAAATGTATCAATGCAACGTCTCCAGAAATAAGCTCTGCGTGTTGGTGAGTGTTTTCAGCACTAATCCTGACCCATTGCAGCCATTTTATAACAACAAGACTGTACATACAGTTTTACTGCTGCCATTCATAGACAAGAAAACGCTCAACCGTCAAACCGGACCCAAATGACACACGCTATAAAACGTAGAAAAATAAACCTGCTCCATAAGATTTGTAAAAACCCTGGCAACAAAGTACACAACTGCTGATTTATTAATGTGGATGTTCCAGTCATTGGAAAAAAGCCCCTCCCCCAAGTGTATTGGTTTATACCAAGCCAATGTTTATGGTTTGACACACTTATTTTCTACATTGGCAAACAGTTGGGGGTTCAAGAATTCTCTGAGACATACCCCTGGTAATCTTTTGTTTATCATAGACCAATATTTTTGCTTTCTGATCTTCAGGGAGAAACCTTCAAAGGTGTAACAGACTCCCAACAAAAATCTGTAAAATCTCATGTTTTCTTTAGCAAAACTGCTCTAAAGTCTTTCTACCTCATTTCCTTTTAAGAGCCGTCATAAGCGTATAGAAGTAACAGAGGTGGCAGTCGTGAACTCAGTGTGCTTCTGGTTGCCCTTTAATGGCGACCAGGCAGGAGAGCTGGGGCTTCAGTGGTTTTGGCAACAAACAAGACAGTCTTCTTTGAAGCCGCCACAGATCCTCTTACCCACGTCGCTTCACTTATAAAATGATTTTCCTTTCCTACGGGCTATGTCGTTGGGAGGTACGCAGGAATTCATATGGGAATCTGACAAATTTTGTGTCAGAGAGAGACCGACCTCCTGAAATACCTTAGAGAGAGCCTTTAATGCCCTTTTCCCCTCTGCTTATAGTTTCTGAGTATTTTTAGTCAACAAGACCAAAACGCTGAAATTATTCATCATATAAAATATAATTAAAAAAAACATTTTTGGCATGGGTTGTTTTTAACAATGATACTGTAAAATCAGTTATTTACATAGTCATTTGCCACAGAAAACAAACAAAAAAAATTATATTTTTAAATTTCTAAAAGTAGATATTTACAGCAACAGCCTGTATATGACACCAACAGCAAAGCACCGTTAATAACACAGGGCTGTTGTTAAAACAGTAAATGTGTACAATTATACAGCAATAGTCTGTGTATAGCACAAATGTCCATTAACTGTTGAAAATACTCCAAAATTTAGAGTTAAGTTAGGGAAATTTAGAGCAGTTCAACAAATGTTCAAACATTTTAGCCACTTAAATCCTAACACTCTGGAAACAGAATTACAAAATATCAACAACATTTTAAAATTACAATTTGTATTTTACTTACATTGCTATACCTATTTAGAAAAATAAATCTATGAGGGGTTGCATTTTCACTTTTAAAACATGAATTATCTGGGTAACTGCAATGTGCTGGTTTAAAATGCCATTGTCTTTGATTAATGAAATCAAAGTACTGGTAATATTCCTTCATAATGAAAGTGAATTATTGTTGCTCCACATATCAATCAGCTTAGAAAGAAAAATAAAGAAAGAAAACAAATCACAAATCTAATTCAGGAAATGAACTGGGAGTTTGGGTGAAAATAAGTTACACAAATTAGCCAAATGGCACAAGATTATATTTTAAAATACTATTTATTATCAGCTCTGTGACAGTGGCAACACTGACACATAAAACGGAGAGATGACAGAGCATATAGTCACATCTGTCTGCTGGCACCTCTCAGGAAATAGCATCCAATCTCCTTTCAACTTTACACTGACAGACCGGTCATTTGGCTCCACTTTGAGATTCCACAGGTTTCCTCATGACACACCTAAAACATTTCTTTGCTGCAAATCCCTTACATTAACTTTAATAACTTTATTTGAAGAGCGTGTCCGCTATTTTCTTATCTCCAAACAGAGCCGAGAACACATCAATATTCAACATAATTAATAATGTAATCGACTTCTGCTATTTAATGCTGACTTTGCCAAGTATAACTGCGCCTGTCATCTCTGGCTCAGTTATATATGTCTGACTTAATTAAATGTATCAGTTGGTTATTACTAAATTAAAAAAAGCAAACTGAACAAAATATTACTCAGCATTTAAGTAAATGTCAATATTATTGAAATATTCCCTATATATCAGGGTGCGCCTATAACCTGCATACTGACTTACTGTAGGCTTTTGTTTTGTCAGCAGTCCTGTAATTCCCCCACAGATCATAGGATTTTATTTGAGTGACCATATGGCGATTTCCGTTCATTTAAAAACTGCTTTGACCCCCTAAAACTGAAAAATGTGCATGAAGTAAGCAAGTTTTTTTTGTAAATAAAAAAGCAACGCATATTAAGGGTTGCTGTTTGGACTGAAATGTATATTTTCTTTGCAGATTTCCTAACTGTGTTAAGTACTGTTTTGAGAATAGACTGAAGCACTTACTGATACAATAAAACGATTGTAAAGGCAGAGAGACTGAGGAGAAAGGCTGTAAAAAGCCTGGTCGTGACAGATGCCCCCTTCTTCAGCAAATCCCAGGAGCAGGAAAAGTAGATTGCAGCTGTATAATCCTGCAAGGAAAAACTGCCTGCTGCCTTTTGCCCGACCGATTGAGTTAAATGTCTCACTGTATTACAAACACAAACAAGCGATTTAAAAAACTGTGCAGTGCAGTCATAAGTTCCCCTCAAAAAAAGCGCCGCGTACAGGAAAGTTTCTCAGTTCTGTTATGACTTTAAATTTAACAGAGAACTTCGATGCCACTGTCTTTTCAATCGAAATTGGTGGAAAACCTTAATGTTTTCCATGAGCATATTATTAAAATGATCTTAAATGATCTTAAATTGCTCGTTTTATTCATCCATATATATATATTTTTAAACGAAGTACAGAAGAATCTGAAAACAGGCGGGGCGCTGTTTAAATGTGTTGCCATCGGTGCCTTTTCGCAATGTTTTAGTATTTTGAAGTCACGCAGCTGAAGAGAAAATTGTTTTAATCAAAGTAAAACCTCAGCAGAAACTTCATTTTCCCCTTTCCAATGAAGCGAAGTGACCCGCAGGGAGGCGCTGTGCGTCCATGCCTGTGCATGAGCTGGGAGTCCCGGGAAAGGAAAGGCAGAGTGATACGCTGCAAAAACATAAAAATAAAATAAAATAAAAGACCAACTTGATAATTAAGGCTTGCATATCCTAGAAAAATGCACGTAAAGATACATGTCAAAATGTTGCACAAATTGTTCGAAAAAAATATCAAATTATTCTATCATAAACAAAACTGTGTTAAATCAAGTGTCTGGAAGAGACGAGACGTTTGGTATACTGCTGTAACTGTGCCGATAGGCGATGCGAGAAGAAAGACTACTCTGGGAAGTGAAGGGAAATGTTATAAATGCACTCTTGTTTTAAACAGACAAGGATTTTATTTTGATAATAAATATGAGACTATGATTTTCAAGGTAGACATTTTTCACTGCAGCCGCTTTAACCGTAACCCCTCCTCCTCCTGCTGGTGCCCCCTGGTCTCTCGCTCTCTCTCTCTCTCTCTCTCTCTCTCTCTCTCTCTCTCCTTCGCCACTCTCCCGTTATTCCTCCACAGCCTTGTGCTTCATTCCAGTGCACAAGCCGTGCGAAGCAGACGACTCACACAGCACCAAAGCTGATGAATTCGCTCAGGGAATTCGCCGCTGTCTCTTTATAGGAATACCACTTGATCGTGGACGCACGTGAGTGTGCACATGCCTAGCTCGGACTATACTCCATGGTTCTGACACAAGTGCGGCTATCTTTGCCTCTGCTCCCCTGACCACAGAGAAAGTCTTCAGATCTCCTCCAGACGGCTGTTACTTCTTGTTTTTTCATTGACTATCAGCGAAATATTGCTGGAAATATTCTCTGGATGGTGACCACGGACTGGACTACCTGTTTACAGCTGAGACACTCGATGCGAGGGGAGCGGACTGGAAGACTTGCGCCCGGTGCCTTTTCTCTGGTTTAAAAAGGCACGTTGGAGATTGCTGAAAAGGGAGAAGGGCTGCTATATTCACACATTGTACTCCAAGTGTGTTATTTCATCCGAACACTCACCTTTACGTGTTTTGGTGAATGGGGGTAACTCTGGTCCTGGAGGCTTGACACAGCTGGGACTAGGACGGGACTGGGTGCGTGGAGCGTCGGATCACCCAGGATTGTATTCCCTCTTCTCTCTCTCTCTCTCTCTCTCTCTCTCGTGGGTCTATTTACATGTCCGACCTGACCGCTTTATGACAATGGATTACTTTCTGCTTTTATGCAGCCTCTTGCTGCCCGTGGTGTCCGCCGTTGAAGGTAAGACATTTCATCTTCATTTTGGTTCAGTTGCGTTGCAGGATGCCTAAAGCATATTTTCCTCCATACCAAATGAGCCAGCACGCATGCTTCTTAGAGGGTGGGCAACGTAGCGGGTGAGGCTCCTGTATACCCAAAATCTTCGTTTTCTGTCATCTCCAAATCAAAACTAGCGTTTCGTTTTCATAGTGGCCATCTGGCTTTTTTTCAGGCATTACAAATGGCATTATGGGCTTTACGCAGCCAGGCGCTGATCGGTGGAGGTTTCAGTACACAATTGTTATGCGCGTCAAGGGAAGCTCATCCATTTCAGTGATACAATGTGTATTCGTTTTTGTTAGATCAGCTTTTGCCGGCTGCTAGTGCTTTCTTCGTCACTTAAGGGAAATTATCTCCACACTGTATCTCATCGGGGAGTCGCGGCTCCAAACCCCCCACACCCCTCCACACCCCAGACAATTTCTCCAGGACGGCTGCTTGTCCTTTAGGGCTGTATGAATTTGTGGCCTTTTGACATGTGGACTAAGATGAAAAAAATCAGATTATAGTCTGTTTTGATACTCAGCTCACATGGAAAAGCTGTATTATGATTTTTCTCATTTATAAAAGAAGGCTTGGAAACGCAAAATTTAGTAAATTAAATGAAATTAACTGTAATTAATTTATCTCAGTATTCATTTCGTGTTTAGTTTTGTTAATGATTTTTTTTCTTAAAGTGGCATCGACTGATTATTTACACATATATTTTATAACAGCTGCTTCCAATAACAAAGCCATCAGTTTAAGTGTTGATGTTTGCCGTGCATAGAATCAGCGAGAAATTAAGTCCCACTCCTCTGTTATAACTTACCTACATTTTGGAATATCTCACTGTGCTCTGTTTGGGGAAATACAAATAAGGGTATAGTTGAAATAAGGTTGGAAGGGGCCTAAAGCGTGAAACTGTGGACGCTGGAGCGCAGGCAAGGCTCCCGGTTGGCTTGTGATGCCAGTAGGAAAGTAGGACAGTGGGCCACTGGCTCACTAAACGCTTTTCTCTCTCAGCTTGTTCCTCGACCTGTCCACACAACGTCTTAAGAGTTTGTTTAATTCTTAAAACAAGTTAAATACGCCTGTCAAGGCAACTTTTTTTTTACTTTGCTTGACAATTTTAAACTTTACTTTAATGCTTAAACATGAGTCATATACAGTGGATAGGCTTCCTATAAACAGTAGATACACACAGGCGACAGTATAAACATTACGCTAAAGGACACGGTAATTTATCCCGCTCCAATTAAAGTTGTGTGACTTATTAAACATTCACAAAACTAAATAATTCCATCATCAACATCATCATCATCATTTTGCAATCTGGCTCAGTTCACTTGCATTTGATTCAAGTCTACCACTCTACTCACTTTCACACAGTGTCTTGACCCTAATTTCAGAAAACATCCGTAGGCCTGTTACAGTCGGTGCTTCTTGATCTTCAATCACCATTCACACTACTGCTTCCTCTGCCAGGACCAGGGGTAAAGAACACACGGGTATCACGAGTTAAAATAGTGCAAAGCTTATCTGATAAGGTTTGTTGTTTTATTGGTATCACTAAATAACAGGGCGACCAAGTATGATATGATAAGACTCCCAACACAGAAGGGACCTTACATTAGAACCAGCAATCAGACTAAAATGCAGTTTTGATGTTGCTGAATAAAAGTGCTGAATTAATTACTCTATAGGTGGATGGCTGGCATTACACTTTTCTAATACCAGCTCCCCCTGAACAAAATTATTTTGAAATTGTAGTTCTTTATTTTGCTAGGGACCCCCTGGACCTCTCCCAGTGACCCCTGTAGGTCACCGGACCCGAGTAAGGAACCACTGACTTAAAACACATGGCTTGAATGGATGAGTGGATTCTTGTTGTGCAGCAGTCGGGGACTCCAGAGGTAGAGAGAGAGGGAGAGAGAGGGAGAAGGGAATTGAGAGATTGAGGTAGAGACTGAGAAAGAGAGCTTTTCTTGACAATAGTACAGCGAGTCGCACAGGCTTGAAATTGATGAATTTCGTTAGAACAATCTATTCCTTACATAAGTGATACCATAAATTGTACCCGACTGACCTGGCTGGGGGTTTACCAAAGCTTTTAATACAGCCGGATGATTTATAGCCACTGCTGGGACTTCTTTCTGGTATATCTAGGTTTATGGCATTTCAGGGAGAAAGAAACGGCCTGGAGGGGAAGTTACCCCGGCCCCACCGTGCTTCTCTCCGGGTCCCGGGGTCACTCAGCCCGGGTAAAGGCTCTAAATGAATTAATGTTTTCTTTTCCTCTTATTTCTTTTTTCCTTTTCCTCTTATTTCTTTTTTCCGTTTTTTGTTCTCATCCACTCTTTAACGGTTAAACCAAACGTCTTCAATCTTGTAAATTTAATTTGCTTTTAATTATGGGGCTATTACAGGGTTTCGCTCGTTTCTGAGTCCTCAGTGGCTGCAAACATCAATGCTAAACAATAATCTGAATCTTTTCACTTCACTTGATTGAACTAATTGGGTGATTTTACTCGCCTCAAATGTGGCCCATAAAAGTAGGAGCAGTTGTTTTCCTGTCTTAATGATTGTTTTGTTGCTCTGTGCAAAATAATGAAATACCCAGGTCTCTATTTTTTATTCGATAGAATTGCGGGGGGGGGGTTACAGCTTGGATATTGAAACGTGTCTCTTGTCTGAAGTTCACGACTTCTAATTCCACTCAGGTTATTTCCTTTTTTTTTTATTAGATAATAAACTTAATTATGTTTATGTCAAAATGAGAAGCTGATCGTTGCAATGCTGGTGAGGTCAGGCCTTAGTGGGTGTAAGAAAGGCCTTAGCTGTTGAACTTAGGCTTTTATCAGTGTGCTGAGGAGACAAATTGCGTCGATGACAGTCCTGTGTAGCACACAGACGCTGTGGTTAGTCCTCGGTGTAAATTACTTGTGATATAAGGAGGAAGCATGAAGCATGGGGGGGGGGGGGGGAGGAATAAACTAATGACACGCAGGCCAGACCATCGAACAGTGCACCCACGTCAATGCAGTTTATCTGAGTTTGTTGTCTTAATGCATCCCCGTTGTATGACATTCTAGTTGCTGATAGAAGACATATCATTGGTTCTCATCTAGACTCTACCAGCATGTAAGCATTAGATGGAGTTTCAGTTGAACAACTTCCCAGGTTAGGAGCCATAGCTGGACAAAATTGTGTTCATTGAAAACGTTTGGCGAGTATTTATTATTACATTAACCCAGATATACTTTACTTGATGTACTTTATCCAAAGCCCAGCCTTTTGTAAAACAACTTCCAGTTGAACAACGCTCACCTGGAAAAATTTTCTAAGACAACTGGGCTTTTATAGTCGCAGCTCAGGGTTCCCCACTCCCTCTTCATGCTTTTTCCCTATTTACGGAGGTGTATTTTGTGGAGTGATTACGCACAACCAGGGCCTTTGAAGCTCACATGTTTATGTTTTTTTACGTGGGTGAGATCACACCTCCACAGGAGCTTTCCTGTGCCTGTTTGCAGTTGGCACGTTTCTCACCTAACTCTCTCTCTCACGGTCTTTCTATAGCAGAGGAAATCCCATTGTAATCATCATTGTTTTATTATCAATATTACCAGACATTGGAAGTAAGGCAATGGTCAATCATAAATGGCGATGGGATTAAATACCCCACCCCCCGTTTGTGATCATTAGGCATAGAGAAAGACTGTCTTAATTTAAGAGTAGAAATAGGAAACATAATCTGTCTTCTATTTTATTACATACTAAGATATAGGGCGCAGAAGGCATTTTTAATTCGTAAACTCTATTCCCACAAATAAAAGAAACTTGTTTAGGCCTAAATTAAATTTTAGGTGAGATTATTGTATGTGACTTTTACGGGAATACTTGTTAATGCTAAAGTGATTGTGTTTTTTTCCACCACTAATAACTTTCAAAGAAACAGCTTAATTGGCGGCTTGTTTGATATGTGTTCCATTTGACATTAATAAAAAGTACAAAATCAAATTTGGGTCTTGTTATAGGTTTGGGAGGGCTGCGTCTTGGTAAAACTCAGTTGACATTGATGATAAAGGGAGTAATGTGGCCATTTTGTCCGACACGCTTGCTGTCCGAAGGCCTTCATTCACCGGGTGTTATTTATGGGCGCAGCAGTCTGTGTGGCCTGAGCAGGACTCACAGTGAAGTTGCAATGTTAAACTTTACTGCAAGAGCTCCTCTACATATAATTCAAAAGCAAATCACTGAACAAATGTATTTAGAGTCTCAATTGAAGTGACAAAGGGAACTATTAGTGGCTGTATGGCAGCTATCACACAGACCATTCAAGAGCCGAGTGGAAACCCACTAAAGAGGCGTGAAAGCGAATTTGCAAAATAAAAGCAAAGTCATTCTGGCAATTCTACTAATGAATCATTCCCGAGGGCAATGTGGAAGTCAGCAAAATGGTAAAGGACTCCTATCTATCTATCTATCTATCTATCAATCTATCTATTAGTAGGTAGGTTAGTAGTTGTTTTTTTTAAAGAATGCTTATCAAGCAGAAATACTTGTTTTTTCATAATAGTGAATAAGAAACTGTTGGTGGAGATGTAAACAGGCAGTTGCCTAGGCGCGCACACAGAAACACACACAACACAAAGAGTGTTCAAAGTGCCAATTGATGCGGTTTTATTGATCGAGTGATTCAGCGCTGCTCAGCCTTTTAAAACCGCAGAATCAGGTTTGATGCGGGAGACTGCCTAGCTGTCTTCTTGCTAGAAGCAATTAGCAATTCATAAGGATATTTATCAGTGCGTCCTGAATCAATTGGCTGTGTGAAGGATGACTTCGCCTCTTGTGCAATAGCCACGAATGCACATTAGGCACAAAGGCTTTCTACTTTTACAACACTAATAACACTAACTGTTAACAACAACACTAATAATATGAATTATTATTATTATTATTATTATTATTATTATTATTATTATTATTATTATTATTATTATTAATTGTTTTTGTAATATTATCTGTAAGTAATAATTTAGACTTACAGACATTGAAATCAAATTAGGGTAATTTATTTTATTAGCTGGGAAATAATAATAATAATAATAATAATAAAACTATTGTTATTATTATTATTATTATTAGTAGTAGTAGTAGTAGTAGTAGTAGTAGTAGTATTGGTCAACTCAATTTGCATCTTACTATAAAGTCTATAACATTAAGTTATTTTTGCATATCATGTTCATTACATTTTTATGCTGTACTTCCCATTGGTAGTGCATTTGAATTTCCAATACTTGCTCCAGAGTAACAAATTAGCAGCGTAATGCAGATCAATGTCAAAATTCACAGATATACACTTGTTTAAAAGAAGAAACAAACCCATTCAGACATGAAAGAAAACAACAGTACCAGTTCCTCACTTTCAGCACTACCATGGTATATTGACCTCGACAGAGAACCCAGCCAGTCGGTAGGTCATATGTGAGACAGCAGCCATGTTGAACAGATGCATAGTGACTTAGGTTCAGATTGGCGTAAGGCGCTCAGGAAGACATCTCAGGACATTTTGGGAGTTGGGGTGGGATGGTATGGTATAGGGGGAGTTGTGAGGTGGTTTGGTTGGGATGTGGGGCAGATTTGGATCAGAGACCCATAGAGCAGCAGAGTTGACAGACCTTACAGATGCGACTGGCCTGCGGGAGCGCTCATGTGCATGGACTGATGGTTCATGGCTCATATGGCAGTGCGGAAAGATTCACCAAGCTGGAATTTCACATGTAGGCAAGCAACTGCCGTGTCAGGCCTGCTGGGGCCTTCACACACCAGGAAGTGGACAAAGCCATATGACCAGGCCAAAATAATGCAGCAGGGATGAAAATAGAATGATCAGCTTTGATTCTGTGGATTATTTATTGAAGATGAGACAAAATATGACACAGAGGATGGCCTCAAGTCATGTCCATTTTACTGTATGTGTTTAGGGCTTTACAACACAAAGGCCATTTCCAGCTTAGCCTTTGGGGATGACAAAACAGGCTCAGCAGAGGCAGAATATAAAACCAGCAGCAAAATTACACAGAAAAGAGAAATATGAGAGTAAGAATATTATTATTACAATAATACAATTATTTTTATGGTTGTTAGTGTTAGTTTACAGTAACCTCCAAATGTAGTTAAATCCAACCATATTTTTCAGCTGACATAAATATTAAGATATAGATGTCAAAGGCTGTATTTGTATGTGCATAACAACAACCATGCAAAGCCACTAGTGACAAAACACGAAATGGTTTAATTTAGCCATTTATATAACACTGTAAAGTAAATCTAGTTTGTGAAAAATAATTGGGATATGAGGATTGTAATTGCAGTTAAATAAAAATAAGGGGTTTTTATGATATTGAGGTGAATTTATGTTATAATATCCATGTTATGTTAATCCAAGTAAAATTGGAGACCAACAATACTTTAAAAAGCATATAACCAAACCAATGTAGCTGTGTATAGTGTCGTGTTGTAATTGCTTTAAAGTTAAGTATTTGTGTTCACGGAAGTGAGTAGTGTGTTAGCTTCATGAGAGTAGGTTATTCTAAGACTATTTTCTGGACTATTTCCAAAGCTGTACGTGTGCATGCAGTTTGTGTGTATGGCTGTTTTGTGTATGGCATTTGGGTGTGCAGTCCATCTTGGCATCCGACAGTGGGGCCTTGTGGGATGGCAGGTCTTTGACACACACTGTCGAGAGCAAGCAGAGGAGGGCGAATGTGTCTGGGCCTGCCCACTGCACAGACACACTGCTGGTGTCTGCAGTCAGCCGAGCAGAACAATGGTGAGACACACAGACACAGTGAGAGAGAGTGAGGGAGCAATTTTGCCCTCACAGGGAAAGCAAGCTGGGCAGTGCATCTAGGCAGAAGGAGAGTGTATATGTGTGTTTAGGAGGTTACAGGGGTTGGGGAGTGTGTGTGTATTGCTGGGGGTACAGTATTTCACGGTATGTCTGCTCCTCTAACAAGGAGGACTGAATTAAAAATAAAGTCATGTGATGACAGCAGAGAGAAATGGACACACCACCCTTTGTATTAGTCCGTGGCAATAATAGGAACGAAGGTTCAGCTTATTTACTTAAAACCTTTCGCTTAGGTTTCAGACCATTTTCATGCCGCAAAACTTCCTAACCATTTCAGACCAAATAATTATATAACTGTATTCCCTGAATTAGGTGAAAGACAAAAAGTTATTGACAGCCCCTTATTTGTACATTGGTCAAAACTTATTCAGAACCTGTTCGTTTTTGTCATGGAGCCGCAAAGTTTTATAGCATGTGAGCATGCATGTGTTTGTGTCGATGTGTGACGGATGTTTCACTTTGTTCAGCTCACTCAGACAGGGATGTTCCCCTTCTCTGGTCCTTACTGGACTACATTAATGGCTTTCAAAATACTGATGAAATGTCTGACATAATATTAATGGCCATCAGAGTTGGTGTTTTATAGGCCCTGTCGGCACCTGATGTCCATAAAGTGCAGCTGAAATTACCATGTGTCAAAATGTCCAGATTATAAGTGAGTTGGGACCTTCTCTCAGCCCACGTCCGGTGACCCCTATGCAGAGGTCATGATGGCAGTCTGTTTGGGTGAATTTGTTTGGGGCTTACTCCCCAAGGCTAACTTGTTCCTTCTCAACAATAGCTGCCCTAACACAATCAAGCTCCAGGGGTTATCGTTTTCCAGTGGCAAATAAAAATACACTGGAAGAGGATGTGTATATTTAGAGGGACCGACTCAAACAACTGACCAGTTGGAGACTGGGTCAGAGATACACGCTTGGCTTTTTTTGTCATCGGGGCCAGTCTGCACAACAGGGGAATTGTATATAGCTTTTGCATGTAGGAGCCTGTAGGGACATGTGACAACCATTATGTTGCTCGTCACTTGGCGAGCACAGAGGAGGCAGGGATATTCAAAGGAACATAGGGTGGAGTTTGGGGGAGTAGACTTCTTCTAGCAGCAGTTTGATTCACCTAGGGGCCTCCTCCCACCATTTCTTTATGAGCTACAGAATCTTGTAACAAATTTTGCTGATGAAGCAGAAAGAGATCTTTGATATTTGTCTTTAAAAAATAGCCAGTTACATCTGTCTGGAGAGTGGACGCCGCTGTAAAACAGTTTGCCTTGAGGGGCGAGAAAGTCCACATATCCTGGTTTCACTCTTTGCTGGTCTTGTTAACTGCAAGAAGAAAAGACAGATGGGGGGGAATTTCTTTTTTGAGTTTAACCATAGCTGGGTAGTTGATGGTGGGACTTTTTGAGACACAGGACCTTGCTCCAGGGCCTGTTCCCTTCAACACCAGAAAAACAGCTTTGTGTGAACACCGATGTGTGATGATAGGAACGGCTTCAAGAGAAAAGCTGAAGTCATGACTGATGTGATGGGCTCAAATGTATATTGTAATTAACCATAATGCATGTAGGAGAACAAGAGTGTTTGGAAAGTGTATATTTTACTTGGTAAGGGGTCTGTGTGAGTGTGAGTGTTCCCATTGAGTGCAGTGTTGGAGCAGGCCGCTATTACACCTTATTCCACCCCACTTCTCATCCTTGGTGTCAAAAACACTCACCAACTGCACTTCATCTACACTTCAAAAGCCCCGCAGGCAAGAGGAGGGCTCCCCACTTCTATTAAATATTTCTCCCATTCCCTTTTTGTCTTCTTGAGAACAGCGCAGGTTCAACCTGCTGTCTTATCAACAGCGCACCAAATTCACTCTGAACTCCTTAAGCACACTCCCTAGTGCACAGCTCACACACGATGAATCCAGCACATTTCAGTGGCAGCTAGCAACAATCACACGTGACCTTTTGTCAAGACATTTACATAATCCCCATGGTTCCATGCTGCAGCCTCCTGGAGGCACTGTCAGCTGTGGGGAACATTTATTTAACCTCAGCTCAAGTTGAAATGGAGTTTCAGTGACACAGTGACTTTAATGTTTAAGTGAGTGCAATATTTAGAGGGCAATGAAAGGAAGGTCAAACTGGCTATTATTATTAAGGCCAGCAATTCATGGGGGCAATCTAGCAAATGTGGAGGTGTTCCTTTTGGCCTTTTGTGACTCAGATGGCCCTAATACCTGTCCATTTGGTAGGGCTGTAGATGGCAGAGAGCTATAAAGTGATATATGTGTGTGTCTGGGACACAGATACTCTCTTGATGTGTTTTTCCAGGAACAGACAGAGGAAAGGAAGGGAGGCCACCCTGGGTTTGCCATCAGCTTTAGTTAGTTCACAGAGCTGCTGTTCCACTGTTACAATAAAGTCAGTTCTGCAGCAGACTTTCTTCTTTTTGATTGTAAGATGCAATAAATAATACGTTCAATGCAACCTCAACTGTAGATAAAATGTATAATTCACATATATGTAATTTCAAATGTATATTCAGTGTCCATATGGCTGTGTGACATGGCAGTTGTTAACTGTGGATTAAACAGGGATTTGACAACGAGTGCTGTGAAACACTAATTGCAATGAGCCAGATGAAAGCGCCGGACAATGTAGGCCCCCCCCCCGTGCCAAGTCAGGCCATAAACAGCTTACCTTTCCCCTCTCACACCCTATGGAAATCCCTTATGACATCTCAGCTCACACACACATACAACGGTGACAGTTGCTTAATCAAACAGCCATACACACGCATACACGCATTACCTCCGCCCAATACACAAACCAGACAAGCCCCCACGAAATCCTCACGCATGCAACCACGAGCTTTGTGGGGTCAGAGCCCACATCCACTCACTCCTCTGCTAATGGATCAATCAGCTGGTTCCATTCATTTCATTGCTGTCAGAGCATATCGATCAGCCCCTTTCTCCCCTGTCCCAACAGAGCAGCAGGGGAGCTCAGAGATCGAGAGGAGTAGAAGGGGCTTGAAACATCCAGGCAGTTCAAAGACTCCTCATGTCTTATCCGCTTTGGTTCCCCAGAAATATGGCGTTTTGATGGTGTGTAGCAGTGTGTATGCATGTGTGTGAAATGAAAGAGAGAGGAGGAATTAAAAAAAGATCAAGAAGGCAAGACGTCTAGAGTTTATACATGGTATCTGACCTTCCTTTTACCTTTGCGAGACTGGTGTGTTAGCACTGTGGACTCCAACATCGCAGGAAGGCTGGAGATAGCAGGTGGCGGATTTCAGCCAGTTGCAAGCTCATTCACTTCCAGGGATGCCCCTTCTTTGCCATGAAATCTAAACTGCCCCGCCCTACTCTGCAGTGTGAGCCTCTAGTTTGGCTAGGTGAGCAATATGTATGACGGGTCCAACTCTCGCCATGCTGCACCCCTCCATCCCACCAACAGAGTCAAAGTCAGAAAGGTTATCAGTTATTTAAGCACCTCAGAGTTGGAGTTGTGTGTGTGTGTGAGGTCATGCAGAGTGAGAGAGAGAGAGGGAGGGAAGAAGAGAGGGTTTTCGTTTTCAAAAGCCACTTAGTTCTGTTTATTGGCCAGCCACTTCCTTTCAAAAGGTGTTGAGAGAAGCAACTATGCAGGCCAGAGGTTGCAGGGAGCCAAGGTCAATTATGTTGTGGTTCGGGGGAAAGGAGTAGAGGAGGATAGGTAGCAGGCGGAAGAAGAGGAGGAAGGAATGTGAAGAGCTGAGGAACAGAGCAGCAGTAGGTTCTGAGACTGTGAGTTCCCCCCGAGCAGAGAAACTGTAATCTCCTGACTTGGACGCTTTCCACTAACCTATCGTCCACTTTCACACCATGCAGCTTCCTCCCAGATACAGGCTTATGCCTAGGAAGGATGATCAATTGCTCTCCACCAATACCTTTCACCATCTTTTACCCTCAGTCTCTGTTTATTACTCACACATAAACTCACATTGGTCCCAGATGAAAGGTCTAGGCTTTGATGCAGTCTGGAAGGAATCTGTCAGTGTTTTATTTAATGAAACTGACAAGCCAGACAGTGCAGATCAATGGAAACATTGTGTGACGATTTCAAGATGCAATCTCCTATAGTGTCAAAGTGGGTGAGTCAATGGTAGATGGAATGGAATAATTAGAGTTAAACAAAAAGGCAGAGGGAGTGAGTGAGTAAACACAAATCTCATACGAGCTGTGAGTGCAAGCTTATCAATAGCCAAGCATTGTGGTTTTATTGCTTGCTCACAGTTAAATGTCTGAGAAATTCAGAGCCTTGTTACAGTAAACTAGGTTATCAACAGGAACAAAGCATGGTGTCATTTTCAACATTTGGTTTCTTTTTATAGAGCGGCAAAGTTTACTTTTGATTCAAATGGACCAATATATTTTATTAGAAGAAGTCTGAGGCTGTAGAACCGCAGTGGTTGTTTTGCACAAGTTAATCAGGTACCACCAATTTCAAGGTCCCTGTATGTTTTGTGCCAGCCAGACACCCTGGCGCTCTGGCCTGTCAAAGAGGCAGAACTGAAAGATTCAAGGCTTTCCACCGAAAAAGGTGGGCATTAAGCAAAAATCCTCTGCAGACAAAGCCTCCTTTTAGATGCTGTTTACCTTCCTTTTCTTCACCTCCCTGTCACTCTCTTTGGCCTTGTCCCTTTCCCAGCCCTGCTCACAGCCTATGATCTCTCCGCCCCCTCTCTTTAAGTGTCATTCTCATCCTTTCGTCTTTCATCCCATCCTTTTTGTCCATCGTTCTGCCCGCTGCCCCTCTTCAGTTCCCTCTTCTGTGACCACAGCTTATCACAGTTACAGTAGGTCCTAATTGCAGTATTATTTTCCTTTCCCTGTTATCTCACACCCTTGTGATATCAAAATCCCAACAGTGACAGTAAGCAGCTGGGAGACAGATGTTATTTACTTCTCAGAGACCCTTTGTTGTTGCCCACTACTTGATAAGGTCTTGACTGTCAAGATGACTTCCCCTATTGTATATGGAGAGAGGAAAGTCTGCAGTTGAAAGGCATGACAAATGCACACCATCTCCCCTCATTTCACTGACTGAAATTGTTTCCTTACATGACAGGTCTGACATGCAGTTTTCTTTCAACATGTCATTGTCGCCCGCGGCTTTTTTTCGCAAAACATGTTCCTTGCCTGTCAGCTTGGACAATACAGAAGATTAGTGCAGAAGGAATGGCTACAAAAAAGAAAGGCTGGACTGCACTAGTGGGTTGTAATGCAATATGTTGCTTTAGGTGGCAGAGGGTGCCTAAGTGGGAGTCGTGTGAGGTGTCTGGGTTTTAAATACCTCAGCCAAACAGCTTAGAGTGTGAAAACAATCGGCAGAGACATGAAAGTGTAAGCGAGAACACAGACACAGGGGTCAGATAACCCCTGGCCAGATGGGGATGGTCAAGTGAGCAGGGGAGAAAGGTTGTGGGGGGTTGCAATGTTTATGCCACTATGTCAGGAAAGGGATACAAAAGCATTACCTCCTGTGCCACGTTTGGCCTCTGTAAATCCCCACGGGTGCAGATATAAAAGGGTGGTGATGATTAGAGATTCAATTTGGCTTGCCATCAATCAATGCCATGAAGATAGACAGGATCGCTGCCGATAGCCCATCCTTGCAACCAGATTGGGTTTGTGCCTCTTGGGATTCACGCCTTTTTTTCACGCTTTGTTAATTAAGCGACCAAGCTGCCCCTGCACTTACTTATTTATGAATCTTGGCTTCGACTGGTACTGGAGACCACTTGGTCTCCCCTAATTAGTCCCTCACTAATGGCCCTGCTTCCAGACAATCCATATAGTCTCAATCCAGACCGTCGACCCCCATTCTGTCAATGCACACACGGAACCATAACACCCATATGACCTTGACGGTACACAATCCACGTTGTCTGGTGTTGTGTTTCTGTGGTACTGGATAAAGTGCCTCACATGGGATAATGAGGCAACACTTCAAAAAATCAATTTCCATCTCCGTCTGTCTAAGTAATTCCTCACCTGTTCATTAACCCAAGAATAGAGCAGCCCGGATGCGTTGAGCCTTGACAGTCATTAGATATGGAAGAGAACCTGAAGGAACAGAACGAGGGTGGGGGGGGGGGGCCTCATGTTGGTGAAATATTAACACTTTCCCAGAGCAGCAAGGGCTTTACAGATTTAACTTTGTCATGATTTATTGATATGTGTATCTTCCTTTAAACAGGGGCTTGTTTCAAGCATAGGAAAACAACAGATGTATACTGTTGCCTTCATAACACCTTGTCGAGTGAAGTATGCCAGTAGACGTAATTACTATAACCCCAATCTTATAATTACTATAACTACCAATCAGTCCAGCAAACACCCTGCCCAAAAGCCTTTTTCCCTTCCTTTCAATGAAGTCACTGTTCAGGGTCAGTAAGCCCATCCGCTGTGGCCTTGTGTGGTGCGGTTTGAATCCCATAAACACTGGTCCTGAGTCAGATTTACTGGCCAACGGCCCTGGGGATTCATTTGTATTCTACCCAATTTGACTGGTTCAGGGTCAGGGCCGATGACTAATCAAGTCGGTGCTGATCCACACCCTGTGGTTGGAGCATTACCAACCCCACCTAACTCACTTGGACCACCAAGAGGTCTGGCTTGTGTGTATGTGCTTGTGTTGAAGGTAGATGGAACACATATGAGCTTCATGGAAACATACTGATATTTTTAGTGCATCTCATTTCAGTGTCTCCAGTTGGGGAGAAAAACAAACTTGCACCTCTTCGTTGTTTATTCCCTTTGGATTGTGTTGCCACGGGCCACAACAGAACTGAACCCAGCTGAACATTTGTGCTAATGGGTGAGCTTAGGCATAAACACTGGGATTGTTATTTTTTAACTAGCTAAGTTCGCCGGAGGCTGTGTTATAAGGATCACAATAAGGCAGGTGGGTAGGTGGGGGAAACTTCTGGGTGAGTTATGAAAAAGTTAACCATTTCTTCTCTTGGACAACCCTGGTTCAAAACAAGATTCTTCTTCTTTGTGTTTACTTGAATTTACACATATATGTCCATTTTCACATGTATGTTTGAAAAGGCAAAAACAGTAGTAAAAAATTGTTTCTCCCCTGATTGTAGTTCCTTTCATAAGTACCTTCAACCCAGAACATTGTTGTCCCTTCTCTAGTCTTTTTTTTCCACTACTAAGCACACATCAGCCCCTCTTGTAGTCAAATTATTCAGATAATATTAATTCAAAACAGAGTGGGCTGTCAAAACAGCAATGGATAATGTTTTAAATGAATATTGACTATAACGTGACCTTTTTAACCGATGACCCCTGCAAGTCTATGAACAAATCAGAATACTCATGCACACGTGAACACGCAGCTGCTGGTGTTTGCCGGTGATAGCATGGCACCTCTATAATACTTTTGTGATCCTGTTGAAATTCCCGGATGACCTTCTGTATCCCTGCTCAGATTTACATCCATTCAAGATGAAAATCCATGTTTTAGGTACAGAAAAATATGTATATGTGTATGTATATGCCCAAACATGCACACTATGTGTCAGCACATAAATCAATATGCGCCCGGCATCCTTGTGGCTACAGTGGCTACTTTGTGTGTGTGTGTGTGTGTGTGTGTGCAGGTAGTGGTGCTGTGGGGGTAATTGGTGACACCCTCTACTCCAAACTGCCAGCTTTAGTTACACAACAATTAAGGCTGAATAATACATTAGCCAAGGTAGGCCATATTCCCCCTACATATCGCAAGAGAAAGACAGAGGGATGGAAAGGTAGACAGATGACAAAATGAAAAATATCCACACTATATATCTTCTATAGAGATAAAAACAAGCTAGAAAAAAAAAGATATTTAACCCAGAACTGTTCCCTCCCTAATCTCATTTGTCATCTACATCATTCAGCCAAACCGTCAAACTTCAACCTACCTAACTTCTTGTTTAGATAGTGTCCCTCTCTTACTCCCTTGTCCTGATGTACTACCAGCTTTTTTTGTTTAGATTTATACTGCTGTTTAGGTGCTTTAAGGGCAACAGGACACCTTCAGATGAAAGAGGAATCGAGGCATAAACTCTAGGCCAGCCAGCTGGCTAGGGTTTAGCAGACCTGCTGGAGTGTGTGAGGGTCCTTGGGCATAGATCGCTGATGCAAGTGGCTCTGTAATCATGGTGCGATTATTTAGACATCCATCTTACTCGGACAATGACAGGTTGAGTTTCTGTTTGTGTATGTGTGTGTTAGAGAAAGACGGAAAGCAAATTTTGTCTGTGTCTATGTCTTTCTGTGTTGTGTGTATGTATGTGTGTGTGTGTGTGTGTGTGTGTGTGTGTGTGTGTGTGTGTGTGTGTGAAGCATTGCATTTTGGGACTTGTGTCCTTGCCAGTCTGGCTGTTTCTGTGCATGTGTGTATGCATATACAGTATGTGTCCAAGTGTGTTACTAACCACTGCACAAATTATTCTGTCTTTCGCTGTTGTTGCTGTCTGGGGTCCTCTGTGTGTCATGCCAATGCACAGAGGTCTTTACGTAATTGAAGTGAGCCCCTGAAAGCCCCCCGCCATATGGACCCCAGCAGCTTTGGAAGTCTGTCCATCCATCAATTTCTTTTAATTGCCCAGAGCCAGGATTCTGTGCTGTTACTATCTATCGAGTGGTTTCTCCATAGGTTAAATACATTAATATGTAATAAGGTTTGGGACCATACCAATCCCTGACCATGAGATTGACCAGAAAATTCTGAGTTGGACTGAGAACAGGTAGCTCATTATTGTCATCTCCATTTGATTTACATCCTCTTTTCCTCCACTTTCTTTTTTATATTAAAGTGTTATATAAAGAATAAAATATTTATCAAAGCTACTACCAAATTTCCCATAGAAACAAGGTGCTGCTACTTCCACCTCCTTTTTTGTTTTTAAGACTAAAGATATATGACCCCAAAACACCCATCATTGTACTGAGATCATGTTGTTGAAATTGTGGAACTAGAATAATGTTTTGCATTGTTTGCAATATAAAAGTCAATATTGTTTTGTGTCATAAAGTTAATCCCCCTGTGTACTTTAAAGTTATACAGCCAGTCTCCTGGAATCTGTGGCACAAAATATGAAGTGCATTTTAGATAGATAGAGGTTGTCAATCTTCACAGTAATGATTTTGTTTTTTTATGGTAATTATACTAATGTTTTAAAATAAACATGGTAATAATTTATTGAAGCAATACAAAAACCAGAAACGTCTTCTCCTCTCCTATTTTTTCTTTTATATTGCAACAAACCTCTAGAGTCACATGAAATTTTTGTTGCGTCTGTAGCTGTAGCTGATGTTTGCATTTTATCATATCATCTTGCAATGTTGGCTGTCTAGAAACCAGAGCTTGTTGCTACACTTACAAGAAGCCACTTTCCAGGACTGTAAGCTAAATGGCTAAAATGTAAATATAAAGTACATGAAAGGTCTAGTAGATATTAGCATTGACATGGCCATGTTTTAAGCCTTTTCTGGATGCTCTCGCTATGCCTGTCTCCTGGCTGGTTCATTACTTGTGCTTTTAGCTGCTAAAGAGGCAAAGTCCATTTGCACAGAGGAGGTCTAACAAGTCGAGTTATTACAGCAGCCAAGTGTGAGATTAATTAACTCAGTGGCGATTAAGAATGCAGGTCCGACGAGAATCTCGGTGGAAGCAAGGGGAGGAAAGGGAGAGAGAGAGAGAGAGAGAGAGAGACAGATAGTGTGAGAGAGAGCCTCCACTCCAAAACAGATCAATGTGATTAATCTCACCCAGCCATTTGTGGGTATGTGGCATGTGAAAAAAAAATAGCCATAAATAATAATGATCTCTCCTCTGCACCTCTTACTCTAATTTAATGAAGCCAAATAACAAATAAACACATTTATCTGCCACCACCAGCTTCAGAAATGAAATAAAAGCCTGGTCCCTAAAATAAATATATAAACCCTTTTCAGTAATCAATCCACAGCTGTTTGTCATTATAGACAATTAACCGTTGTTACACAGTACAAAGAAGAATGAAAAAACAGCAGACAGAAATTAGGTTGTATCCAGCTATCTCGTGCAAGAGAGCAATGTTGCCAAGGTTTTGCGGGGTGAAAAATTGAACCACTTCACTCCAAAGCTCCAAAGTTGGTTAGCTAGTTATAGCCAGCAAACACACACCTAGGGATGAGGAAATGATAGAGAAGAATGGGAGTGGTAGCTGTTTGTGTTAAGGAGACACTCTCATAAAGGCAGGAACAAAATAGAAAGAGAAAGGACGGAAGGAAGGATTTGTGAGGGAAAGAGAAAGGACAAAACCAGCCGACCTGCCTGGTTTACCTTGCCCAGTGTTTTATATAAACACTGTACATGAGTGCATCAGGGCCATTTTTCCTGTTCCCGTTTGTAGTTGCAAAGTTGCATGCTACATTAAGATTTTAACTATTTTACATAAAGCGTCACTCCCCAACTTCTTTGTAATTGAGTGTACAGAGAAAGAGATATCTCTGCTTTTATGTGGTCTTTGTGTTGTGGATTTGCGTGGCTGTAACAGAAAGGGTGTGTGGGTGTATGAGACTGTCTCAGTCACACAGGCCCGCAGAGCCCTGACCTGGCAGGTTGCATTCCTGACTTCAACTGCCCTAACCTCCCTTTTGTTCTCTGTGTCTTTGACCTGAATGGATAATGACTGGGCAAGCAGGTAAACTGTAACAAGGCCTCTGCCGATTTAACGAGCCGCTGTGAGAAGCAACAGCCTGCCTGCAGGGTTTGCATGTCACCTGGTCCTTCTTATCCTTCCTTTTGAAAAGCGAGGACAGGGGAGTGGGGTGTGATGATGTGTATGTGTGGTGGCGGAGGTACAGTATAATTACTCATCTACTAAAATTCCCCATCTGCCACTTTTTCTCCCTTTCTTTTTTCCCACCCTTCTATTTTTTTCTTCCTTATAGGTAAACGAGGGCATACCTGGGAAATTAACATGACTGGCGGTGATAATTGACTTGATAATTACCCTGCAACATCTTCATAAATCATCAGCGGTTGCTCGGTGAGCCAAAAGACGGCTTTAAATATGTCTAGCTGGAGTCCGCACTAATAGGGTAGTCCCCAGCTCCTATTTTGGTTTTGTTTTTTGTTTATCCTGTCTGTGCAAGTTTCCGAGGAGAAGCAGAAAAGAAACAAGCCAACTTCAAAGGCTTTTGGTCTCTACCACCGCAGTATTTTTTAAACTGTTTTAAAGTAATTGGAAGCCACTGGCATGCGGAAAATGTGAACCGCATTGGGGCTTTGCTCCTCACTGCAGACGGACAGGCAGCTGTTCCGGGTGTAACAGGAAGTAGCTAAATTTAATAAGATTCAGCATGATCATTACATGCTGCACTGGAAGTGCATTGTAAGTTGATCTGATATGTTGGCAGATGACTGTATTAGGAGAGACTGTATTAAGAGAAACAATGGTAGAGGGACAGAGAGAGAGAGAGAGCAAAAGAGCGAGAAAGAGACAGAGGGCATGTGTTTGTGAGAGAGACTCAGTGGCTATTGAAACAGAATGGCAAAGCTGGGTGCTAAGCCCTTTTCTTGTGGTACTCAGCCATTCAAAAAGCCACGGCTTTTATTCAATGCCCGGTTCCAGCTCTTTCTAGGCTACACCCCCAGTGAACAAACAGGATTTGTGTGTGTGTGTGTGTGTGTGTGTGTGTGTGTGTGTGTGTGTATGAGTCTTAATAATATGTCTCATTTTCTAATTGTATGTGTGTTGGTGTTATTATTGTTAAAATAATGTATTATGCATAATGTGTATGCATTAGCATTATGTAAGTGTACAGTATGGGTTTGTGTTCCCATGTGATTGAGTTCTGTTTGTTGAGTCAGCCCATGCTGACACACAAAACTGCCTGAAACCTGCTATTAGAGCAGTGAGGTAACCGCTCACACAGAATCTGACTGCACAGGCAGCACAATAGCCCACCTCCTATTGAACAAAACTGTGTGTATGTGTGTGTGTGTATTTGTTAATGTTTAATGCTTCTAGTGCCTCTGAGACACTCAGATAATCACCAGCTTCCACCCATACAACCAAACACCCATCCATTCACACAGGTGAGTGTGCATGCACACACTAACACCATTCTCGGCACCAATGAAATGTTTCTATTGAAATTCACACATAGCTCCCCAAGGACAAGTTGCTGCGATCACATTTTCATATGTTTGGTCCCAGAATCTGTGCTGCTATCTTCTACACAGTCACAGTGTTGTGAATGGACACCCTGGTTGGCGCAGGGGACAGGGCAGTGGAGCAGAGGAAGGCAGGAGGGGACAAAAGTAGGAAGAAAAGGACTTGAGAGGAGAACAGCAGAGAAAAGAACAGCAGTGAAGTAGACGATGGCTCCCTGAGCTGCAGTAAGGCAATGAGCAAAAAAAGTTCCCATCAGGCTGCATGTAAAACACAGACACTTCAGGCAGACACACAAACATACACATGACATCGTAGACGTCTACACACACACACACATACGGTCTCTGAAGGCCATTGCATGTCAGCATGCCAAAAACACAGTGGCAATAAAAGAAGTGCAGGGGCTGTGGGGAATACAAGAGAGCATGTACCAGCTCTCCATCTTCTCCTCTCCTTCCTTTTCTCTCCCGTGTTCACCCCCATCTCCCTTTGTTACCGTGCTGCCCCCCCTTGCCTTTCATTCCCATCTCTTTCTCTGCTTTGCTCTCCCTCTCTCTTTGAGAATCTCTTCTTTTCTCTTTCACTCCCATCTCTTGCTCCCCCTTCCCTCCCCCTGTCATTCCTTGTCTCTTCCCCTTTTCCTCTCTTTCTCTTTCTTCTTTTACTGAAATCTATGGAGACTTACAAGCAAAGCCGGTCTAAATGAGTGTGCCCTGAATTACTTTTTTTAAGTCACAAGCAACCACACCCAAAGCTGGGAATCTCTCTCCCTCTCTCTTACTTTTCTCCTCGCTCGCCTCTCCCTTGCTTATCTCAACAAATAAACCCATATTCAATAGCTATCTCCTTTGTGCTGTAGCTGTGTCGTGCTGGGAAGTAATGCATTGAAAATGTGGGTCATTTGGCACATATTCGTCTATTTTCACATTGTTCAATCCTCATTCATTGTTTTTGTATCTGGCGTGCATGTCCTACTGCAGTCAGTTTTTCTACATGCTCGGTTTTGGAGTGACTTACAATCATTGAGCAAATAGAGGTTAATTTCCCTTCTTAAGTGCATTTGAACACACTGACTTTGGGGATCAGACCTATGATGTTTTAGTTACAGTGAGGTTTCTATAACTGCAAGGCCACTCTCCAAAGAAGTCTTTGCTTTCACAACAGGACACAAGGAATCTGTAGAAATTTGGCTAAGGGGGGTCGATGAAGGTATGCTTAAGGGCAGATTGTTGGCTGCCAAAACCTCACTGGCAGACTGGATATGCTAACTGTGAATTGGATGAGGTTAGTGAGTCATGACACTCACCTGTCACATTGTTAGCTTGCAGCACTACTACCCAAAATCCCTTCGAGAGGCAGAGGTGCCAGTTTCTGCTCACAGACAGGCACATACGCACAGACCAACATCATGCTGGGATGCTATCTTCCTTGCAAAAAGATAGATGGATAGCTAAATGATGTTTGCCTCTCACACATGCATGCCTCCCTTTGATTCATTTAAATAAGATTGTTGAGTAAGAATTAAGCTTATTTCATTACATCTTTCCCTCTTCTTGTTTGACCTTTGAGGCACTTCATATTTACTAGCATCTGTGCATGATTCTTATCAGGTTTGCAAGGACCGTTTTTTCATTAGCAATATCCACTGAGGAGTCATCAGAGTAGTCCGCAGGTTTGGCCAGACAAAGCAGCAATTCAAAGAATATCTGCACGGCTTTATCTCACTGAGTAAATTAGTCCACCACCCCCGTTTTATGCCTCTCTCTTTGTGGATGAACATATAATGAGGCAATTGTTGAATATCAGTAACAAGCTTTAAGTAAATGCCAAAGCACATGGAATATGAGGGGGATACATAAAAAGACACGTATCAGTTTTAGAAGATGTGAAAGAATATTTTTTTATGCTAAACTGTGGTTGCATTAAAGTAAGGAATATTTTTGGGAATTGAAGTAATGATCTTTTTCCCCATCTACTGTTATTTAGCAGATTGTTTCAGGTCAAGAGAATGTTAATTTTTTTGAAAAATAATGTCCTTTTTTAGGGCTTGCATACAGTAAATTGTCTGATAAACACAGACTGCTGTTCTTTCCGCTCTTTCTACTGTGGTGCCCTCAAGCAAGGCTTTGAATTTTGCATACAAAGGGAGTATTGCCTGAACAAAAGAGAGAGTGCATTTTTTACAGTGTATGATATAAATAGGTATGGTTGAAAGCTAGGTAATGGTGAGGCTGACATTAGGAGGCGTGTTCCCTGCTTGGTATGTGTCAAAGAAGTATTTTTATAGAAGTTAGAACTGTGCACCTATGGCATTCATGTGTGGTGTATTTGTATGCCTTTCGTCTGCGTGGCAGACGAGTAAATCAATCAGAGTTAGCTGCGGAAGCAGTTACACTATATTGTTTTTTAAAATCTGAATCATATCCCAGGTATTGCTACCCCCCGGGGAGCGTGAGGTGAAACTAAAATCAACAGCTGTGATGGCACATCAAACCCAAAAGCACACACAAATAGACAGCGAAATTACTCTGTCTCACTTCCTTTCTCACTCTGACTAATACAAACATACACACGCGTGCAAATACCCACAAAACTCGACAAGGAGATCCATATTTCCATATGCAGATCCTTGGGGCAAAAGCGAACCTGCTCCTCGCATGCTTGTTTGCATTTTTCAGTCGAAGTTGGCTGAGTCATTTGCTAGGAAATCAGATGATGGCATCTAGGCGTCTCACACAGAGGCATACACTGCACAAGTCACCCCGTGCCTGGATTCAGCAATCTAATTCATGACAAGAGTGTTATACATAAACAGTGTTTACTGTCAGCATACAACATTGGATTTTATTGCTGAAAAAAAAAATCTAATCCCAGACTGAATTATGAAATGTTGTAAAACATAGAGAGAATTTCCAGGAAAGTTTGTAAGTGAAAAAATCACTTAATTTATGATAAAGGTTGAGGCAATAGTTTCCATGTTAGGTGATGTAAACATCCCGTGTCCCCACAGTAATATGGTTCCGTGCCCATTTCCTGGAGGTGGTTAAACACAGACAGACTTGATGCCCTTAACGTAATCATTTGCAAATGAGGAACATGCCTTTCCAAAATGAAATGTAAGGGGTAAATGTGACACCACACCTTATAAAATCATTGTTATAACTAAACTAAAAAGGAATTTGTAGTTTTCAGCGCAAATATCCTCATTTACTGTAAATGTAGGATGTATATTACCATTTCAGATGATGCCAGGATCAAATATGTGGAGTCATGACTGGTTTCCAATTAGAGGTGAGTAAAAGCACCGGCAGCCTTAATTAGACTTCATATGACAAGGCCAAACATCTCAGTGCTGTAAATCAGGGGATAGGATGACTCCCTCAGAGGAATATTTTAATGGTGAATGAAACCCAGTAAACTTCACGTCACACAGGAAAGCATGACAAAACAAAACAGTGTTGGTTAGATCTTCTCAGACAAAGGCAGAGAAATGTTATTATGTCACCATGGTCAGCATCAGCAGTTTTGTGGAAGCAGCACATGCAAGTAAAGAGAGCTGTCTATCTATTGAGTAAAGGGGCAGGGAGAGACATAAAGATAAATGGGCAATGTTATGGACAGTGAACAAAAGCTTTAACATTCCCTTCTGAGAGCAAAATGTTAAGTGCAGCTTTCATGGTAGGGGAAATGAAGCAGTAACTAAAAGGTTGCAGGTTCAAAGCTAGCTCAAGCATTTAGCTGAAAACACAATCTCAGTCAGCTATAAGCTAAACTGCATGTCTTGGGCAATCTGCTGTACTGTTATTATATCAGTGTTTTAATTTGAACAACAACAACAAATGCTGATAAATCTAGCTACATTAACACGAGCAAAGATGGCACTCACACTATTGAGGATCCCCACTGAACCTTTCCTTAATTGGAGTTTGAAGGTAATCTAAAGTGCTTATGTCAGAGAGCAAGTAGCCAATAAAACAAGTGGTAATGGCTCACCCCCAACTGTGAAAATGTGTGGTTGTGTGTCTATGTGTTATGTTGTCAGTACTGTTGATGAAGGGGCTGTGACTTATTCAATAGCAACCAAACACAGAGCCATTCAGTGAACCCACGGGACAATGCAGACAGCTGTGAATGTGGGATCTCGGGAAGGGTGAGGGGTCGGGTGGTTAACTGGGAAGTTGGGAAAGAGAAAGGAGAGAATGTGCACATTCACTCACGCACATATTCACACATACTCAGAATAAGAAAGCAGAGAAAATAAGTTTGGCAGAAAGTTTAGTTTGTGAGTGTTCGTCTTTTAGCATTTCTATTAAAGACAAAAAATGTAGCTATCAACAGTGACACACTGAAATAAATTTCAATTCCTAAGTGGCCAACATTAGAGCGACTAAACCTAAGAGGTACAAGGGTAAAAGCCCAGTTTGAACCACTTACATTTATGCATACATCAATGACTTAAACAGGCACACATATGATTACTCATAATCATATTAGCCAGGCGCCATCTTCTAAAGACATGCACACATATGTACATACACACATGCTGACTCACATGTATTCACACACACACAGAGGCACACCTGGTTTTGTAGACAGCTGCCCTTAGGGCTACCTGTTCGTCAGATCCTCTGTGCTTTGTAATTAGGAGAGTTAGTGAGAGAAGGGGATAGGGAGGGGGAGAGAGAGAACGAAAAAATGGAGCAAAGACAAAGGCCCGTTCCGTCAGCAACACAGGAACTAGACTAGACCTAGAAATAGGCAACACACTCCTTGGTTTCAGCAGACACACACAAGCGCTCACACATATACTTTTATATATAATTTCAAAAAAGCTGTTGCACTAGCTCACAATGTCCTCCATTTCAACTGCTCACCATCTCGCCTCTGACAGAAAAGAACATCCTTGTGTTTTTGTTTCCCAGCATCATCGTGTAAGAGCTGCTTGTCGGAAATTGTCTCTGCAGACACGATGGGCCAACCAGACAGAAGGAAAAAACAGAAACGGCACGCTTTTACAACCGCCAATAGTATTCAGCCCCAAGGTATCTTTTGATGAGGGAAAAAATAATTGAGGACAGGGGCCCAGTGACAAATGCAGAGGGCAAAGACTTGTGTTCATTAGACTTCCCCATAGGGAGAGATGATACAACAGTTTGACTAAGCGAGAGGGAAAGAGTCTGGAGAAAAAAAAATAGGAGACCAGGAGAGAGACAGGGGGAAAGAGAGCTTATTTCCTCGGCATCGACGGCGTAACCCTGTTAGCAGACACACAGGACAAACCTCTTGTGTGACAGCCATTGTGGGATGACTGACAGAGAGTGGTAGCAGGATGAAGAATGTGTGTGTGTATGTGTGTGTGCTGATGGGGAGGGGGTGGTTTTGTCATGGGAGGCCAGTCCGTTCAGGAATTCCACAGAGGAATCACCTCCTTGGCCTGTCCATGTCGCAGCAACCAATTACCGTGACTGTGTGTCACATTAGTGTGAGTGTGTGTGTGTATGTGTGTGGGTGCTGAAGGGGAGGTCTCGCCATAAAATGGAGGGGACTTCTCCTAATCATCGCACTCTGGCCCTGCACAAAAGTAAAAAGGCTGCCTGGACAATTTGAATTTCAATAGCATCTCTACTCCTGCTCTGTTTTTCTGAATTTCTCTTCCTCTTTCCCTGCCTTTACTTCCTGTTAGATGACAAAAGCAGAGCCAACAAAGATAGCACACAAAGCAATCAGGCTAATAGCGCTAATAAGTTGAGCGTGGGGTCCTCACTCCCAATGTTGACACATTTCACTGTTTCTGTGGCGAAACACAGGCTCAAGTGTTTGGCAACCAGACAGCATAGTATTTTAATGGAGTGTCTACCCCATGCCAGGTTGCCATGTGCTTGGTCTGTTTGACTGTAGGAGAATACAACAAAAGCAACTCAGAGAAGAGGTGGGGAGAAGATAATTAACTAGTGGCGAAGCCTGAAGGGAAAGATTTCGGGGAAGTAGTCATTAGGGGGTTAGAAGTTTTTTCTTCATTACTTTTCCTGGCTGAAAACAAAATCCTGTTGTCATCATGTTTCATTAATACAGCAGTTAATGCTAGCATGGGGGGGAAGCCATTTTGTTTTCCACTTATAGCAGGAAAACAAGCTAACAGGAAGCTATTACATCAGTAAAACGCTTTTGTTTAACATTAGAAAGATAGCTCTTTTTCCAAGGTTGTTGAGCCATATCTTTGAACTCACTCGAGGCTCGGTTAAGTTATCTTTCAGTTGTCATCTGACGGGGTCACGCTGACAAAGACGAGCATGCAAAACAGCTCAAAGTAGTCGCAGCAAGATCCAAACTAAATCCCTCACCTGTCTGCTCTTTGCAACCTGGGGACTTTGCCCTGTGAAACGACTGCACATTCCTCTCTCTCAATAATAGCCTTTCTTCCCCTTTCCTCCTTCCCTCCCTCTCTTTTTTCTTTCTTTTAAGAAGTCTGCTTGTTTGAACAAAGAAATATTTTAAGAGGCTTCTAACTCTGGGTGCTGTGTGTGTGCATGTTAGTGTGTGTTGGATGCGGCCATAGGGACAAATGCTTCAGTGCCCTCCCCTGTTATTAGGCCTGCCCTGTCATTACGGGATTAGAGTGTAGGGGTTGGTTTAGCGTGTGTGCATGCATGTGTGTGTATATGTGCGTGCGCACATGTATTTGCCTGCATTGCATCTCTCAAGCCTGTTTGTATTTCTGCAATTTTTCTCACACAGTCAGAGTTTGTAGAGAAAACAAATGTTACTGCTATTGTCCCACATGTTTGTTATGCTAATCCCAGGTGCATTTGACCTATATCATAAATAACACTTTACTAAAGCAGTCCTCAGGTTACTCAAACAGCAACATGCTAATTGAATAGTTTTCGTAAGCAGTGGGAGGTTGAAATTCCCCTGTACACCGAGCGTCACATCCATCACAGCACAGCGTGAAAACACAAGCACAGAAATAGAGATCGGCAAGAAAACGAGGAGAGAAGAGAAAGAGGAAAAAGACAAACGAAAAGAGGTCAAATCTACCTCTTCCCAGTGGAGGGTAAAGAGAGAAATTGAGTGATAAAAAGGGGAAAGAAAAAGAGATGGAGAAAGGAAACAACAGGGAATTATATACATCATTTCACAGGGATGATGAGAAATAGATTGGAAATGAATGAGAAAAAATGAGAGTGCATGCAAGGAAGATGGATTAAACAGCCCTGTGCATCTGTGTATCCTGATCCAGTGCTACCTCTCACATCTGCATGCTTCACTCTCACTCGCTCTGTGTGTGTATATGTGTGTGTGTGTGTGTGTGTTTTACAGCAGTAAATTGCATGTTCATTTGCCTAATTTACTCTGTTTGCTCTTTCCCCCCTGCAAAGTACAATATTTCCTTCTCTCATTTTACACTTTCAGGATATGAACGAGTCAAATGAAACGTATAGAGCAAAAATGCAAAGAAGAGCGCTTTCTGTGTACAGGGGAGGGTCTTATAGTCACATAGTGGTTGTTTCTCCGTCAACTCGTCCTTCTGGTTTTCTTTCCGCCTATTTTTCGTTTTCTGTCTCTCAACCGGGCCCATTAGGCAAGCTGCCAGCTAGTCTTAGAAGCTTTCAGAGGTTGCTGCTTTAAAAAATACCTTTCTCTCTTTAATCTGTCTTACTCTGCCTCTCTCTCATCCTTTATCGTCCATAAAGCACGGGTTTATGGGTTTGGCATACAAAAATGGTTGCATTGTGTGGGGGCATATAGCACTTTATTTTCCAGGTTTGTTTTGTTTCCTTTGTGTGTGTGTGTGTGTGTGTGTATTCGTGTGCGTTGGTTTTCTGTGACTGTGTAGGTGTCTGAATTTGCTGTACAGTCATGAACATGCACTTCTATTGTCCGGTGTGTTATATAAACACATATAAACATGGTGTGCAGAGACATATGAGCGTAACAGCCACCTCATTCACATACACGCTGACCGAGAGGGAGTGGCCGGGTTAGGTCGAGGTCATTCAGTGCTTTTGCTCTGGCCCATTGACTCAGGATTGGTGCTCCACTTTGGGCACAATACAGGGCTTTCCACCAAACACACACAATTACCTTCCAACACAGGCACACACACACACACACACACACACACACACACACAAGCACAGAGGCTAAACAATGCAGATGCATCGAGAAGGGAAGGGTTACTGCTGCACATGCACTCCCAAATGACCCACTGTCTAAATCACTGAGTCAGACTGTACAGCTGTGTGTGTGTTTTGCATATCTCTTTTTCTGCTCCCCATCTCTCGGTCTTTCTCTCTCATCTCTGTCGATCATTGTCCACCCTGTTGTCATTTCAGCAAGGTCAGCTCTAATGACAAGCTAATACACACGGCCCAGTCATAACAATAAACACCATGCAGTGGAAGTGTATAATTTTCATCACACCTGCGTAGCTGTAGGTAACAGGTCCCAAATCCCACACTGTCATGATTTGAGTCAGGGGAAGTCCCGCAGCTAATAAGCACTGACACAGTTTATGAGATGAAAACACTAGTAGGGCCTTATTTGCTCAATTGACAAATGTGGCTCTTTGCATCTGGTTAAAAAAGAAAGCTCTCTGCAAAAGCAGACCTGTTCTAAAGCATTTCCATTATCAGCACAGAGAGAATATTGGAGAGACTGATGAGGGAGGAAGGGGAATGGATTGTTTGTGACAAGGGTTGCAAGCTGGATTTGACCCTATGCTAGTACATGATATTCACTTCAGCTCCCAGAGCCACTCCCAGAGAGACAGTTCTCACTGCGTGAACTGGCTCACAGTGAAGCTTCCAGACCATTTCGCCTGAGGGCAACAAGCCAAAACTACATTTGAAATCTGATTGCATGTGTTTTTTGCACGGGAGGATATCTCCGTTTGGGAGGAAATCTCTTGGAAGTCAGGTTTTCTCACCAGTGTAATAGGCACACACACGTCAGAGACACTGTCACTCAAAGCATGAGGGGGTGGAATTCAATGGGAATTCCCAGCCGGGGGAGCACGCCATCTCTACAGAGCTAGACATAATTCACAAGGGGTCTTTGAGTTCGAGGGTCATCACTATTGCTCCTGAATGCAGCAGTGGTGGCAGCAGGTATTTGGAGAAGGGATGGTGAAATCCTGGGGTTTAGCCTTTTATTCTGCTCCCAAGTCTCGTTTCCGGTCAGCTTACCAGGCAAAAAAAAAAAAATTGATGAAAGAAGGACACATAGGCAGTGAAAGAGTAGCAAAGTAGGCTGAAAGACTTCTTCAGGTTCATCCCCTTCAGCTGAGGCAGGAAAAATGGAACATCTCACACTTGCTTCCATGACCAGGGACAGTGCAAGCTCACTTCCTGGTAGTGCCGTTTCATCATCTTTTACTATCTTGTAGAACAGCACAGCGGTTGAGATAATAATGGTAGCTGCATACTGTGCCTTGAGCGCCAGGTAGTAAAAGACCCGACATTTATAGTCTTCCTTCTCTGCTCTCACAAAGCCGGCACCTTTGCCAGTAGAGAGTGGAAAGTGGAAAGGAGGAAAGGGATTTTGTCCACCATTTTGTGTACTGTGTATATGATGTATGTGCCTTTCTCAGTTTGCCAAGTGACAAGCGTAAAAACAAGTTAAATGCGAAGTGTGTATGTGTTCAAGTATTGACAGAAAGTGAATCCAATTGAAGTGTATTGACCTCTGTTCCGCTCAAGAGCGCCTCCTTTGTGACACCTAACTTTACAACCCCCTTCTCCATTCAAGCCTTCTGTTGGGTTATATATCTTGTGGAATTTTACAACCTGTTACTCACTGTATGTGTGTGTGTGTTATCAAGTGTGTGTGTCACAGTGCCCTGTGGGAAGCGGAACCGTTTCACTGCGAGACTCACCGTTCTTTCCTTTCCCCTGTATAAAAGCAAACGTCTAATTGAGACTAATTAGCCAGACAAGGAGCCGCAATAAAATGTCACACAATACCTCACAGATCACCCACCTAGATTTCTGTCTCACTCTCCCACTGTCTCTTGGTCTTCCTGCTGCACACAGACATACGGTACTTCTTTGTGCAATTCAATTTAATATCGCTCTAAGCCCGCGTTTTCTGTCACTGAGTTATTCACCCAGTTATCTGAGAACAACTTTGGTCAAAGCGCCTTATCCCTTGCACAGCACAAGTTTTATGACATTGTTGTAAAATTATTGCAAGTTCTACTGATCACCTCTGTCACCCTATTCCTCTTTGTCTGACCTTGTTGTGTTCTCTCTGCTTCCGTTTACAGAGACGCTGATGGACACGAAGTGGGCCACGACAGAATTAGCCTGGACTGCACACCCTGAAACCGGGGTGAGTTTAATCTGTAGTGTGTGTTTGTGTGCCTTTGTGTGTTTATGTAAAGTAAGACTGATTTATTAATAAAGACACAGATGGTAGAAGAGAATATTGTGTACCCAACGTAACTGCTGTTGGATTTTTTTCTTTGGAATTTCAATGCTTTGTCATATACATATATATGTGTGGACCGTAACTTTGACTCTATACTTTTATTAAAGGATTACATTCAGTGTTGAGTGTATGCATGTTGCTCTACACACCGTTGGTCTGCAGGCCACCTGGTCCTGTACACCTTCATAAGCATATCACTCAACAAGATATGTTTTAGGATTCAACAGGAGGTACTTTTTAGCAAGCAGAAAAAGATACACAGCAATCCCATTTCACTGACCCGCCCAGTCACAGACCGCCTCAGTGCACTTTTCAGTGCAGTTTCCTCATGAACTAACTTTTTAAACACTAAAAAGGGTGTTGGCGTTGACCCATTGCACATCCAGGCATCAAAATCTACCACACACAAAGTGCCAGTGACAGCCTCATCTTGCTTTCCCATGTGGTCTCCACAATAGCAGAAAGAGGAGCAAAAAGAGTCTTGACCCCTCCCCAGCTATACTTCAAAGACCCCCAGCACTCCTCCCTTCCCCTTTGTGTGGCCCTCTAACTTGGCCCTTGTGTTTTGAAAGGTGGGCCCCCATTTTTTATATTTAGTTTTTACCTCAATGCACTTGCAGGGAGATTCCATCCCAGCTGTTGGAAGTATCCCACCATCCTTATTTACCCCTTCCATTACTTCCAATTAACTAAGCACTAATGAAGTCAGACACACTAGCCACCTCAGCTGCAACAATCAGTAGGACAACCCCCCCACACTGCCTTTTGTGGCCTCCTTTGCTCCTCCTTTGCCCCTCCCATCCGTCCATCTTCCTTTGCCTCTCTCTGTCCCCCTCCTCCTCATTAAGATACAATGCAGCAGCGATGCTCCCACCGGTCCCATGCAAAAAGGCAGAGCGACTAAAAAACACCTCCCCGTTTCGTTTCTAGGCGAAGCCACAACAGATGCTCCTTTTCAAGAGATATACATACAGTGCAGAGCCTTTTGCACTACACATTTCCCACATTACCAACCAAAAGACTGGAGATGAGTCTCTCCCCTGCCTTTTTTTGACAGCAGAATGTGCCACAGACGGTGGTTGTCCCTGAGTTATCTTTCTACCCTTTATGTTTTCTCTCCTTTTATTTTTCTCTTACACACAAAAAAAATCAATCATCCCTGTTGTCTTGTTTGTGTCTTTATTCACAATGTATTGTATGTGTTTATTTATATGCTTTTGCAATGGGAACGTGGCAGCCTGTTTTTGTTAGGGGTGACGAGTGTTTAAGAGGAACCGATAAAGTGGCTGAGAGCACAAACAAAACAACATACTGAGAGAGCTGGAAGTGAGGGGGAAAGCAGTGAGACTGAGATTAAGTAAAATCCAGAGAAATGTCCATACAGAGAGAGGGCGACAGCATACAGAGGGGGAAAAAAATCAATTTCTGAGAAAAACTCTTAGACATAGGCCCACTCACAAAGTGACTACACACACTCTTTCAGGGATGCTTTCCAGCAAAGTCTGAGTCACAGCATCTCTGTCTTGCTTCTGAGTGTTGCACAACACATACAGATAAAGCAACTGACATAAAGCTACACAGAGGGGAACATAAGCTGTTCCATTTGTGACAGTGAATCCAGAGGCCTATAGGTGCTACAATAAACACCACCACTCTTTGTGTAAAACCTAGGTGCCAAAGCCATTTGTGAATGAGTATCTGTAAGAGCACATTCAATTATTGATATGTGCAAGGCACTATACACACATGCATATGTGTACATGTATTCTTTCATCTTATTCTTGCCTCTGTGTCTGCACTTTGGAATTTTTGGATTTCTTAGACTCACTATCTGTATCTTTCTGTATAGCCTGGGGCATCTGTGCATGATGCATGACTGTGTAAAGGTGTGTGTGTGTGTGTGTGTGTGTGTGTGTGTTTTCCTGTATTGTGTGTGTCTGTCTATATGCCGTATCATTTATCTTACAAAACAGGTGGGCAATGAAAGGGGAATTCCACTTTATAGCGGGGCTCCCCACATACCTGGAATGGCACCCACAGGGTTTTTGTATAACCATACACTGATAACAATATACAAAGTTAGTTAGCTTGTGGAGATAATAACTATTTTTAGTGTGTCACTGTCTGCTTCACAGACCCCCAGCATGCTTAAACATGTTATGAACAAACTAGAATGTCCTTAAAAATAGCCCCATAGAGCTTATCAATACTAACAACAAAGAAAAATAAAAGCACACTAATTGCTAGTACTAGAGTTTGTTGGAGCAGCAGCAGCAGCAGCAGCACAACATAACAACATTAACCTAAAGCTAATACTACTAGTTTATCTGAGTTGTAATCAAGGCTGCTAACAGTTAATGTTCACCTTGACTTCACCTAAACTTGAAGACTGAAAAAAGCTATAAAAATGTCCAATAAAACGTCTTAAAGAACTCCGGCAGGCCAACCTACTTCTCCGTTCTCTACTCAGATCTGTTGTTTGTTCCAAAGAGTTTTGCCAAAATATTGCTAAATATATAGATCCAGGGGGGCTTTGGACGTCCAAGGATGGCATCACAGAATCATTGTTCATTGCCATCTAAAAGTAAAATTCAAAGCTTTGATTGGAAAGGACAAAGAGAAAGTGGAGTGGATCGCCAATCTTGCATAACGATTCATCTTGTTGGAAATCAATGCCAAGAAACTTGACCCTTTTTCGCATGACCTACTTAATTCATTCAGGCTTGGTAAGCAGGCACTCAGAATGTTTGGCCACTGGTGCATGTCTCACACCTACACATACATAATACTAATACAAACAAACACACAGTGCAAGTACAGACTCAGGCAGACGGACTCACACAAGTGCATTTAAGAAAACACACAACCTCATACACACACCCACAAACACTTGGCTGTATTGCTCTTTTGCAGTGGGTGATTTATCACCCTAAACTAAATACCCATTGACACATCATGCTTTTAGCCATCCCATTGACCTGGCTGGTGATTATCGATTGCCTTTAGTTGCTTCCTCCTGCTCTCGTCGGGCCATCGTTGTAATGCTACAGTCGAGCTACGCCCATTCTCCCTCTCTTCATCATGGCCTCCAGGGTCTTGGATGAATAGCCTTGTCTCTACCACATCCATATCACAGCCTTAATTAAGATGCTCAGAGCTTAGATGGAAACAACTGGTTCTGGAGAACAAATTGGTGCCTTTATGCCAGAGTTTCGAGACAGTTAAATGTGCCGCAGCAAACCCCAGTCCAGAGAGTGCAACCGACATTTAATTTTGTTATAGATGTGTCTTGGCATTTAAGACTTTAGTATTTTAGTCTTTTAGGGTGGCAGGGGGCTGAGTGATGTGAAAGACCATCCTGTAATCAGAAGGTCACAGGTTCAGTCTCATGGATTTAGGTAGCAAGTGCAATGAGTAGTACAGAGTTTTAGCTAAAGCTGCACTATAACTTTTATTCCTTTGTCTAGTTTTATTTTGTTCTATTTAACTTTTTCTCCTTGTTGTCTTTTAAATGCTTTAATACATTGCCATGTCTTATGCAAAACACTTTGAATTGCCTTTATATTAGAAAGGCGCTATGCAAATAAACTTTGCCTGGCTTAGCTAAAAAATAAATGCACTCCGTCTGATAGGAAAGGGGAGCAGATCCCTTAGCACACACGCATATGCACAAAGATATATTATACACACAGGAATCGCTATTTGAAGTGAAATGATTTAATCGTGGTGTCCTCATTTGAGATTGAAAAATGCATTAGATTACAGTGTTTTACAGCAAAGCTTTTACAGTTTAGTTTTCTTGTGCTCATTTAATGAAGCTGGTAATCAAAGTTTAGAAAATTTAATCCCATTTTATCCACAGTAATTCACCCCCTGGGTACTGTGTTAGCATTGAAAGATGTAGAGGAGTGTAAAAACAGAAAAGCATGAAGGTTAAACGGCGCCTTTCCCCCGTCTTTATTAGAGGACGTTACGATCATTGCTCTGTAATTGAAGCGTAATTGGTTGTGAAGCAATGTGGCTGCTACTTCCAAACAGATATGAGGTAAACACGCGGTGGTGACTCTGTGGCGAGGAGGTGACAGGTTGCTGTAATTGTGATGAATTGGCAGTCCACATCCCTGGCTTTTCGCTACACTAACCAGAGATGAAAGGCGTAGCATAGTGAAGCCAAAGGAATGTAATATCCCAAAAGCTTCTTTCTCGCTTGGTCCTAACATCTGCCCTGTTTCTTTCATTCTTTTTTTTTATCATGCAACATAACTGAATGTAGCAAGGTGTGCTGAAATGGGTGACATTTTACATGCATTCCAGAAACCAGACAAACATGATGTCTAGTATTTATCTATCAACAAAAATTTACAGCCTCTAACCTGTTTCTCTTTGTCTTCTACTTACTTTTCAGTGGGAAGAGGTGAGTGGATACGATGATGCCATGAACCCTATCCGGACATACCAAGTCTGCAATGTTCGTGAGCTCAACCAGAATAACTGGCTACGCAGTGACTTCATCCCACGGAAGGATGTGCTGCGTGTATATGTGGAGATGAAATTCACAGTGCGCGATTGCAACAGCATTCCTAACATCCCAGGTTCCTGCAAAGAGACCTTCAATCTCTTCTACTATGAGTCTGACTCAGACTCAGCCACAGCCACCAGCCCTTTCTGGATGGAAAACCCTTATGTGAAGGTGGACACTATTGCCCCAGATGAGAGCTTTTCCATGCTCGAGTCTGGACGTGTAAACACAAAAGTACGAAGTTTCGGGCCACTGTCCAAAGCTGGGTTCTACTTGGCCTTCCAGGACCTTGGTGCTTGCATGTCACTCATCTCAGTGCGAGTCTTTTACAAGAAGTGCTCCACCACCATTGCCAACTTTGCTGTTTTCCCAGAGACAGCAACTGGGGCTGAGGCAACATCCCTGGTCATTGCGCCGGGAACTTGTGTCCCAAACGCCCTGGAGGTGTCCGTGCCGCTGAAGCTTTATTGTAACGGAGATGGCGAGTGGATGGTTCCTGTAGGAGCCTGCACCTGCTCAGCTGGTTTTGAACCCGCCATGAAGGATACCCAATGTCAAGGTGAGTGTTTTCACAACAGATTTTCTAGGTCATTCCAGGATTTTATGACTCAGTGTTTATGATGAAGGACTAATCTAGAGTTTAGAGAGAGACATACTTCATCAGGGCACACAAGGTTCAATCCATATGTTAGCTGCTGAACTGACCAATCGCAAGTCAACAAATCTTTCTAAATCTACAGAATAGTGTGCTATTTTGTAGCTTATTTCACAATCTTATCTTCCAGGAAGATGATGGTGGGGCTGTGGGGGATTTCCCTTTGGCGATCAATAATGTATCACATTATTACTGCCGAGAAAGTTACATTTGCATTTTAGGCAAGTAGTATCTGATGGTTCTATGCAGAGTGAATTACAATGAGTGAGTAGGAAGGGAGTAGGAAGGGGGTCAAAGTCTTGCTGAAGGACACTTCATCTGGACACATGACTGTTGTGGACACACTGATTGTTGGAGATTGAATTGGTATTGTTTCAGCTACAGGTTACAGCCTCCGTCTCTAGATTATCCAGCTGCCATGTTATTATGAGCCATTTATCTGCTTTGTATTCTTTGACACATTAATCCAGTGACTACATGGCAGAATAATACACACTAGATGACACTGTCAGCAGGTGACTGTTCACTCCTCTGACCTCAGTTTTACCTGGCAGCTGGTAGCTAAATAAATGGAAATGCAGTGGAGGCTGTCTGTTTCTGAGAGTTGGGAGGCCCTATGATGGTTTCGGGTCTGATGGAAAACATGATGGGTTCACAGATGTTGAGAGCAAGGTGAATTTAAACAGCAAGGTCTCAGCTTAAATGGAGTGCAGGTGACAGCAAGAGGAGAGGGAAGGATAAATGGAAAATGTGCATGTGTTGAGGGGTATAGGAGCGTAAAATTAGGCTTAGGTCATGCATAGGTCAAATGGAGACAGCAGGATGAGAGAGAGAGTGAGAGAGGGGAGCTGGCAGGGCCATTGATCAGCAGTGTTAATTTTGAGGTGTCTTTGGATGTAAAGTTTATGCATGGTTTGTATGTCATCATTGCCTGCCTGGGTTCTGAGGGCTCATTCTTCTTCTCATAGCAGAGAGATGCTGAGGAGACCTTTTGTTCAGTACCCAAACTGGTGATCAGGCAGGGAAGGGGCGAATAGTTTACACTGGCACCTTTTGGCAGACCCTAAATATTGAATATGTGCTCACCTTTAGAAGGAGAGTGTGTATGTTTGTGTGTGTGTGTGTGTGTGTGTGTGTGTGTGTGTGTGTGTGTGTGCGTGCGTGCGTGTGCGCGTTAGTATGTGGGAGAGAAAGAGAGAGAGAGCATAGTAAATCTAAAGCATGGTGTGTGTGTGTGGTTAAAAACTAATTTGTTTGTTCCTGGCAGCTCAAGGTTAAAGCCCTGGTGACTGGGCCCTGATAAAATGTTCTCTAATCAAGCTTCACTGGAAACCACAAGGGATAAATCTCCCTCTCTTCTTCTCACATCACCTTTCTTCAGGTCCACTCTGCTTTTTTCTCCTTTCCCCCTATTTTACTCTGTACTCATTTTTTATCATCTATTTGCCGTGACTCTTCCTTTCTCTGCTTTTCTGTCCTCGTTCCAACATGCAGTATCTCCTCCAGCTACACCACCATTGCACTCCCTTTCTCTGTACTAGTCTTTACCTCTTCTTCTGCCATTCCTTCCTAATTTGAAGGCCGTTGCTCTCATTAATACGCCACCACGAAGTTACAGTAAGAATGTCTGCATTAATATTAATCGATGAGCCTCTTTTTGCCTTTCCACTAATTTGCTTTTTTTAACCCCCAATATTCTTTCCTTTTTTCTTCATGCTCCACACTTTCCAATTTCAGCATACATTCTAATCAGTTCCTTAAGCTCTATGTTCTGCATGAGAGGATAAGACACAGGGGAGTGGAGAAGAGGGGGGAAAAGTGCCTGCAGGATTAGCATTTTCTATGCCTCCACCTCTTCCATCTCTCCCTCCCTTTTTCTCTAGCCCCTTGTCTTTCTTTCTTTCTTATTCTTTAGTGGTTCCTCTGAGGGGAAAATGGATGGATGAAAGGAAGAGGATGACCCCTTTACTCACTGGAAGTGATTGATCAGCACTTTTAGCCCTTCCCTTAAAAAAAAGTTTATTTTAATGGGAATGCTCCCTCAACCTCTTTCGTTAGGCTAACATGTTCAGCAACCAATACTCTCATCCCCTGTGAGTTGAAAAATTGCTTGTAGTTTACTTTTTGTTGTGTGAACTTAAAAGAACTTGCATGGGCCACGATACCAAATCGAAGAACCTGTTCTCCCACCTGGTAAAACTCGAGGTCATTTCTTATCTGTTTATTGAGCAGTACTTCCTGTTAGCCACTGGTGTGGATGACTCTGATTAATGGTGGAAGAACAAATACACTCAGTACTAATGTACACAGCGCAGTCAACTGGTGGTTTTGTGCCAATATTGAACGTTCAAAAACGAGAAAACAGCAGGAGCAGGAAGTGGTCTGCTCTAGATTTGACCTCCAACCTTGGTTGTTTTCAACAGGGAGTGAAATACAAATGTAGGAGCTATGGTGATAATTATCATTCAGGGGGACAAACAGCAGTGTGTCCTTGACACTGATGAGCTAACGCACTAGTGGGTCAGCTAATCAACTGGCCCCTGTAAAGTTTGCCTGTCTCACCTGCTCTCGTCTTTTTTATTAAGCACTGCGACAAACTCATTCATCTTTTAACGAGACAGTTTATCAAAGATATGGAGCCTGCCAAAGTGTTCTAGATCACAGTGCCGCTGTCAGTGCTTCCCTGAAAGTCTGCACCTTATCACCTGAGTTATAAACAACAGCAGCTGCTATAAATGGAGATAGGGCATTGACAAAGGCTGACAGTGTTTTCATCTGATTAACTAGGCTTCACCAATGAGCTAGTTTAGGTAAAACTATGTTGAAGGGAGTATTGTGTTGGTCTGTGCAGGGAGTGATCTCAAAGACAGAGGGATGCAGACATACTAACAAAGAGCACAGTCGTGCACAGATCAATGTTTGTGTACACATCAGCATGTGTTGTGTGCCTCTGATTGTCTGTGTGTACTTAAATGTATTTGGTAAAAGACTGAATTCAGATGAAAGCAACATGCCAGCGTTTTGGCTCTGAGGTTGGTGTATGTAATTTATGATGACAGTCTTGTCATGTGAGCATGGGTTTATGCAAACAGCTACATGCTGCTCAAAAACCCTTTTCCACTGCAGTTTGCTGAAATGCAGTCTCAATAAGCGAGGGAAAAGGGAATATGTGGGGTTGAAGGGACAAAACCAAATCATGGGCACACGCACACATGTACATAAACAAACACATGCTAAACACATCAAATAAGGCGTTTTAGTAATTTTTACTAGGGAGCTGGAACAGTGTTTTAAATGCAAACCTTATAGCCATAAAATGAATATTAATATTTTTACACCCTTTTGTGGATGCACACCAGAACTAGAGATTAATAAAAGTAAAATTTTCATTCCAAAATGAGAGTGGCCTACTGGCCATATAAATTTAGCAACAAAAAGAAATTGTTATATAAAGTCCTCCATGGCTACTTCCTAAACCAATAAATCCAGTGTTAACATCTTAAATTCTTATTCACTCTTTTCTGTCTCCATTTGTCTCTCTTTTGCCATCAGCTTGCAGCCCTGGCACCTTCAAGTCCAAACAGGGAGACAGCTTCTGCTTGCCCTGTCCAGCCAACAGCCGCGCCAGCTCAGGAGCATCCAGCGTTTGCTCCTGTCGAAACGGTTACTACCGCTCAGACACTGATTCTCCCGACTCCCCTTGCACCAGTAAGTACAGACTGCTTTCAGCTGACTGTATAACATCAGCTTGTTTGAAAGTCATAGTGATAATCTAAAATTCTGTTATTGAAATCCTTTTGAACACCAAACAACAACTCTTGCATGTTCTTGTTCCCAAAAAAAAAACAGAAATGGGTTTATACCTCATCTTCAGACAGTAATCAAATGTATTGGTAGTCATAAAACAGAAGTCTTGACTGTGTGGTAAATGTTCTCCCAGACTTCCTTGAATTATGCACTCAGTAGATGATCCCTCAGGAGTATGTTCTCAACATACCACACGGATGGCAAACAAGTCTGCTTGCTTTCCCAACGTTATACAGAACTTTATCCAAACCCGCATCCCACCTGCCTCTCTGTAAAATCTATCTGTTCTCAGTGCTGCCACAACTATACAGACAGTGGACAATTATCTCTAGTAGCAGTGCCTTCGTTAAGAGCAAACTCACACAAACGCAAATATGAGTTAATTCATTCCCTGGTGAAGAGAGAAGAAGCGTGTGGGGCTGATTCTCCCACAGTGCAGTGAGAGATAAGGCTCCGGTAATTGGATAAGAATTGCTAAAGCTCTGCCAATAGTTTGTCTCACTCGTCCCCCCCAGCACTTCACACATACACACAGACACGGTGGAAATGAGCATACAATTCAAATTTGAACTCTTGTCCTCCTTTTTCTCTGAAGAACTGCTGGAACAGCCTCTTGTTATGTGGAAGGGGGAAAACGTTCTAGTTAATGCATGAAAAATGTACTAATACCACAGCACATGGAAAATTCTTGAATTGTGGAATAATGAAGGTATGTGTGTATAATGATATGTAAACGGTGTTTTGCAATATGCATCTCTGTCTATTGTCAGGGTGTCTCTGTACTGTCACCAAGACAAATTTATTTACATCCATTGTGCATGGAGATTAAATTATCCTCATTCCAAACCTTTCCTCTTCTCATCCATGCTTACTTCCCCTTTGCAGCTGTTCCTTCGGCACCACGCAGTGTCATCTCCAGTGTGAACGAAACCTCGCTTGTGCTGGAATGGAGTGACCCGCGTGACTTGGGTGGCCGGGATGACATCTTCTACAACGTCATCTGTAAGAAGTGTCTGCCTGAACGGGGAATGTGCTCTCGGTGTGACGACAACGTTGACATCTCGCCACGCCACCTGGGCCTAACCCAGCGTCGCGTGGCTGTTCGTAACCTACAAGCACACACACAGTACAGCTTCGAGATCCAGGCAGTCAATGGGGTTTCCAACAAGAGCCCCTATACACCTCAGTTCTCTACAGTCAACATCACCACAAATCAGGCCGGTAGGTACTGCTGCAGCCTTGTGGCTACCTGTCAAAGATCAATATTGAACTTGTAGGCACGGCCAACTTTCAAAGACTGGAAAAAGATACAAAGTAATGTCAGAGAATACGTTCAGCGCTTAAGAAGTAGAGATCTTGTATGTAGGAGTATGTTACATATTTTCTCTTTGAACAGGGATTGAGAAGGAATATATTCTTCTGAATGGGCTTAGAAAGGGACCTTTTTCACACGCCCACAGTATGCGCTGTACTAACACCGCTGCAAATAGCAATAGCGAGGCAGTGTGTATTCAAAGTGTTGAACCCTCAGTATTCTAGCTGCCCACTGCTTCCAACCCACCGCTCTTCCAGCCCACAGTAACAACAGTAACTAGGCCAGTGTGGGGGGTAGTAATGATAAGCTAGTGCATGTGTACATTAAATGTCAGGGTAATGATTTTTGATTAAAATAGGTAGATAGGTGTGTGGGTTGGTAAGTGGATAGATCAGAAGGTAGGTATGTAGGTAGATGATTTTTGCAATTACTTAAGAAATATGGTAATTTTAATTGGTTTATTTTACCTTAATGGCCTATATATATTTCAGTGCTATTGAGCTTACTCTACACTTTTGTTCTTGTGAGTTGGTCTCTTTACTGAGGTTCTCCCAGTTGTGCCATATGTGTTTAGTCGCTATGTTAAATTTACTATTTCTGCAGGCTTAGACAACACTACAGATTATCCCTGGCTCCTTCCCCCATTCTCTTCCTCTTCTCTCCATGGCCTAGTCCTCCTCACCTCTAACCTTGTTGTCTAGGACCCAGAGACCCTACAGGGCCCCATGTGAGGGCCTCATTGTTTTACGAGAGGTCTGGCACAGGGCTTAAAGGGACCACTGTATCCCTAAGCATCCATGGGGGCTTAGGGTCAGTTGGGTGCAGAGACAGAGGTGAAAAGAAAGGAGGGAGCAAGAGAGCATCAACTGTGATCAGATTATCCTTTGGTGTAGTCCCAAGACCATCCCTGCATGTGCATTCACCTTTTAAGAACCAAAATAAATACTAGGGCAGTGATAAGCCCCAGAGGCCACCTCCATGGTTACTGCAACGTCTTCTCCCAGAGGAGGGCCCCTAATCTCCTGGCTAGAGTAACCAGGGGATCTGCCTAGGAAGCATTGTCTTCTTGGTGGAGAAAGAGAGACTGGAGGGCCTGGGTGGATGGGGCTGGCATGGGAGGGAAAGAGGCAGGGAAGGTAAGGTTTGGGGAGCAAAGTGAGAGTGAGACAGAAAGATGTCTGGGCACAAACACAGGCAGCAGAGGGAGGAAGGAAATGCAAGGGGGAGGATCAAAGAACTAAAAACTAGGGATTAAAAAACTTGGAGAGAGAATGGAGAGAGAATGCAGAGATTGAGGTCTGTAGTGGTGAAAAGGACAATGAAACGTGATCAGCTGATGAGGACAAGTGAAATTAAAGAAGATGATTTCATGAATATAAAAAAAGTGAGGAACTATTTTTGAAGAGAAGGTACCTCCGGAGATAGACTGTTGAAGTTATGAAACAAAAGTGATGGAGTAGACTGAGAGGAGGTTGTGAGTCAGAGGTACAGAACAAGCCTGAACTTAGAAAAGAGGAAAGAGAGACAGGGAGGCAGACAGCACTTGGCCATTAATAGGCACATGTGAACAAAGCATGAAAAGCTCAGGTGGGTGGAGTGCCATTGTATTTTATGCACTACTGTGAGTGAGTATCCACAAATGTCTACTTATGTATTTGTGTGCACATTAAATAAAGTATGTAGTGCTCACATTTTCTTCTGAGGGGGAAGTACATGTATGCATATAATTTCTTATAACTTTGAAGGCTACAGAGGAAAACATCACTGTTATCCGGCACTTCCTCTAGAGTATGGAGTAAAAGTGCAGCAGTAGTTCAGCAAGCCTACAGTTAAATGTGTGAAAAGTTTACATCTGTGTGTGTGTGCGTGTTCCTAGCTTGCCTACAGTTGGTATATGGCAGAGGGAACTGCATGTACCAGAGACTTATCCATCAGTTTTGCAGTTTGATTCTCTTGTCACGGGAGAATTAGACATCCCCTCTCCCTCCCCGAGGACTCTGGGAGGGAGAATTTGAGCATTAGTGGGGAATGGTTCTGCATACTAACTATTGGCCAAAGCTCTTCACAAAGCCCACAGCCTTAGACTTTGTATTTGGGCTTCTGTGGACAGACAAAGGGCATAGAACTTGAAAAGGCATAACACAGAAAACGATAAATAAAGCGGATTTTCCTTTATTTGTTTTGCCCTGTGTAGCTCCGTCTGCAGTGCCCACAGTTCACCTGATGGCGGCCACAGCAAGCACCATGAGCCTGTCCTGGCTGCCTCCTGAGAAACCCAACGGAATCATTCTGGATTATGAGATTAAGTACCATGAGAAGGTAAGCAGCAATGTAAGTCAACGCCTCTAATTCAATCCAATTTCAATGACTTGCATGGTCTCTGTTTCATCTGTCTTTCTGTAAATGTGGAAAACAATGCCTCTGCTGATAAACACATGGTTGCAGTGAGGCAAGTCACCATTTGCAATCTTAGCTTGTGTGATCATCCTCCCCTACTTATCCCCCTCCTTCCATCCCTCTGCCCCTCCATCCTTTTTCTCTCTTTCACTCCTCTCAATCTGTATTTCTATTATGCTCTACCCTTTTCTGTACCCCTAAATCTTTCCCTCTTGCCCTCTCTCTTATCCCCCATCCTCTCTCATTCCATGCATTAGAAAGTTTCTGTATTTTCCAGAGGCCAAGTGAGTTTTCCATGGGGAGAGAACAAAGGCTCTCAGTGTGTATCTGCTCTGTTTGTTGTCTTGTCCTTCTCCTGTCAGTTTAGCACACCAGCTACAATCTGTGTCTCTACATTGCTCTCTCTCACTCGTCTCCTTTTTTTTTTTTACCTGCCTGCACGGTTAGTTTGGTCAGCCATGTCAGGGAGGATAGAACAGGGGTTGATGATGAATGGGACAGCACAGGGGATCCTGCTGTTTGATATTGTTTTCATCACTGTTTTGTCTTTGCAGGATCAGGGTGAGGCCATTGCCCATACTATGACCGCGCAACGGAGCAACGCCCGCATTGAAGGTCTCAAGCCTGGTACACCTTATGTGGTTCAGGTCCGTGCCAGAACAGTGGCCGGTTACGGCCGTTACAGCAGCCCAGCCGACTTCAGCACCAACCTGCAAAGTATGTTACTCCCATACCTACTTCATTATCCAGAGATATATTGGAATATTTGTGGCTTAGCAGCAATATATCTATGATGGTGCTGTGCATAAGCTTCTGAACATAATGGAGGCTCAAAAGCTTATAGAGCCAGAAGCTACTATGCCTATTTTTCATACAAAAAGATTGGAATTCCTTGTAGAGAAACTGACTTGTGATTTGGTAAAAATCTACCATTTCCTAGCAATCAGTCAATTTATCAGACTGACTCTTGCTCTACATCATATCATTAAGCATGCAAAATAAAATAATTAAATAATCTATCTTGCAGTCTTCATAAATACATTTATTAGTCCTAGGGTGCTGCCCATTCTGCTAAATACAACCTGAAGAACACGAGGGCATGGGTTTACCTACATAAGCATATAATTCTGAAGTAGGCATGAGAGGCATACAAGCCTATCAATAGACATGGATGCAGCTAGTGTGGGTGTATATTTGTGACAAGTTCTGCAAGTTAAAGCTCACTCTGTTTGAACCCTAAAGATGACCCTCCAAAGTCCTGGCAGGAGCAGCTGCCACTCATTGTGGGATCAGCCACTGCCACCTTGGTCTTCATCATTGCAGTTGTGGTCATCGCTATCGTCTGCCTCAGGTGAGAATTTAACTTCTCTATCAGCCCCTCAAAATGTCAGAACACTTTAGAGATAAGAATGAGCAACTTGGGTATCAACGATAAATAACTGTGGCAAAACATACTCGTTTACTTGTTTCGGGCCTACACAATATGTTCAAACAGTGAAGACTAACAGAAACATTTGTGGAAAATACATTTCCTTCAAGTTGAAAAAAACTGAGATAGCTTCAAATGTCAACTTTGTTTGCATGTCCTCCAAACCACCCCGGAACAGTCTCAGCGGATTGCTGTGCCACCTGTGAGGCCGCTGAATGCCAGATTAGCCTTCTGAATCTGTGAATAGTAAACAGCTTTGGCCAAAATGCTACTTTGCTCACTGGACACAGCATGGTAGAGCAGCTGTTGGGCCAGATAGGCCTGCCCTCATGGCCCGACACTCAAAATCAACTGTGCGGTTGCCTGACCACAAAGAACCCAGATGCGCCCCTGTCTGCAAGGCCTATTGACTGGGAAGATGCGAACGGCTGCTCAGACATTTCAAAAAGTCTGACACTGCATCAGCTGGGTCTAACCACACTCGTTTATCCTCATACCACTCATTTGTCAAGAAGCAAATGCAGTGTGTGTGTGTGTGTGTGTGTGTGTGTGTGTGTGTGTGTGTGTGTGTATATATGTGTGAAAGGTTGGCACCCATTGCTGACTGGCGCCTACTGGGTTCCCTCCACAAGCCAGTTCAGGCAGCGGCTGACAAGCGTGGGCATCGGTCATGCTAGACTGAATAATAATCTCCCTGCCCTCCCCCTCTTCTCCTTCTCTCCTGCCTCTTCGCTCTCTTCTATTTTCACACCGCTGCATTGTGTCTCTCTCAGGGTATTGGCTTAGCCGTTGCTCTGACTGCCACAGAAGAAGAAGGAGAAAATAGTAATAATACAAAACACAGAGCTCCGGCATATTCCGGAACCAAATTAGAATTTGAAATAAGATGCAAATCACCATCGGGTATTATTGCCCTGGTTACTGGTTAGACAACAAAGGAAGCACATTAACATGTAATTTCAACAACCCAGCCCCCTTGCTCTGTCATCATCTTTGCCCCCCAATGAAGGCACAGATGCAGGAAGGTGCAGAGGATTCTGACACTGAGAGACATGGAGAGTTAAAAGAGAAAGAAAAATGGACAATGAGAGAGAGAGAGAGAGAGAGAGAGAGAGAGAATGATAGCAAGAAAATGACAGTCCGTGAGGACAAAATAAGAGGCAGATTGAATTGAAATTACAGTTGAAATGTCTGTAGGGCAAGGAAGGCGAGACAGCTGTGCTTGCTGTTTCAGTCTGCTTTTGTCTCGGCTTCTCATCTTGGGGGTACCAAAAGTGAATGGTGTTCACTTGCTGCTTCACACAATGGTATGATATCCTTTTGTTTAGACTCGTGTTACAGTCCCCAAGTATGAATCATTTTACCACCAGGCATTGATCCAATCTCTAGCTACAGTGTATCCCTTGCTTCAAATGCAAAAATACAAAACATCTTCACCAAGCCACATCGTAGTGTGGCTACATCTCTGCAGACATTATTAGGGATCTGTTTTCTCCTCATGCCTTTGTTCCTTTCCAGTATTTGCACCCTGCTGTGTGGAGCCCACGTGACTCAGTTTGTGTTTTCATCTTTCTCAACAGAAAGCAGAGAAATGGCTCAGAGTCGGAGTACACAGAGAAACTGCAGCAGTACAGTAAGTCTCTTTGCTGAGATACCCCTGCTTCTTGCATTAGTGAAATTTCAATAGCAGTGTTTCTATATTTCAACTTACCAATGACTGAGCATCCCCAACCACTAAAGAGTATAAAAGAGTAGAGTACCACTAAGTATAACTAAAAGTATAAGCTCACATAAGTATGATAAAGGATCTTGCTTTGATCTATACTTGATTGATAAAGAATGTGTTTTCGGGACTTTACATAGTGTTATCTATTGTTGAAATTTTGTTTGATGGCATAGATTCACTTTCCTGTTCTTGCCACTGAATCCCCTATAGTAACGCCGGGAATGAAGGTCTACATTGACCCCTTCACATATGAGGACCCCAACGAGGCGGTGCGCGAGTTTGCCAAGGAGATTGACGTCTCCTGCGTGAAGATCGAGGAGGTCATTGGCGCAGGTAACCCACCAAAGCTCCTGAGCTACAGGGGGAAGACTGCTAGTCACCTCCAGGCCATACCGTTAGAGGACTTCACACCAAGCGGTACTTTGACTCAATTCATCGCTAGCCCTCTCTTTGCTCCCTCCCCTCCCACACTCGTCACCTCTTAGGAACCCCTTTCCAGTCTTACAGATGTCTTTAGCACTGCCCTGTGTTTTAAGCATTACTAGCTACAATATGTCCTCTTTAAATTAACGTGACTCACAGTCCTAGCACAACTACATTGTTTACCATGCCATGTGCATTTAGAGTAGCTGCAATACCTTTTTTATGGTGCATTATCATTTCACCCAAAAAACGGAGCCCAATCCTGGAACAAGAGAGATACTGTGTAAGGACATTTTCTTTTACTTTAAATAAGTTTGAAACAGCTGTCATTTCTAACTGATAAAAATCTTCTTGAATGTAATGGAAGCACATTTTGGGCAATGCAAGACTACAGCTCCATACAGACAGGATATATTTCTCTAGGGGAGATTTTAATCCTGCCCGAGCACGTGTGTGATTTTTCTCTTATCTCTTCCGGTATAAATTACAGCCTTATTGTTTTTTTGGCATGCTCATTGGTCTCCTTTTACTTCCTATACCAGTAGACACATTGTGTTTTAAGATGAAACTTTTTTTAAGTTTTGATTTTCAGCAGTCACCTGTATTTGAGTTCTGCAGGGTGTAATAAAATAATTTTATACAAATCCATTACTTGCTTATTGACATACAGTTGTTATTGAATGCCCATGTGGAGAGTCTGATCCTACAGGCTTATCAAATGGGTAATAGCTATCTTGAATTAAATTGTTTTACGGGTCTCCTGGGGCAATGTGTTGGGTTGTACAATGCAATTCATGTTACCAAGGAGCATGGCTAATATTTAACTCCTGCACCCCTCTGAAACATTAATCCTGTCTGGATGGGGCAAAAGATTTTAAAATGTTTCGAGTCCAGGATTGGCCGTCTCTGACCCTGCCCACTTTTAAGTATCTTGAGAACCTCTTTACTAAAGAGGACTTCTACTGGATCACTATTATTGAACCCTGTTCCTGGCACTTACACCTCTTCCACTATGTGGTAGTGTCCCCTCCTTTTGAAACCCTCCCTAACATTTGCTGTTGTAGATAGTAAAATATTTGATGTATTTGATATATTTGATAGTAATATCTCTACTCAAAAGCTGCAGGACTGTGCCAAATGAGGTTGAGTTTTCTTAGCATTGTATCTGAGCCAAATGGAGGACGTTGTGATGGCAGAGATGGGAGTCCCTACTACTGCTTCTGCTACTACCATTACTACTGCTACTACTACTACGACAGCTCTTCTACTGCTGAGGCTACTACTTGAAACCCGTCGCTTCCCAGCATTCGCCTTTAAAGTGACGAACCCTCAACCCCTGTCTTCCCTGTCCCCCTCCTCTCCTCTACCCCTTCCTCAACCATCCCTACATTTTCCTCCATCCGCTGCCCTATCGTACCGTGACTTTGTCACCTTTGCACCCATATTGACACACATCACTGTCATTGCCTCATTTTTCTTGCATTCCTGTGCACGCTTGGTATAGACTCTAAACGTAAATCCTCCACAACCCCAAGAACCCCCAAGCTTCTGTCTCCACCTATCTCATCCTCCTGTGCCTACTTCTCCAACCCCTCCGAAGCTTAGCACCACCCCCCTGATCCTTTCCTCTTCTGTCCCCACCTTCTCCTCTCACCATGTCAAACTACTTTTTTTTATTTCAACATGCATTTTTTTCAACTCTACATCTCATCTCACATTCCATCATCATGCCTTACACTCACCATGCTGTTTCTTTTAATCCTTAGCTTAACAGCACAAAGTCACTATACGCTCCCCTTATCACCACCATCTCTTGACACTGGCCTAGAGTCCTGGCTTCACTTGCAGTTCCCCCTGTCCCACCCTTCCTGCTACCCTTCCCTGGCTCCTTGGTTCTAACCAGTTAACTGTCCCCTCTCCCCTCTTTTCCCCCACTCTCCTCCACTGTTCCGTCATGCCTCTCTCCCCTCCCTCTTTCTCTCTCTCTCCTTCCATCTCTCCTATTCCTCTGGCTGTCTCACCTGGGCTCTCGCAGGAGAGTTTGGGGAGGTGTGCCGCGGTCGCCTTAAGCTGCCTGGGCGCCGGGAGATCATCGTAGCCATCAAGACTCTCAAGGTGGGGTACACTGACCGCCAGAGACGAGACTTCCTGTCTGAGGCTTCCATCATGGGCCAGTTCGACCACCCCAACATCATCCGTCTGGAGGGCGTAGTCACCAAAAGTCGACCAGTGATGATTGTGACAGAGTTCATGGAGAATGGAGCACTGGACTCTTTCCTAAGGGTGAGAAAAAAAAGGCATACACAAACACTTAAACACAAGAATAGCTCTAACATTAGCAACTCCCTAAAAAATATGTATCTGTGATTTTATCAATAATGCAAGACTATCCAGCAAATAAGCCCATCCAAATCTGCTTGATCTTGCTTTTAGTTATTTCACTTTCATTAGAGCCATAAAAGGTCTTCTTAAGCTCTGCTCCAGAGCCTACAATGGGTATCTAACAAATGCTGTATTCAGGCATTTGGTGACATTTACAAAGAGCTCAGTCTCCAATGAATCACTGCCTCAAAGTCACATCATACATTGTCTGCCAGAGAAAGGGGAAGAGAGGAATGGAGGATGGATAGGTAGAAAAGAGAAAGATGTTATAGTGTGTAACAGTGATGGCAGATGAAAGATGCAGGAACGAGGATATATGCCACAAGAGTACTTTAAGAGACACTGAAAAAAGAAAGATAGGTAGGACAAATAAAGGTAAAAAGGAGACAAACATATATTCCTTTGACTATGCAACCTTGATCTACAATCCAATTTATCCATGTCATTCTTTCTCTTCCTTTGCCAGCTCAATGACGGGCAGTTCACAGTAATCCAGCTGGTTGGCATGCTGCGCGGTATCGCAGCAGGCATGAAGTACCTGTCAGACATGAACTACGTCCACAGAGACTTGGCTGCCCGTAACATCTTGGTCAACAGTAATCTGGTGTGTAAAGTGTCTGACTTTGGCCTATCCCGTTTCCTCGAGGATGATGCTACAGACCCCACGTACACCAGCTCCCTGGTGAGTTAGGGTTTACATGTGTGTATGTGTTTGTGTAGGTGTATTCATGTTTTAATCAATGTTTAAAGGTGCTACATGTAATTTTTTAACGTCAGTACATCACTATTATGGTAATTGTATCCCCTTTTACAAATCAATCCACAACATTGCCATATTTGAAAGTATTCAGAAAATAGATCTGTGTCAAGTCTGTTCCCAGATGACATGACCATAATGGAAAGAAAAGGGAGTTATTTTCTTCTCACATTGGATGGCAGGTGGAAGTGGGATCAATAAGAACAGTTTGACACATTGGTGGACATGTGCATTTTTTACCTGGACATGTGTGTTTTCACTGAAGCTGCAGCAGAAAATTTCCAAGATACTCAGAATGTGTGATGTGAAAAGATTGATTCTGGCTGCTATTCTCAAATGACACAACATGTAAAATTGGCAAAGCAGGTTAAGGCACATAGGAAAGGGTCCTTTGAGATTGAGTATAATTGTCATAAATGAACATGAGCTCTGGTATAAAGATAGGCAGCCTCCTCTGGCCTTTATGCAAAAGTTTAGTTTTAGCGTTTGACTTCTCAAAACAGGAAAAGGGCTCTCTTCTTCCAGTGCAGCTCAGCCTTCTGAATATATTACAATGGCACATCATAAAACAAAAAAGTCGCTTCCTATCCTCTCTAGTAGGTATATAGAAAATAAAAAGCAAAAAGCACTCAGAACAACATCAGGAAGAGTGAGGCATGACAAGTCTCTTGGTGACAGGAAGCAAGGTTGTTGGGAACTATATTCTTTATTCTGAGAGACACCGCTGCCAATTACTTCGCCTATAGTTCAGTTCAGTAATATGAAAGAATTGGTGATAAATTGGTGACCTATTGATGTTGAAAAATACAGTTTGTAGCACATTAAATATTCTTATAGCTTCACTTGTTTGTACATGTCATTTCCTGTAACTGTGTTACTAACCCTGTGTGTATGTGGCGTTTGGGTTCAACAGCATGCACCCATGTGTTGTGCATCACATTTCCCTTAGACTGTGTTTTTCTCACCCTCTCTCTCCCTCTTGTATGTGTGCGACTCTGTGTTTGTGTTCCATCCCTCCAGTATTTCATGCTCACCTACTCATTCGCATATCCACAGGGAGGGAAAATCCCCATTCGCTGGACGGCTCCCGAGGCAATTGCCTACAGGAAGTTCACCTCGGCCAGTGACGTATGGAGCTACGGGATTGTCATGTGGGAAGTGATGTCATATGGCGAGCGGCCATACTGGGACATGAGCAATCAAGATGTAAGCTGATATTTTTTTTATATTGTGATATACTCATACTTAATGTAACATATATACAGTATACAGTTTATATATATACAGTGGGTACGGAAAGTATTCAGACCCCTTTTTTCACTTTTTGTTTCATTGCAGCCATTTTCCAAAAATCAAAAAAGTTCATTTTATTTCTCAGTAATGTACACTCAGCACCCCATCTTGACAGAAAAAAACAGAAATGTAGAAATTTTTGCAAATTTATTAAAAAAGAAAAACTGAAATATCACATGGTCATAAGTATTCAGACCCTTTGCCGTGACACTCATATTTAACTCAGGTGCTGTCTATTTCTTCTGATCATCCTTGAGATGGTTCTACACCTTCATTGGAGTCCAGCTGTGTTTGATTATACTGGTTGGACTTGATTAGGAAAGCCACACACCTGTCTATATAAGACCTTACAGCTCACAGTGCATGTCAGAGCAAATGAGAATCATGAGGTCAAAGGAACTGCCTGAAGAGCTCAGAGACAGAATTGTGGCAAGGCACAGATCTGGCCAAGGTTACAAA